>NC_050577.1:223728048-224092214 GCF_011100635.1 Trichosurus vulpecula | reverse complement strand
GTCAGGAGGACCTGAGTTCAATTCTGGCCTCAGACACTTGACAATTTACTGGCTGTGTGACCTTGGGAAAGTTATTTAACCCCAACTGCCCTGCCAAAAAAAAGAAAGAAAAGAAAATCCCAAATGGGGTCACAGAGAAATATAACTGGAATGACCCAACAACAACAAAATGTCACTTACCTACAGGCAAGAGTTACCTCATATCTCTCTTAGAAGCTTGCCTGGTACTTCTTTTTTTCTACTTGGCATCCCTCTGCTTTTAATATAATATCGATTTGTGTATGCCTTTCCCTCCTCGTCAGCTTGAAAAGAGGTCTCTTGTTAGTGTGGAAAGACTATGGGTTTTAAGGTCAGAAGACCTATGCTTAAATCTTGCCTCTTACTACCTATGTAATCTTGGACAAGTTATTTAAAATTCCTGGGCCTCTTTTTCTCATCCATAAAATCAGAGAGTTGAGCTAGATGGCCTCAAAGGTCACTTCCAGATCTTAGCATAGTGCCTGATACATAGTATGTCCATGTAAATGTTTATTGACTGCCTGACTTCCATCTAAGATTCTACGCTATGATCTTTGCTTTTGGTTTGACAAATTTTGTTTCTATATATCATGAATACCCTTAATGAAAGCTATTAATTCCTCTGAGCCTCAGTTTCCTCATCTGTGAAAAAAAGATTGAACTTGATATTTCCAAATGTCCTTTTTGTTTCTAAATTTATGCTTTTTTGATTCCCCTACAAAGTGTAATCAAGGTCTGTTGATGGAACTTTCAATAAGAATTAGGTCAATAAACACTGAAAGCAACAGACCTCTTATTTGTCATGTTTAACGGAAGTTTCATAGAGATAGATCACTACAATAAAGAAAATTAATTTTAAAGAGTAATAAAAGCAAGGTAGCTTGTGAGGGAGGGCAGTAGCAAATGGAAAGATCTAGAAAGACTTCAGGTAGAAGTGATATTTCAGTTGTGTTTTTATGAAGAAAGAAATTCTCTGGGGTGGAGGTGAGGACAGAATGCTTATGGGTCAGTATCGTGTGTGAGGAACAAAGAGAAAGTCATTTTGGCTGGATTGCTGATTTCTGGAAGGGTAGTAATCTATATTAAAGCTGGAAGGATAGGTTAGGACTAGGTTGGCTAAAATGAGGAGTTTTTGTTTTGCCCAAGATGCAATTGGGAAGCACTGTAGTTGTCTGAAGAGAAGACTGACATAGTCACTTAAGGAAAATCCCTGTTTTTAGCTATATAGTCTGTTTCTCATTTATGGCTATTTCATACAGTGCTGTTATCCTAATAATAATAGCTAACATTACATAATACTTTAAGGTTTGCAAAGTTATATGTGTGTATATATATATATAAAACATAATATAATATATAATATATTATATATTATAACACATAGTGTATATATATATATATATATATATATATATATATATATATATATATTTATAAAATTCCACTGATCCTTACAGCAATCTTATGAGGTAAGTTAAAGTATCCCAATTTTACAGATAAGGAAACTGAGGCTGAGGTGAACTTTCTCATGCAAGGTCACAAAGCTAGCAAGAATCTGAGGCAAGATTCAAACTCAGGTCTTCCTGACTCAATGTCTGGCTCTCCATTCACCACTCCACTTAACTGCTATGAATATTTTTGTACAGATAGACCTTTGCATGCTGCCAATAAGTCTTTGAATGTAGGCCCAGTAGTTAGATGACTGGGTCAAAGGTAATGGATAATTTTCTAACTTTCTCAGATGATTGTTGAGAGTGTGTGTTGTTTCTTTGAAAATTTCTTGTTCACAGCTTTCAGTCATTTATGTATTGGGGAATGGCCCCAAATCTTGGAGGATTGTGCCAAGACCATAGAAATTCTTCACAGTAGACAGTTGTCAGAATTTTGATGGAAAGATTTCCCCACATGTGATATATTTCCTTTTTGCTCTAGCTGCATTAGTTTTATTTATGAAAAAGATTAATATGTTAAACTGAATAAAACTTGTTAGTTATATGGATATGAGTGTTAATATAAGAATCTATTATTTATATGGATATCTACATATCAGAGCTAATCAATTTTACCTCTGATAACATCTTCTGTGGCATGACTGGTTATGAATTCAACCCCTCGTCAGAGCTGTGAAAGATTTAACCTTCTATTTTCTTCTATATTTTTTCATGATGATGACTGTTTAAAATACAACCTAACTATACTACCATCCACTTCATATTTCTCATTTCAAGATGCTTTTCCAAAGTCATACATTACTGAAATCTGGTGTTTCGTGTCTACTATGATAGCTGAACCTAATCTTCAGATGGGTAATGTCAAGTACACAAACTTTGTTCTTGTCTGGTTTTGGACTGAATTTGATGGTATGCATAAATTTCCATGGAATTATAGAAATACACAGACGTTTTTACTGATCCCAATAGAGTCTCTTTCTTGGGGCTTGGTGACTCCCTGCCAGAGCACTGGGAAGATCAAGTCGATGTGGCCCCGATATGACTAATCAGGAGGTGTGCTGGCTTCTTAGAGAATGTATCCAAGATATTACTGAGAGCTCTCCAAGCCTTGTCAAACCCACCCACTGCTACCCACTTCTGCTGATTCATACAAGAGCAAATGATGCAATCAGAAGAAACCTGGAACATGTTTCTAATGATTTTTGAATTACTGAGTAGGAAAGAAAAGAAATTTAGGAGCACCACTAACGGGTTTTTTATCTCTATGCCAATTACAAATGGGATTTGAGAAGAAAGGGGGAAATGTTTGTAGGAAATATGTCTATGAAAAAGACTGACATGATTCCAACTTAAAAATATTCTTATTTTATTTTTGCAATAGCTTAAAATGCTAGAGTGATACATTTGAGGTTAGGGGTGTACTCAATTCCACAAGAACAGGGAAGAATGTGGTTGGCCAGAGACTTAATGTCTTGTTCCACATGGTTTTAAACTAAAAATTTAAATGGAAGGAGAAAATATCCAAATCAATATTTTCAGTGTGTTATATGAAAGTATTATGTAGAAAGTCAATACTGGAAAAAAAGAAAATCAATAGTAGAAAAGGGTATAGTAATTTAAAGTTGAAAGGAGGAAGAAAAGAGAATTTAGGGGAAAAGTTGTGGCTTCATGTACCAGAGTGCAACGTTGGGATAAGGACAAAACCTGGGATAGATTTCACTGGTGTAGGGTAGTCACAGACGAAGAAATACCCTTGTCAAAATAAGTTAGCACCTTCTCTGTAACTTACTGTCTTAAGAGTAAGAGTTTAAGTGACTTGCCCAAAGTCATACTATACCACATAATAAACAAATTAACAAATTGAACTCGAAATATTATTACAAAATATTAACTATTAGTTCATAAATATTTGCAGCAGTAAGTGGGGTAGGATAAGATGGACAACAGTAGTAGAAGGGAAATTAGAGAGCGAGAAGATATGCCATATTTATGCCAGGGATATGCCATATAAAAATTAGTTGAAGGTTTTCACTTTATTATTCTATTTTTAACTGGCTAGAGCACACTTTCTGCTAAAGGGTTGATCTGTTGATAAATAGCAGGGTCACTGTGATGAAATCATTGGTACCCTATAGGTAGATAAAGGAGGAAATATGATTCTCATTCCATTGAAATGAACCCAAACGAAACATGTAATCCTAACAAATACTACTAATAAATTTAAGTATTTAATAGCAGAAGGAAGTTGATTATCTTTAAATAAAGGAGATAGATTCAGGTAGAAAGCAGTCATGGGTCAGCCAAGTTCCAACCACCATTACTGACCTTGACTATAACTTCCCAGATCCCAATACAAACAGTCAAGGATCTGAACCGAACAACCTTGGGAATACAGTATCGTCTAGACCAATCGGTTCTTCTTTCAGCCCAAGCCCCATAGCCATCTCTGATGGGAGAAATCACTATAGAGCAGATATTCACCTCCCTTGATAACACCAACACTAACTGCTGACCAACTGCCATTAACAGATAGTGAAGACCAATAGCAACGAAAGTGTTAGCATCTCCCAGACCACTGGTCTTTGGCACTGAAGTCCTAGACATTGTCAAATTATTCACTATTAGAAACTGAGATTATTGGCCAAGATGGCAGCTGGAAAGCAGGGACTAGTGTGACCTCCCTGCTGAGTCCCTCCAAAAACCTATAAAAAATGGCTCTGAACCAGTTTTAGAAAGGAAGAACCCACAAAACAGCAGAGGGAAGCAGGGCTCCAGCCCAGGACAGCCTGGATGGTCTCTGGGTGAGGTCTATCACACACGAAGCAGGGAGCAGAGGGGAACCGTGGGGAGCCGAGCCCAGCCGAGCCCAGCGTGAGCTGTGTGGACCAACCAGACCAGAAGCTGGGTGGAAAGTGCCCTAGCGCCCTGAATCAGTGAGCTGCGGCAGTTACTAGACTTCTCAACCCACAAACACCAAAGACAGCGGAGAAGGTTAGTGGGAAAAGCAGCAGGAGTGGAAGGAGTTCCGGTTTGGCTACCAGCCCCAGGGGCAGCAGAGGTGGGGCAGCTACAGCTGCAGGCCCCAGGCCCACCTGGTGGGAGGAATTAAGTGGCAGATCAGAGCAGGAGTGCACACCCTGCCGAAGATCTAAGCCCAGTCCAGGTTGGGGGTTCTTGGGGAAGGAGCAGTGCTGGTGTGGCAGAGCTGGCACATCCCCCCAAAAACTGGAACATAGAACTCTTTAGTCTACAAGCAGTCATACCCTGCTGAAAAACTCAAGGGTCAAGTTAGTTGGTTGGGAATATGGTCAGGCAGCGAAAACACACCCAGATTCAGTCTCAGACTTTGGATTCTTTCTTTGGTGACAAAGAAGACCAAAATATACAGCCTAAAGAAGTCAACAAAGTGCAAGAGCCTACACCAAAAGCCTCTAAGAAAAACATGAACTGGTCCCAGGCTATGGAAGAGCTCAAAAAGGATTTGGAAAAGCAAGTTAGAGAAGTAGAGGAAAAATTGGGAAGAGAAATGAGAAGGATGTGAGAAAACCATGAAAAACAAGTCAATGACTTGCTAAAGGAGACCCAAAAAAATACTGAAAAATACACTGAAGAAAACAACACCTTAAAAAATAGACTAACTCAAATGTCAAAAGAGCTCCAAAAAGCCAATGAGGAGAAGAATGCCTTGAAAGGCAGAATTAGCCAAATGGAAAAGGAGGTCCAAAAGACCACTGAAGAAAATAGTACTTTAAAAATTAGATTGAAGCAAGTGGAAGCTAGTGACTTTATGAGAAATCAAGATATTATAAAACAAAACCAAAGGAATGAAAAAATGGAAGACAATGTGAAATATCTCCTTGGAAAAACCACTGACCTGGAAAATAGATCCAGGAGAGATAATTTAAAAATTATTAGACTACCTGAAAGCCATGATCAAAAAAAGAGCCTAGATATCATTTTTCAAGAAATTATCAAGAACTGCTCTGATATTCTAGAGCCACAGGTCAAAATAGAAATTGAAAGAATCCATCAGTCGCCTCCTCAAATAGATCCCAAAAAGAAATCTCCTAGGAATATTGTCACCAAATTCCAGAGCTCCCAGATCAAGGAGAAAATACTGCAAGCAGCCAGAAAGAAACAATTTGAGTATTGTGGAAACACAATCAGAATAACCTGAGATCTGGCAGCTTCTACATTAAGAGATCGAAGGGCTTGGAATACGATATTCCGGAGGTCAATGGAGCTACGATTAAAACCAAGAATCACCTACCCAGCAAAACTGAGTATCATGCTCCAAGGAAAAATATGGATTTTTAATAAAATAGAGGACTTTCAAGCTTTTTCAGTGAAAAGACCAGAACTGAATAGAAAATTTGACTTTCAAACACAAGAATCAAGAGAAGCATGAAAAGGTAATCAAGAAAAAGAACAAGAAAAAGAAATTGCAAGGGACTTACTAAAGTTGAACTGTTTTGTTTACATTCCTACATGGAAAGATGATGTGTATGATTCATTAGACCTCAGTATTAGGGTAGCTGAAGGTAATATGCATATATGTATATATTTTTATGTATATATATGTATAAGTGAATGTGTATGTATGTATATATCTATGTGTATATATAAACACACACACACACACACACACACACACACACACACACATATATATATATATATATATATATATATATATATATATATATATATATATACAGAGAGAGAGAGAGAGAGGACACAGGGTGAGTTGAAGATGAAAGGAAGATATCTAAAAGAAATAAAATCAAATTAAGGGATGAGAGAGGAACATATTGAGAGAGGGAGATAGGGAGAGATAGAATGGGGTGGATTATCTCACATAAAGGTGGCAAGAGGCAGCAGTTCTGTGGGAGGAGGGGAGAGGGCAGGTGAGGGGGGAATATCTCATCAGATTGGGCCTGAGGAGAGAATACCATACATACCCAGTTGGATATCTTACCCCACAGGAAAGAAGAGGGAAGAAGATAAAAAAGGGGGGGGATGATGGAGGGGAGGGAAGATGGGGGTGGAGGTAATCAAAAACAAACACTTTGGAAAGGGACAGGGTCAAGGGAGAAAATTCAATAAAGGGGGATGGGTTGAGAAGGAGCAAAATATAGTTAGTCTTTCACAACATGAGTATTGTGGAAGGGTTATACGTAATGATACACATGTGGCCTATGTTGAATTGCTTGACTTCTTGGGGAGGGTGGGTGGGAAGAGAGGAGGGGGGAGAATTTGGAACTCAAAGTTTTTAAAAACAGATGTTCAAAAACCAAAAAAAAATGTTTTTTGCATGCAACTAGAAAATAAGATACACAGGCAATGGGGAGTAGAAATTTAGCTTGCCCTACAAGAGGGGAAGGGAAAAGGGGATGGGAGGGGAATGGGGTGACAGAAGGGAGGGCTGACTGGGGAACAGGGCTACCAGAACATACGCCATCTTGGAGTGGGTGGGGAGGGTAGAAATGGGGAGAAAATTTGTAATTGAAACTCATAAAAACCAATGCTGAAAACTAAATATGTTAAATAAATAAAAAAAAAACAAATAAAGACATCAGGAATTCCTCTCAAAAAAAAATAAAGAAACTGAGATAATTTCATCAGTGGGCATGATTTTAAAAATGATATATTGCCATCTGCTTTGAAACTTCACCCTAAAAATCATAAGACCTTTCCATCTCATTTGCATCTGAAAACATCCATATGCCTTGTCTCCCTCATTAGAATGTGAGCTCCTTGAGATCAGTGACTGCCTACTTTTGTATTTCTATCTCCACTGCTTAGTATGATGCCTTGCACTTAATGTATGCTCACTGAATGATTTTTCATTCATGAATTGATTGATCGATACTCATACACACAGGTATAAAGGTATATATAAAGGTATAAAGAAGGTACACATAAATATGTAACATAGTGATGATACATCAAATGAAATATTGTTTAAAGAAGATAGTTGTGAACATACGAGTTCCACCGTGTGGAACCCCATCTATCATCTCTAATGGGAGATGATCTATTCAAAGACGCAGATCCAGTCCCATGTTTTAAATATACTCTATCCTCACCTCTACATAATAAATAGATAAAGAGAGGAGGATAATGCATTTATCAAGTACTTACTATGTTTCACACACAGTGGTAAATTCTGCAAATAAAGCAGAAGCAAGAAAGACAGTCCTTTCCTACAAAGAGCTTACATTGTAAAGGTGGAAAACAACATATAAAGGGAAGCTACAAATAGGAAGAATGTACAAGCAGTTTATCTTGTGGAGATGGCCAGGGAAGTGGTGTGGAAGGTTGATCCTGAGCAAGATAAGAGGGGAAAAACTCATCTATTAGAACTAGGTGTCCCTGAGGAAGAGTCCAGGGTTCTGATGGATCAGGGAGTGGGGAGATTGAGATGATTGCTGGAATTCAGGGGACAAGATGTGAAAAACTTCTCTTTTCTAGAAAGTACTACCTTCTTTTGATTAGAATGTAACCCTTGGGAATAGAGATTATTTCATTCTTTGTATTCATATCCATTTCCTGGAACATGATACATATTTTGATTACTATAAAAAATCACAACTTGTATGTGATAAATGGCATAAACTATGCTATTGAACAACTTTATTTTTATAGAGGGACAGGGCTTGGTGAAGTGTCAAGAGTGAGTTAACAAATAGGAAAACCATGTACTGATAGATTAGTAAAGTAGCTTAAAGAAGGGCTCCAAAATATCAGTTAGTCCTTCCATGTATAATTAAAGGGGAGGGTGTGGAGAGGCATCTCATCAAATAAGAAGGCAAGGATAAACTGTTGGAATAGGCACCCATGACTATGAACCCACAGACCCAGTGAATCATGGACCCATTCTCAAACAGAAATATAGATACACCTAGGATTCCTATTTATAGACTAGGAATACACTTAGAAATGAATGTGACTGGTCAGTACCTCAATAACTTCAAAGATTGGAAATGAATTTTGTGACAATTGAAGAGACTATAAAACTATCAGTCCGCATAACCGAAATGTCCAGAAGATGGTGTCAGAATTGGTCTGCCAAAGAAGATGAGATTTCTTAGCACTACTAATTTCAAAAATAAAACTTAGAAAAGATGTAGACACCCATAAATTCTTTCCATTATAGAACAGCTGTCATTGAGTCTGTTATTCCTCAGACAAGGAGATCTAAGGAAGAAAACTCTTCTTGGTTCTTGGCTTTGCCAATCACACAGTAGGATGTAAAAAGGTTAGACATCACTGTGAGAACATTTGTGTTCAATTCAGTGATGAAGAAAAGGTATTTTTCAATAGGCTTGAGCATTCTTTTGGGTATGCTTGCAAGACAGTTTACTTTAATGAATATAATTAACACAAACCATTCTAAGCACATTAATACTCTTTAGATTAATAAGCTAATTGCAATTTATAATCTCTCAGGGAAAATGCTTGGCAACTTTGGCAAACAATGCAACTTACAATGAACATTCCACAGTTCATTTTTTTCTTTAGTTTTCAGATAATATTTTCAAATTTGTGGCAAGGACCTTTCCCGCTATTTCTGGATTAAAAGATTAATGGTAATTGCTTTCAATTGGAAGGTGGTCTCCCTCACCACACTTCCTTCACAGTGTGGCATCAATCTGAATTCCTAGTTATAAAAGAGTAGTGGATCATTATATAAAATAGGGTTTAATAGGGCAGTTCACATGAACTACTCATTAGTTCTTTGAAGGACATGCCCTACTTGACACACTTATTTCACCATAATTATAGAACCAAATCTAATATGAATCTAATGTTAAATAATCTATCAGAATGTTACTTGATAATAGCATTGAATGTTGGATTCAATTTGATTTCAAGCACTATTTTTTTAAAGAAAAAAGAGTATATAAAACCTATTTGCAGAGCCTTGTGATGTATGCAATTAAAAATAATTTTCAACAGCATAATGTCAAATATGAAGAAATAATGAAAAAGAGGCTATATAGCAATCACTATACAAAAAAGATATGTTTTTCCTTTATGCTTCATTATTTCTCTTAGTTTGATGCCTGGGAAAAGGAGGGTTATTTTGCAAGAAATAGTATTAGATGCTAAAGTTTAAAATGAATGCAACAGCTCCCTAATGTGGATCATGAGACTATTTTTGAAATAGTGTCTTGAAAAGAGAACAACTTTACATGTCTAAAGAATAAATATGTCAAGGGCCCCTCATTTTACATTCCCTCCATATTTTTTAAGAGCAGCAATTCTTTCAATTTTCCTCCAGTATCTCCAGTGTCTAGTCCTAAGGCAGAGTGCTCAATAAATGGTTGTTCATTGATTGAATGATGGATTGATAGAATAATCATCTGGTTCAGCCATCCCCATTTTTGTAGACGAGCAAACTGAAGACTAGGATGGCTGCATAACTCATCCAGGGTCACACAGGTGATAAGCACTAGAGAAAAACAGCTTCATCTTAGAATTCTGTTTGTCTTAAGAGGTAGTTTTTCCCCCTAAAACTGAACACTGTATTTTTTTAAATAATGCCATATTTACATAATAACAAAATAATATAAAACAATAAACCCCTCAAATTGCAATCCATCATTCATGCTTTGATGGGATGGGACAGTGCTAAAATTGTAGCCAGGGAAACATAAAACCTGCAGCTATATAGATTGGAGCAGCAAGTCAGGAACATGAACCACAGATATGCTAGAGAAATTTGGAGACTACAGCAATGTTATACTGATTTCAGCTCAGAGTTTGGATTCTGAAAAATTCATACTGGGAGGCAAGCTGTCAGACAACACTGTAGATCAGACCACTTAGGTTGATGAAAGTTTGTACTTCACTTGAGCTGCCTCTGAGATTCTTGAAAAGCACATGAGTCAGAGGAAACAATGACAGGACCCTGATTAATACATATCAAGGCCATAAAACCTCTACCATTCCATCCCAAAGTATGTAGAGATAGACCATGATGAATTTCAAGTTGAGAAAGTGAGGCTGGATGAAATGAGTAAACAGAAAAAGAAATAGAACATAAAGATATATTTTGGATACAGGAATGTTCAGGGCACAAACACAAATAATGAGGAAAACTCCAAAATATCTCTGAACAAAACTTTAAACAAAAACACAACTATTTTACAAGGTATATTAGAATTCCTAGAAGAAATGAAGCATCAAATACTATTTATTGCAAAATATCTTTCCGCTTCCCTAGCACAAAATCAAAGAAAGAGATTGAATACGGAAATGTATACAACTCGCCCACCGAAAATAGGGATGGAAAGGATCCTATAAAACAAAATTGACAATTCTGATTACTTAAAATTGAAAAATTTTTATGCAATCAAAACAAAAAGGGAAATGGGTAACTGAAAGAAAAAAAAAAACCTTTGTGACTAGTTTCTCTGATAAATTATATTTAAGTTAATAATACCATAACATCATATTAATATGACATAAAATGTATATGTAATATAATAAACTACATAATAATGCCTATATATATATATATATATATTATAAGAGGTGATTCAAATATAGGAAACCATTCTCAAGTAGACAAAGAGTCAAATGATAAGAATATGTAGTTCTCAAAAGATGAAATCTGAGTTAAAAAGAGATATATAAAGAACTGCTACAAAATCTTTAATGATTAGAGAAACCCATATAAAAATAAATCTGATGATATACCTTATACCTATCAGATTGGCCAAGATGTCAAAAAAGGAAAATGACAATTGTTGGAAGGCTGCAGGAAGGCAAGCACACTAATACATTATTGGTGGATCTGGGAATTTGTTCAATACTTTAAAAAGGCAATTTGACACCACATTCAGATTTTTTTTTAAAAAGGACTAAGATCTTTGATATCAGGGACCTCCTTTTAGTACCTAGTGCATAGCATAGTGCAGGACAAATCACCAACAGAGAAAATATGAAAGAGAAAATAAAAGTGTATCAGAAATCCTAGCTTCCATTAAATAGCAAACAATTTTTTTTAAAAAAATATAATATAAAGAATCACAAAAAATAAAACATCCAACATCAATGAAAACTTTACTTCAAGGGCTGGAATATCAAATCAGAAAATAGAATTCCTGAAAATGGAGAATGTTGAAAATATCTTGTATTCTATACAGTGGAAGGATGACAAAACCAATGACAACGCCAGTTCAATTGAATAAGAAACAGAAAGCTTGAATATCACTACTGAAAAACCAAAGAGTTATACTAAGGTAGGTGATGGCAAATCTACAAAATGGAAAGAGCATGGCTTGATAAGATCATCATTATTTAATCCAAAACTTAAGAATGTTGCTGGAATTCCTAGCAGAGCACTCTATCATTTCTTTTCTCAGACATGAGTCTGTTTTGACCTTTCTTAACAGAAGATATCCCATCTCCGTTACCAAAAGAAAAAATTTTCAGTATTTCTTTCAAATATATGCCACAAAAATGTGTGTGTATATATGTGTGTGTGTGTGTGTGTGTGTGTGTGTGTGTGTGTTAGGGAAAGCACTTGCAGCTTTTTGGAAAACATCTACATACTGTTTTTTTTAATCCATAAACACTTAGAACTATATGTGCATAAGTCTTTGTCAAAAAGTCCTATGTATATGAAGACCAATTTGTTATCATTGTGTTACTTACTGAACAAGTTGTCTAAACTCACCATAATATTTATACTACTGATGACTACAAAGCCTCTGACTTGGAGAGAAAAATGTATAAAATAGGCTCGAATATAGAACAAAAGCTGGGATATTTCAAGTCCATATGGAAAATGGCCCTCAATTTGAAACATATCAGCACAATAATGTCAAGAACAATTGATATCAAATATAGTATGGTTTTAGAGAGACAACGTAAGCCCATTATGGTTTTCCCTGATTTCAGTTCCTTTTTTATTTCCCCTGAATTGAAGGAAATGTGGCTTCTAGATCTGAGGACCTACACTAAAATATCTTATTTTCATAATGTGAATTGATGGAATAAAGTATCTCCTTCATTTTGTGGATTTGTTTCTCCAGTTATCATGTCATTGGGACTCAATAAGTATTCAATTCTTAATATACACTGAGGAAAGCTAGAAACTAAAGGCTTTGACTTTGAATCTGGAGAACAAATTAAACCAATTTACAAAAGAAATACTTAAAAAATACCTTAGCCTACTTCAGGCAAGAGAAACACAGCCTAAAGCTATCAAGGAGAGCTCTGCAGATGATTAAAAATGAAACAAAACATCTATGCATTTTTCATTTATTTATATATGTTATGAATATATATTTATGTATTTTCCTTTATATGTTTTACATCAGCTTTATTTACCAATATATCCCTCCACCATCTACCAAAATGTCACTCATAATAAAATAATAAAATAAAATAATAAAAGGAAATTAAGAAAATTTATCAACCTATTAGTCATTGCAACCATTATAAATTGTGTTCCATCTCCTTAGGTCCCACGTATGAAAAGAGAGGAAGGAGATGCATTTTCACTTTTATTCTTTTTTTTAATTTAATATATTTAATATATTTAGTTTTCAGCATTGATTTTCACAAGAGTTTGAATTACAAATTTTCTCCCGATTTCTACCCTCCCCCCCCACTCCAATATGGCGTATATTCTGGTTGCCCTGTTCCCCAGTCAGCCCTCCCTTCTGTCACCCCACTCCCCTCCCATCCACTTTTCCCTTCCATTCTTGTAGGGCAAGAGAAATTTCTATGCCCCATTGCCTGTGTATCTTATTTTCTAGTTGCATGCAAAAACTCTTTTTTCGTTGTTTTTGAACATCTGTTTTTAAAACTTTGAGTTCCAAATTCTCTCCCCTCTTCCCTTCCCACCCACCCTCACTAAGAAGGCAAGCAATTCAACATAGGCCACATGCATATCATTATGTATAACCCTTCCACAATACTCGTGTTGTGAAAGACTAACTATATTTTGCTCCTTCCTAACCTATCCCCCTTTATCCAATTTTCTCCCTTGACCCTATCCCTTTTCGAAAGTGTTTGTTTTTGACTACCTCCTCCCCCATCTGCCCTTCCTTCTATCATCCCCCCTTTTTATCTTCTTCCTCCTTCTTTCCTGTGGGGTAAGATACCCAATTAAGGGTGTATGGTATTCCCTCCTCAGGTCAAATCTGATGAGAGCAAGATTCACTCATTCCCCCTCCCTGCCTCCTCTTCCCTTCCTACAGAACTGCTTTTTCTTGCCATTTTTATGTGAGATAATTTACCCCATTCTATCTTTCCCTTTCTCCCTCTCTCAATATATTCCTCTCTCATTCCTTAATATGATTTTATTTCTTTTAGATATCATCCCTTCATCTTCAACTCACCCTGTGGCCTCTCTCTCTATATATATATATGCATATGTATTTATATACACACATACATATATACATACATACACACACATATACATATATATATATACATACACACACATACACACACACATATATATGTGTGTGTGTATGTGTGTGTGTGTGTGTGTGTGTGTGTGTGTGTGTGTGTATGCATATTCCCTTCAACTACCCTAATACTGAGGTCTCATGATTTACACACATCGTCTTTCCATGTAGGAATGTAAACAAAACAGTTCAACTTCAGTAAGTCCCTTGCGATTTCTTTTTCTTGTTCTTTTTCTTGATTACCTTTTCATGCTTCTCTTGATTCTTGTGTTTGAAAGTCAAATTTTCTATTCAGCTCTGGTCTTTTCACTGAGAAAGCTTGAAAGTCCTCTGTTTTATTGAAACTCCATATTTTTCCTTGGAGCATGATACTCAGTTTTGCTGGGTAGGTGATTTTTGGTTTTAATCCAACTCCATTGACCTCCAGAATATCATATTCTAAGCCCTTCAATCTCTTAATGTAGAATCTGCTAGATCTTGTATTATTTTGATTATGTTTCCACAATACTCAAATTGTTTCTTTCTGGATGCTTGCAGCATTTTCTCCTTGATCTGGGAGCTCTGGAATTTGGTGACAATATTCCTGGGAGATTTCTTTTTGGGATCTATTTGAGGAGGCGATCGATGGATTCTTTCAATTTCTATTTTGTCCTGTGGCTCTAGAATATCAGGGCAGTTCTCTTTGACGATTTCTTGAAAGATGATATCTAGGCTCTATGGCTTTCAGGTAGTCCAATTATTTTTAAATTATCTGTCCTGGATCTATTTTCCAGGTCAGTGGTTTTTAAATGAGATATTTCACATCATCTTCCATTTTTTTTTCATTCCTTTGGTTCTGTTTTATAATATCTTGATTTCTCATAAAGTCACTAGCTTCCACTTGCTCCAATCTCATTTTGAAGGTAGTATTTTCTTCAGTGGTCTTTTGGAGCTCCTTTTCCATTTGGCTAATTCTGCCTTTCAAGGCATTCTTCTCCTCACTGGCTTTTTGGAGCTCTTTTACCATTTGAGTTAGTTTATTTTTTAAGGTGTTGTTTTCTTCAGTGTATTTTTCAGTATTTTTTGGGGTCTCCTTTAGCAAGTCATTGACTTGTTTTTCATGGTTTTCTCACATCCTTCTCATTTCTCTTCCCAATTTTTCCTCTACTTTTCTAACTTGCTTTTCCAAATCCTTTTTGAGCTCTTCCATGGCCTGAGACCAGTTCATGTTTTTCTTGGAGGCTTTTGATATAGGCTCTTTGACTTTGTTGACTTCTTCTGGCTGTATGTTTTGGTCTTTGTTGTTTGTGGGTTGAGAAGTCTGCTGCAGCTCACTGATTCAGGGCGCTAGGGCATGCTCTGCCCGGCTCCTGGTCTGGTTAGTCTGCGCCACCCATGCTAGGCTCTGCTCTGCTCCCAGCTCCGTGCAGAATAGACCTTACCCAGAGACCATCCAGGCTGTCCTGGGCTAGAGCCCTGCTTCTCTCCGCTATTTTGTGGGTTCTGCAGTTCTTCTCTGTTTTTTTTGGTGTTTGTGGGTTGAGAAGTCTGGTAACTGCCACAGCTCACTGTTTCTGGGCGCCAGGGCCCGCTCTGCCCGGCTCCTGGTCTGGTTGGTCCACGCAGCCCTGCTGGGCTCTGCTCCGCTCCCAGCTCTGTTCCTGAAAGACCTCCTCCAGGCTGTCCTGGGCTGGAGCCCTGCTTCCCTCTGCTATTTTACAGGTTCTGCAGTTCTAGAATTGGTTCAGAGCCATTTTTATAGGTTTTTGGAGGGACTTGGTGGGGAACTCATGCTAGTCCCTGCTTTCCAGCTGCCATCTTGGCTCCGCCCCCTCCACTTTTATTCTTTAGGTCAACATGTGATCATCATAATTATGCGGCTTTCAGTTTTGATTGCTGTTATTATTTATTCTATCTACATTGTTATAGTTATTATGGCTATTATTTTCGTCAATCTGCTTATTTCATTTTGCTTCAGTTGCTAAAAGTTTTCTGATGAATCTCTGTATCCTTCATATTATATGTCATGGCATGGTAATATTTTAATACGCTCATATGCTGCTATTGGTTTATCATTTCCCTGCTGATAGGCATCTACTTTGTTTGCTACCATAAATAGTATTATAAATACAGGTTGTCTCAAACGTCTTACTGTAGTTTTAAATGACTAAATCTTATAAATTCATTAAGATTTTGGGTGTATTAGGGTGAATTTAGGGCCATTTGCAGGAACTTCACAGTACCTTTCTTTTTCTACCTCCATAGCGTGTATGTCTAGCACTAGGATCTCTGCAGAGGGTGTGGAGATTTCACTCACATTTATAGCATAATTGCAGATTATTTTACGTAATGTTTGAAAAAATTTGTAGCTCCATCAACAGTATGTTTGTCTTTCCATATGCCTTCCAACATTGATTATTCCCAGTTTGTCATCTTTACCATGTTGGAGTTATTCTGATGTTTTTATTTTTCTTATTAATGATTTAGAGTAATGTTTCATATGGTTGTTAATCACTCACAATTCTTCATATGAGCATTATTTCTTCACATCATTTCTTTGGCTGGATATTCTAAGATGTTTACTATATTTGAAATAAAAACACAACAGGAAAATGTATTTAAAACAATTGACACCTGTGGAATACTACTTTTAATATACTGTTCTAAAACTGAAAAGAACCATAGCAAATTTGAAAACTATATTAACAAAAACTTTCATAATATTAATCAGAGACAGTCTCGTTACCCAAAGGCAAATAGAAAAAAGTCATGCTTCTACTCAAAACCTTGTTAAAACAAATTTTTAAAGGAGAAAAAGAATTTATAGAGATTCTCAGAAGTCATGATAGACAGAAAAGTTTTGGTTTTTTTTAACAAAAAGACATTACTTCACTGAGCAATAGCACACAATGGCAACAGGTATTCACCATTGGATTTGTTGAATGTAATCACAAGTAGTCTACTTCCAGATGAAATCCATGCATGAGCTAATATTAAAGAGTAGAATCCAAAGGCCTTCCATGAATGATATCCACATGAACTCAGCAAATATATGCTACATGGAGAAGGGCTGAACCAGTGGCTGAATCTCCCAGGTTGCCTTATGTAAACAGAGGATTTGATGATAGCAGTTTCTGAACAAGGCAGTACCACCAGATGTGACAGAAGAGTTATGTTTAAGGAACTAAGACTTAATGATCAAAGCAGTAGAAACCGTATAGCGGAGTACTGCAGCCAGCAAAAATCTGGCACTTGGTGAAAACATAGGAGATCATGATCTGGTGGCTAGAATTTTAAATGAAAAGTTTGCTATTTTTCATAGATTGATATACCACAAATCCTTATCCTACAAATGGAATAATAGCTGTGCATTTTATTTCATTAGTATAGGGAACGCCCAGAGGAGAAAGGTCCCTATACCAATGTAGGGTGGAACTTTCTCTACAACTTAGACTTAGAGCATTGCCTGGAGAACTAAGAGGTTAAGTGATTTGCCCAAGGTCACAAGCATTATGTTTCAGAGCCAGGGTTGAACTGAGATCTCCTTGACTTCCAGGCTAAACCTCCATCCACTACCTCATGCTGCCTCTTGACAACATGCAGATATGTATTATGAGTACAGACTTCAAGATACTCCAGAACACTCAACCAATAAATTTACCTGGAACTAATATTACAGAAACAGGCATGACACTGATTCATAAAAACTCAAGAACACCATTTAATATAAATGTCGTTGTACAATGTTTTCACAATTTCCAAGTTACAGATATTGAAAAGCTCTCTCCCAAAGAAGACCATATCACATGGGATGAGGTACATATCATTCCTTCGCTACTACATCTGCTTTAGGAATTGTACCAAGCATCCTTTCTATAAAAATACAGAAGATGCATCTATTCCGTAAGACAGTTCAAATACAAGAAACAGTTATTATATCCATTTTTCAGTAGTCTGCAGAACATTAAATATAGTAGGATAGTGGCTTGTCCCAGGACCATTTGTATTAGATCTTCCCTGAACAAGATGGGATGAATGATTTTTCTATAATAATGATAACAACCATTATAATACATCCATTTATATAGGACTTTAAAGTTAGCAAATTGATTTAACTGTAGACTCATTGACCCTTTGAGGTATCAGAAGCATTACTATACTCATTTTGTAAATAAAGAAATTGATATTCATAGAGGACAAATCCCAGTTTTCATATGGTGGCAATGATTTCAATGCTTCAATGATTTTCTCAGACTCTGAATCTAACTTATGAATAATTTGCATACATAACATGGTAATGAATCTTAACAGCATGGTCATTCCTTCCAGTGAGATAGACTGCAGCCTATCCCCACTGTTCATATGGTACAATCCTTCTTCAAACTTTTCCACAAGTCCTTCATAGAGACTGAACTATTTCCTAACACACACCTCTTAGAAAGCTCTTCAAAGGTTACCTCAACTCCTATCTTCTACATGAGACCCTTCTGCATTGTCCTGGTTGTTGGTTTTGCCTTCTCCCAACTTCCTGAATTTACTGAATATACATTTTATTTTTCAGGAGGCAGAATGACAGTATGGACAGGGAGTCAGAGTCAAGAAGACCTGGCTTCTAGTTCTGCTCATATCTGTAAAAAGTGCTTAGTACAATTGCTGGCACATAGTAGGTGGTGTATTAATGTTTATTCCCTTCCCCTTCACTTCAACATTTCTTGGCTATGTGATACTTGGCAAATCATTTAATATTACATTGACAGAAGGAGTTTCTTCATCTGGGTCTTACCAATGCCAATAAAATAACAAGGCAGGTCCAATCTATATGTCTTGTGTTTACTTACCCACATTACATGTTTCCCACCAACAGAATTTAAACTCCTTGAGCATAGTTGGTGGGTGTGTACGTATGTGTGTGTATGTGTATGTGTATATGTATGTATATGTATGTATATATGCACATGCATACACATGTATGTGTATGTATGTAGGTATGTGTATATATGTATGTAATATATGTATGGACACACACACATACACCCTAGTCCCCTTCACAGTAGCCCTCAGATTTTAGGTCCCTGATATGCCTTTTGAAAATTCAGTTGGTCAGATTGAATAGAGCATCTGCCCTCTGCTTCTTTGATTATTTTATGTATACTGGTGAAGTATTTGGGTTGTGTAGTTTTTATCCTCATGGAAAACATGTAAGGAAATGTAAATCACAAGATCATTTGGGGTCTTCTCTAAAGTCCTACTCTGACATTTCATCTATATGCTCTGTAAGGTTTTACCAGTGGGCCATAAGCTCTGGTAGGGCCTAGCCTATAAGCTAGAATGGTATTCAGTCAGGGACAGCTTAGCTAAGTTCAGAAATGGTCATGAACAAGAAGCTGACCACGAAATGATGGATTTCATTGGTCACAGTAACTCATGAAGAGCATTGAATAAGGCTTAAAATGGTCAAGATTTCTGCTACTGATGGATGAAAAGATGTTAGCTCATAGATTATAAATATTGTGATTGTATTTCTAAGAAATTCATTTAATCAAATACTGAATTTCCTTACTGAGTGTAGCAGGCAACTGCACAATCGTTATACATATTATTGATAATAATTTTTATGATTTAGAACCTACTGCTCCAAGAGGAAAAATTGACTAGAGAAGTTATTTAAAATCTTCAGGCAAATGACAAATAAATTGGATAGAAACTTGAAAAAGTCATTTGAAGAGAATGTATATTTCAAAAAAAATATCTATTATTTGGATGCCAACCAAAAACTTTTTTAAGTATCCTCTGTGGACTAAAACGTGTACTTCAAGCTTTTGGCATGTAATCTAAGGGTTTGAAGAATTCTCATCATAATATGCTCCTCCTTAAGTATTTTCAACAGTTTATATTAACATCATAGTATTTAGTTCTGAAGGAGGCTATTATTCTTTTAGTTCAAGTCCATGACACAGGAAATAAAGGCACTTGGCTAAAGGCCAAAAGGTATTAATCAACAGAGCCTGATTTCAAATCTAGGGTTTCTTACTATCTACACATTCAAATAGAGTGTTCTTAGCCTGGAATTCCTGGCCCTCCACTCTCTTGTCCTTGAGCCACAGATAGGAATTTTTGTATCTTGGGCAAATTAAGTTGAGTTTTGGGTGTTAAAAAAATATTTCCCCAAAATGCCTCATACTCCAATGGGACTGAAAGAAGATGATGAGTTCTACAGTAAGATTATGCCATGGTGACTGGACACTGGGAATCATGGCTTGGAACAGGCAATGGGGAGTGATGTCATGCCTTGAGACTAAGGTCATAGAGCATGTCATGTCAGGTAGGAAGCTCCAACTGTGGGAAATAAATGAAGCTCTTTCTCAAGGTGCCAGTTTCCCAGCCCCCATCATTGCTCTCCTTATTCACCTTCATGGTTTTACTTCTACATTTCAAGCATTATCTCTGAATATTATCTCAGAGGAATCATTTATTACAGCAAAATTTCCCTGTTATCTGTCTCAAAATATTAATTTCTTTCCTCTGAGCATTGGTTTGTGTTCTTTCCCATATTTTCCCATATAATTCCTATCTATCCTTCAAGGCTCAGTTTAAACCCCACCTCTTATATGGAACTTTCTCTAATAACCCTGGACATAATTATCTTATCTTTTATTTCTATAGCATGTATTTCCTGTGCCCCCCTTTCTTGGTGAGAGTTAAATGGATAGGGCATTGGCCTTGGAATCAGGAAGGATAGAGCTCAAATATCATCTCTGACAAGTAAGAACTATGTGACTGTTGTCAAGTCACTAAAACTCTCTGGCCCTTTGTTTCCTCATCTACAAAATAGACTAAGATTATCTGCAGTACTCACCTTACACGGTTTTTGTTAGGCTCAAATGGGCACATGTCATATCAAATTATTTGCAGCCACTAAAGCCAAGACAACTTTCACCTCAGACTCATAAAATCCCTCTTTCCCTTCAAAGTTGATTCTAGTAATTTCTCTAAGATAATGGTTTTCCTGATACTGCCAGTTGTTACTACTCTCCCCAGTCCCCAAACTATTTGTATTTTAAAAAATATATATTTTGGGGCAACTAGGTGGCACAGTGAGTAGAGCACTGGCCCTGGAATCAGGAGGACCTGAGTTCAAATCCAACCTCAGACACTTGACACACTTACTAGCTGTGTAACCCTGGGCAAGTCACTTAACCCCAATTGCCTTGCCTTCCCCCCTCCAAAAATATTTTGTATTTACTTAAATATATGCCTATTTATATATTATTTCCCCCTAGTAAAATTTAAGGTCTTGAGGTCAATTTCAATTTTGTCTTTGTATTCCTAGTTCTTAGCTGGTGCTTTGCATATGTAATGGCCACTTAATAAATATTTTCTATCAGACATTGTCTTTTCTTGTTAGTTTTATTGATGATCTGTTATATTAGGAAGGCAGAATTTATGATTTCAAAGAGAATCTCATATATACCTAAAAGGTCCGGAACCGCAGGATATAAGGAATTCTCTAGGCAGAAGGCAGGAGAACTAAAGCATGTATTTACACTCCACAATAACAAGCCCACAAACCAGCGTCCCCATTTTGATATTTTCATCAAAAGCTTCCAGGCCCAAAAAGTCCACCTTACAAGGGTAATCAGAAGGCCACAGAGAAGCGAGATGGTATAAGACAAAATCGTATACATGCTTCCCCTCTATGGTAAGAAGATTACCCACTAGCCTCTAGTCAGCTCTGCTACCGGCAGCTCAGCTTCGGCTGTAGGTGTCTCTGGTTCCAACCGGAAAAGGAAAGGAGGATCTTCAAGCTGTCCTCTCCCCTCTTATAGAGTTTTTGACATCATCAAGCGCCGCCTGAACGACCAGGGCCGATTGGTTCTTGACTTGGCCCCTCCCCCAGCGTAGACCACGTTAACACACCTCCCCTCAGCCAGCGCCACGACTCATCACACAGGAAGCTCTGGTCCTGCCCCGGAAGAGCAAGCCCCAGCATCCAGGGAAGCTCAGTGAGGCGAGCTGAGTCATTCAAAGAAAACAAAGTCCATTCTGGCTACATCTGTCCATCTCTTATCTCTTTAGCTAAACTTCAAATGTTTTTAAGAGTAAGGATCAAAATATAGTGTTTTAAGGTTGGCATAGTTATTTATACATAAATACATATATGTATATATATGTATGTGTGTGTTTATATATATGCATATATATGTTATCTCAATCAATCAGTAAACATTTATTAAATGCTTATTATGTGCCAGACACTGTACCAAGTGGTGGGGATTCAAAAAAGGGGCAAAAGACAGTCTCCACCCTCAAGGAGCTAATCCAATCTGATCTAATAGGGGAAACAACATGCAAACAAATACATGCAAAGTAAGCAATATACAGGATAAATAGGAAATAATTAAAAGAGAGAAAGCACTAGAATTAAGAGGAGTTGGGGAAAGCTTCCTATAAAAGGTCAAATTTTAGTTGGGATTTCACTGAAGCCAAGGATGTCAGCAGTCAGAGTTGAGGAAAGGCATTCCAGGCTTGGAGGACAGCCAGAGAAAATGTATGGAGATGAGAGAGGAAATGTCTTATTTGAGGGATAGCTAGGAGGCCAATGTCTCCTGACAAAAGAATATTTGTTGCGCAGTAAGGAATAAGGAGATTGGAAAGGTTAGAGGGGGCTGGATTATGGAGGACTGTGAATTCATTTAATTCTTAGAGAAACCTGGGAACTAAGTGCTATTATTATCCCCCTTTACCAGATGAAGAAACTGAGGCACAGAGAGGTTAAATGGTTTGTCATAGAGCTAGTGAATGATTCAGGATTCAAATTCAGGTCTTCCTGACTAGAAATCAAACATTCTATCCACTCTACCACATTATGTTGTTGTTTAGTTATTTGAGTTGTGTCTGATTCTTCATGGCCCCATTTGGTATTTTCTTGGCAAAGATATTGGAAGGGTTTACCATTTCCTTGTCCAGTTCTTTTTACAGATGAGGAAATGGAGGTACACAGGGTTATGCCAAGGGTCATGGACCAAATAAGTGTCTGAGTCCAGATTTGAACTTAGGCCTTCCTAACTCTAGTCCTGGTGCTCCCTATCACCTACCTGCCATGTAATATATTTCTCTGTATAAGTGTCAATGTGCTAGGTAGGTATAGTGCATTCCATAGAATTGCAGACTACATAAATATTGAGAACTGAGAGAATAATGGAGGTATTTGGAATCCACAAGACCCAATATAATGCATTCCATTCCATTAATGTTTTAATTCCTAGCATTCAATAGATCATCTCTGTTGTAAATAGAATGATTGTCATCTCAGTCACTCACACTCAAAACACTGATTCTTCTTTCACTCCATCAATCCCTAAATCTTGTTTCTGTCTTTCAATACCTGTCAAACCCAAACCCTTCTCTGTATGCCCACTGCCACAGCAGGACTACACCACCCTCATATCTTTTGTCAAGAATTATGCTTTCACTTTTATGCTCAATTTTCCCTTCCAATGCATTTACCACAATGCTTTGATTAGACTCAAAGATTTGCATCCTAAATTAATTTCAAAATCCTTAGCCTGGCACTAAAGGTCTTCTGTGACATGGCCATAGGCCTTCTTCCCAATATTATTCTCCATTTTTATCCTTCACAAACTTTATGTTCCATCCAACCTGGATAATTTACTTTTTCCTAAACATATCCCATGCTTTCCCACCTGCAAGTTTTTGTTCACACTGTTTTCTCCATCTGGAATACTGTTTTCCTAGCTTCACCTGCCTGACTCTTACCTATCCTTCAAACCTGAACTTAAATTCCATCTCCACACTTTCTTGATTCTACAACCAGTACTGCCTCTTTACACTTCTCTTGTTATACCTTCTCTCTATATCTTCAATGTATTTGTATGTACATCTTATATTTCATAATCTGTAAGCTCCATGGGTCCTAGGACTCTTTCTTAATCAGAGTAAGCATAATAAATGCTCAATAAATATGTGTGGAATGGAAGGATGGATGAGTGGAAGGTGGATCCTCTAACTCTCCAGCATTCAGTCTTGCGTTATGTCAGGGTTCAAGCAAACCATGGCTGAAAGGCCAAATCTAACTCACAGCAGGTTTTTATATGACTAGGTTACTAAGAATGTTTTTTTTTGAATTTTTAAATACTATAAAACTTTATTTAAATAAAGTTTACTCAAAACTTTATTTAAATAAAGTTTACTCAAAACTTTATTTAAATAAAGTTTATGTGAAGCTTTACTTAAAGTTTATATAAAGCTTTACTTAAAACTTACTTAAAAGCTTGCTTAAAGTTTACTTAAAACTTTAAAGTTTATTTAAAATTTTAAAGTTTAAATTTATTTAAAGTTTACTTAAAATTATTTTTAAAAAGTTTGAATAAAGCTTTATTTAAAATTTTACTTTAATAGCATAAGGCTTATAGTATTAAGGCAATTAGTTATTTTTAGTAATTGCTAACATAAAAACAATGTGTTCCTTCTCTTCCATTACTGATACCTAATTCAAAAGTCCAGAGAAAATCACATACATTTAAGCAAGGCAGGAAAGAAAAAATACCTACCTATATAGATCATTTTAATAAGATAACTTCATATTTATCATTTTAAAGTTTACAAAAGATTTTACTCACAATGGCTTTTTGAGAAAATGCAAGGGTTATTATTTGCGTTTTATAGAAAATGAGGATGAAAGTGGTTCCATGATTTACTCAGTCACACATTGCTAGTAATGTAAAAATTCAGATTAAAATGACAATAGCTCTTATTTCTATAGAATTTTAAGGTTCATAAAACTTATTTTGTCACTACATGTCTCCTGCTCCCAAGGTGAGCTCACTATCCCACAGTGCCTTTCTCAGGATCATGGATTTTTAGAAGTGGAGAGAATGTCAGCTTCCACCTAATTTAATCCTTACATGATCAGGAAGCATCAGTACAATATACCCAATAAATGTTCATCTAACTTCTTCAATACCTCCTCAAGTTGCCCATTTTATTTACGGATAGTTGTAACTTTTTTCATATTTTTCTACCACATAACTTTCCCTTGTTGTTCCTGGTTCCGCTTTCTGGGGCCAAACAGAACAAATCTGATCCCTTTTCCACATGACTGCCCTTCAGATACTTGAAGATTAAAACTGTGTCTCCCACAAAGTTTTATTTTCTCTACGCTAAATTACCTAATTCCTTCAAATGATCCTTATATGATACGGACTTAAGGTTCTTCAGGATTCTAGTTGCCCTCTTCTGAATAGCCTGCTGTTTGTCAGCATCCATCAACCGTGTCAACCAGAACTCAACGCAATGCTCAAGATATGGTCTATCAAGGACAAAGTACAATGGGCCTAGCAATATACCAGTCCTGAGGTAGTCCGGGATAACATTATCGTTTTGGACTGTCACATCACACTTGAACTCACACTGAGCTCTCAATCTAGTGAAAATATGAGACATTTTTCAGATGAACTGATGGGTTATCCATCATCCCTCCTTCACTCCATATTCATGAAGTTGATTTTTAAGACTCAAATTATCCCCATTGAATGTCATCCAATTAGATTCATTACAACACTCTATCCTGTCAAAAACTTTTGGGACCTTGACTCTATCATCCAGCATGAGAATGACCATGCAAAGCTTTGTCTTACCTAAAAATTTGATAAGGATGCATTTTTACCGAAAAAATTGGTGTTATTTATTTGGCAAATAATTGAGAATTTTTTAAAAAACTCTTCCTGAACTAAAATGACGGATGATCATGATGCACAGAGGAAGCTATTTGCAGAGTTCTAGGACATGTATCACTCCAATATAGGGGTCTAGTAAAGGAGTACAATGGAATTACATCTTCCCTGTTGTCCTGTCTGCTACTGGAGCTGTATGGAGGATGCTTTCAGCAAGGGTGCAGTGGATAAGCTTACATCCTAACTCTTTTACTCATTGACAAAAATCAGTTATTTTATACATCTGTAATAATAATCCTCTGAGCAACAGATACAGAAAAATAATGGCAGGATAGTGATTTGACATAATACTATTTCTGTCTGAACTCTATTGAAAAAGA
Source organism: Trichosurus vulpecula (assembly GCF_011100635.1). NCBI lineage: Eukaryota > Metazoa > Chordata > Mammalia > Diprotodontia > Phalangeridae > Trichosurus > Trichosurus vulpecula. The sequence goes on along the minus strand of NC_050577.1, from coordinate 224,066,256 downwards.
TGAGAAGCTATGGCAACAGGTATGATGAAAACAGCGATAATGAGGATACTTACTACTAGTACTACTACCACCACCGCCACCACCACCACCACCACTACCGCTACCACCACCACCACCACCACTACCACCACCACCACCACCACCACTACCACTACTACCACCACCACTACCACTACCACCACCACCACCACCACCACTACCACTACTACCACCACCACCACCACTATCACTACCACTGCTAAGTCATAGAAATAGCTTATTAATGATTATAGGAGTTAAATAGAAAACAATTTAGGCCGTGTATTTTACACAGAAGAGGGTGGCACAGTGGAAAGAATGTTGTATTTAGAGGGAGAAGTTCTAGGTTTAAATTCTAACTATGTTACTTAATACCTATGTGATTGTGCATGTCATCCACTTATCCTACCATCAACTTCTTCATTTCAAGAATACTTTTAAGGTCTTTTCAAAGACTAGATGACTTGCATCCTATCTTTATATGCATGATTTTATGACTCCTTTGGGAAAGATTAAGTTGGTTTTTAATGTATTCTATTTATGTATCTGTCAGTCTGTGTGTATGTATTTATCTATCTATTTGAGTTCTAAAAGTTGATAGAAGGTAAGATAGTTAAATGAGAAGCTGAGTTCATATCATTCATTTCATTTAGATAATGTTGATACTTTTTTTTTACAAATTACTTTAAATGACTTACAAAAAAGGTTATTCAAAAATACATTGAAGTGGAGGTTATTGTACTGTATGTTCCTTTTCTTCACAAAAGAGGAGACAGCTATTCACTTTTCCAAGAATGGAACTGATCTCTGTCACAAATACCTTACTATGTAAATCATTTTGCAGATATAGATAAAATGTCACTTAATCACTGCCAAAAAGCATAATGAAATCAATGGTTTCCCTTCCTCAGTAGTTACATGTGTCATGAATGAATTATATTTTATTTTATCTTTCCCATAACATAATAAGTGCTATTAAGTCTTGAACAAGACTAGCTTCAGAATTGACTCATTCGAAGTATTATTTCCTCCTATACAAGAAAAACAGAAGATCTACATTTGGGAGAGATCATTTAGTCCAAGACCTTTATTATGCAGATGAGGGAACTGAAATCCAGAGAGACTGCGATATGCTAAAGATCACACAGCTCTTTTTAAAAAAAATATTAAATTTATTTACTTATACAATGTTTTATTTTTTTACATATTTAAAAATTACAAGTGTGTATAGTGACAAGCCCTGATTGTAGCCTCATAGGTTTCCTTTCTCCCTCCCTGCCTCCCTCCCTGCCTCCCTCCCTCCTTCCTTCTTTCTTTTTTCCTTCCTTCCTTCCTTCCTTCCTCCCTTCCTTCCTTCCTTCCTTCCTTCCTTCCTTCCTTCCTTCCTTCCTTCTTCCTTCCTTCCTTTCTTCCTTGCCTCCTTCCTTCCTGGACTTCCCTTTCTTTTCTTTTCATTTTTTCAAGTACAAAGACATTTTTCTTCTTCTTTTCAGTTTGATATTCTCTCCCTATCCCTTACCTCTTCCTCACCCAATAAGAAGCAAGAAAAACAAAACCTGGGACAAATATGTACAGTCAAGTCAAACAAATTTTTGCACTAGTCTCTGTTCCAAAAATAAAAAATGAAAGCAAGAGAAAAAATATGTTTCAATCTGCACTCTGAGACCAACCTTCTCTCTCTGAAGGTGAATAGCATCACACAAGTCTTACATAACAAAAGTAAAATTTGATTCTTAAATATTCTGACTCCAAATTTTCCCTCCTTCCATTAAACCACATTGCCTTCTTCTCTTCATACAACTCTCTAGGTCCTAACAGATGGTCTTTATGAGTTACCAAGACAGAAAATTCAGCGCTTGGTGCCTGTCTTATTGATGATGAGCTTCTCTGAGGCATCCTAGTGGAGGGAATATAGCACCAAACCTCTAGTAAGAAGAGTCTTTAGTTCAAATTTCATCTCTATCACTTTGTGACTGTGTGCTAATTAATTAATTCCCAATTTCTCTTTTTTTCTAATATGTAAAATGAAGATAACAATGCTTGCGGTACCTGCCTTACAAGCTTATCAGGAACAAAGCTCTTATAAGACTTTAAGTACTATGGAAATACGAGTTATTATTAGGGGAAAATTGTCTCCTAACAATAGACACTCAATTCACAAATGGGCCCATCCTCCAAGATTTTGCATCTTGGAAACATTGCTATGTAAAACTGAACCTGTTATAAAACACTTATTTAGACCAACAATACCATTAGAGTTTAAATTTAACTAAAGTCAGAGTCTGATGGCATAGGTTCAAATCCCATATCTGACTCTTACTACCTGTAGGATCTTGGGCAAGTCACCTGATCACTTTTCCCTCAGTTTCCCCATGTGTAAGTGAGGGGGTTTAACCAAATGACCTCTAAAGTCCCTTCCAATTCCATATCAATGATGCTACAATCTATGAATCTAATGGATCTTTCTTGGTTTGCCTGTCAACATAACTTTGTTTCTAAATGAAATGGTTTCACTTTTTTAATGGACTAAGAAAACAATCTTTAATGCGATAGCTCATCTTTTTCCTTAAGATACTGAATTCTGGATATGCCAAAATTTCTCCTATCCCCAACCCTTTTTCTAGGCACTACATTTTAAGATCATTGGTGAGTTGTAGCATGTCCAGAGGAAAGATCCCAAGACAGTGAAATGACTAGGAAGACTGTAAGAAACATTTAATGATTATTAGTCTGAAAAAGAAGACTGAGGATGGGGGTGGTGATAGAGGTTTCCAAATATTTGAAGGGTTGTTATATTGAAACAGTATTTAAACTTTTTTTGATGGGACCCTGAGGATAAATCTAGGAGCAATGGATGGAAATTGTGGGCAGGCAAATTTGGGCTCAACATAATATAAAAATTCTCTGTTGGTTAGGTATATCATAAAGTAGAATGAAAGTGGTTGTTAGAAAATTGTCTTCAATATTAGAATGAGCTGGATTTGAGTATTGCCCCTGACGTTTGCCAACTACGTGACATTGGCAAGTCACTTATCCTTCCACTATCCTAGACAACTATAAATGAAATGTGATTGAGCTCTGGATCTATTATTTCTAAACACTATAAATTACAGAGCTGGAGTTTCTTAATATGAAATTTTCCCATGCTAATAATAAGTAGACAGAAAATTTGGCTTGCAGTCTGGAAAATGGGTCCTAATTCCATGTCATGCAAGTCTTATGAACTGTATGAACTTGGTCAATTAATTCAACCTATCTGTGCCATGAAACACAGAAGAAAGTGGATGCAATGGCCTTTGAAGTCTCTTATAGCTCTAAATGAATGATGCTATGAAGCTCTGAGGTTCTTCCCAGCTCCAAGATTCTCATTTCCTCTGACATTTTAATCTGTGCATCCATTCCAGATCCCACCCATGCTTAATGCCAAGCACAGTGTCTTGCATGTAATAGGTGGCAAATAAACATCTGATAAATGAATGGTTATCCTGCTGTCAACTCAATCTTAATATGTCAAAATCCAGCTCATTCTCCATTCCTCCTCCATCATTGCTCCTGAAAAAAGAATAACATATTCCTAGTCCTGTTTCCTTGTTTTTTCTGCCCACACTACACTTCTCTCAGGCTGCCAAGTTTAAACCTAAGAGTCATATATGATTCATCCCCCTGTTCCATCCTTTATATTTGATAAGTCACTGTTACGTTAATTTGTTCCTTTAAATGTTTCTTGCCTCTGTCCGTTTTCTCTCCTTCTCATGACAACCACACTTTCTCTTCAAGAACCTTAGCACTTTAGGCCCGAATAAGGGTTATAGATGACAAATTGATCTTCCTCCATGTCATAATTACAATTAAAATTTTTCATTGGCTCCTAAATGTCTAAAGAATAAAATCCAACCATGTCCTCAGCTTGGTATACAGGTCCTCATAATGGCTCACTTTCTAAAAAACACCTTCTAAAGTGCTTTTCTGTACCTTTCTAAAGTTTCACTATAACTAAATTGAATATAATAATCCAAAATATTTAGTGCCTACCATGTGCAAGATACTTTATAGATGTTGTAGATACAAAGGGGAGAAATAATAGATCCAGAGCTCAATCAGATTTCATTCTGCTTTGGAGGGGGGGATATATAAAATGTATACAAGCATGTAATTATAAATTATATACCAACTAATATAAAGTAACTTCAAGAGGAAAAGAGTTCTAATAAATGGGGTGGAGGGGGGCAGTAAATAAAGATTCTGTGCAGGAGATGATCTGTGATATGGAAAAAAGAAAGCAAAGAATTCTACAACATGGAAGTGAGGAGGGAGTATGTTCCTGATAGGGGTGGGCATCACTGGACCAAAGACATAGAGGAAAGAGAGTGAATATTATGGCCAAGGAAAAGCAAAAAGGACAATTTTGAATGAAGAGTAAAGGGGAATAATATGAAATAATATGAAATATGCCTGGCAGGTAGGTGAGAGCTGGATTGTGGAGGGCCTTAAATTTTAAGTTGAGCTTTGAATGTTGCCCCAGCTTACTATGATAGTAATAATATCAAAATTGTTAATTTGGTCTAAAAGCTATAGGGGAATATTGAAAAGATTTAACATACAAACCTATTAAAGTAGTCCCTGCCCACAAGGAAATTACATTCTTCTGTCAGATAAAACATATAAATAATAGACAGGTTGGAATATGAAGTTATAGATAGGAGACTGGTAGCCTGGAAGGTTTTGTAAGCTACTGCAGAGTAAACTGAAAATCAAAATTGGTATCTATTGATTTGACATTGGCTAAACAAAATTTCAACAAGGGTAAAATGTGGTGTGGCCCATAGCAAAAATAAAAAAAAATCAGATTTATGGTCAGATCTATGTTTTAGGAATATCGATTAAAACAACTCTGAAGTTTTACCATGCATCCAGAAAATTCATAAAGGTAACAAAGAGCAGCAACTCTAAAATAATCAATATTGGAGGACACGTAAAAAGACAGACACTTATGGGGAATTGATGCAGCCATTCAGAGAAACTATTTAGAATTATTTAAGAAGTCACTAAAATTTCCATACTGTGACTGAAAGATTCCACTACTGGAATGCCAAGGGACCTTTGAGCAAGATGATGGTGCTCTAGGCCCAATCCATGCCAGGCCCCTCTCCCAGCCAGGGCTGTGGTGTAGCAGTATGACAACATCATATTCATAGCAGTACTTTTTTTTAGAATTTTATTTAATTTATTTAATATATTTAGTTTTCAACATTGATTTTCACAAGAGTTTGAATTATGAATTTTCTCCCCATTTCTACCCTTCCCCCCCACTCCAAGATGGCATATATTCTGGTTGCCCTGTTCCCCAGTCAGCCCTCCCTTCTGTCATCCCACCTCCCATCCCCCTTTTCCTTCTTCTCTTGTAGGGCAAGATAAATTTCTACACCCCATTGCCTGTGTATCTTATTTCCTTAGTTGCATGTAAAAACTATTTTATTGTTTTTGAATGTCCGTTTTTAAAACTTTGAGTTCGAAATTCTCTCCCCTCTTCCCTCCCCGCCCACCCTCGCTAAGAAGGCAAGCAATTCAACATAGGCCACATGCATATCATTATGTAAAACCCTTCCACGATACTCATGTTGTGAAAGATTGACTCTGTTTTGCTCCTTCCTAACCTATCCCCCTTTATTGAATTTTCTTCCTTGACCCTGTCCCTTTTCAAAAGTGTTTGTTGTTTATTACCTCCTCCCCTGTCTGCCCTCCCTTTTATTGTCCCCCCTTTTTTATCTTCTTCCTCCGTCTTTCTTGTGGGGTAAGATACCCAATTGGGTGTATATGGTATTCCCTCCTCAGGTCAAATCTGATGAGAGCAAGATTTACTCGTTCTTCCTCACCTGCCTCCTCTTCCCTTCCTACAGAACTGCTTTTTCTTGCCACTTTTATGTGAGATAATTTACCCCATTCTATCTCTCCCTTTCTCCCTCTCTCAACATATTCCTCTCTTATCCCTCAATTATTTTTTTAGATATCATGCCTTCATATTCAACTCACCCTGTGCCCTCTCTCTCTCTCTCTAAATATATCTACATACTCTCTATCATACATACTCTCACTTATGTATATATATATATATATATACTATAATATATATATATATAACACTCACATATGTATATATATATACATACACATATATATGCATATTCCTTTCAGCTACTATGATACTGAGGTCTCATGAATCATAAACACCATCTTTCCATGTAGGAATGTAAACAAAACAGTTCAACTTTAGTAAGTCCCTTATGATTTCTCTTTCTTGTTTACCTTTTCATGCTTCTCTTGATTCTTGTGTTTGAAAGTCAAATTTTCTATGCAGCTCTGGTCTTTTTACTGAGAAAGCTTGAAAGTCCTCTATTTTATTGAAAATCCATATTTTTCTTTGGAGCATGATACTCAGTTGTGCTGGGAAGCAATTCTTAGTTTTAATCCTAGCTCCATTGACCTGCGGAATATCATATTCCAAGCCCTTTGGTCCCTTAATGTGGAAGCTGCTAGATCCTGTGTTATTTTGATTGTGTTTCCACGATACTCAAATTGTTTCTTTCTGGCTGCTTGCAGTATTTGCTCCTTGATCTGGGAGCTCTGGGATTTGGCAACAATATTCCTAGGAGATTTCTTTTTGGGATCTATTTGAGGATGCAATCTGTGGATTCCTTCAATTTCTATTTTACCCTCTGGCTCTAGAATATCAGGGTAGTTCTCTTTGATAATTTCTTGAAAGATGATATCTAGGCTCTTTTTTTTGATTATGGCTTTCATGTAGTCTAATAATTTTTAAATTATCTCTCCTGGATCTATTTTCCAGGTCAGTGGTTTTTCCAATGAGATATTTCACATTGTCTTCCACTTTTTCATTTCCTTTGGTTCTGTTTTATAATATCTTGATTTCTCATAAAGTCACTAGCTTCCACTTGCTCCAATCTAATTTTTAAGGTAGCATTTTCTTCAGTTGTCTTTTGGACCTCCTTTTCCATTTGGTTAATTCTGCCTCTCAAGGCATTCTTCTCCTCATTGGCTTTTTGGAGCTCTTTTGCCATTTGAGTTAGTCTATTTTTTAAGTTGTTGTTTTCTTCAATATTTTTTCAGTATTTTTGGGTCTCCTTTAGCAATTCACTGACTTTTTTTTCATTGTTTTCTCGCATCATTCTCATTTCTCTTCCCAATTTTTCCTCTACTTCTCTAACATGGTTTTCCAAATCCTTTTTGAGCTCTTCCATGACCTGAGACCAGTTCTTTTAAAGGATGTGCAAGTCATTTTACCCTGTTTGTCTCAGTTTCCTCATATGCAAAATGAGGTAGAGAAGAAAATGAGAAATCAACCATTTTTTTTCAAGAAAATCCCAAATGTGGTCATGAAGAGTCAGACATGATTGAAATGCTTGAACAGCAACAACTTTTGGAGGTAGCTAAAATTGAGAAACAAAGTTGATATCCATTGACTGGGCAATGATAAACAATATTTTGAAAGAGGTGACATGGCCAATCAGCATTCTTGCAAAAAATGTGTATATCACTTTGAGGCTTGAATATTGCCCTCTATTACTTCACAAGTAATAATAAATGGAGAGTGCAATTCTAGGCTAATGTTTGTATTCTGTACACTATTATTCTCTTGTGCTTTTTGTGATTTTGAGTTAGAATAATTTCCTGTTCTATACATACTACGTGTTTGTGAAAATAAATGGCTTTCCTATGGTTGCACAGAGAACAAATGTCAGAGATGAGGTTTGAACCCAGATCTTCCGACCTCCAAGCTCAGCCATCTACTTACTATTTATGCTGTCCAAACACAACCACTAGAGAAAATATGTGATAAATATTCAGTGAGTTGAATTTTACCTTTTTATCGTCCAGTGGATAAAGTGCTGAGTCTGGAGTCAAAACAACTCATCTTTCTGACTTCAAATCTGGCCTCAGACACTTACAAGCTGTGTGACCCAGGGAAAGCCACTTAACTCTGTTTGCCTCAGTTTCCTCATCTGTAAATGCACTGGAGAAGGAAATGACAAATCACTCCACTATCTTTGCAAAAAAAAACAACTCCAAATGGGATCATAAAGTTAAAAAAAAAAGATTGAACACTATAGTACCTCTCAAAGTGCTTAGCACATAAGAGATGTCTAGGAAAAGTTTTGTGAATTGAATAGGATAAGAACACGGAAGTAAAACCGTGAGGGAAAAACTTTCAATTCAGTTGCAGTTTGAATCGAGTCTGAAGGAGAAAGGATATATCTATCTCCTGGTTTGAGAAGAAAAACAAACACTAAAGACGAGCTTAAATGTATGTCGGCTAATTGACAGACCTCCACACAATCTGCTTCATATTTAACATTCAATTTCAAGTCACAAAGCAACGAGGACATCTTGTTCATGAAATAAACCTTGACTATTGTGTGGTAAGATAAATATGTTGGCCTATTGGAAAGAGCAAACAAGATACTTGGGTTCAAATATAGACTCCATCATTAGGTTGTGGGTAATTATCAACATCTCAGCATCTTTGGACCTTTATCTTGTCATCTGTGGGGGTAAGTGGTGTGTTATAAAATAAATAAAATATATTTTTTATAAAAGATTCATGAAGCAAATTCTAGAAATAAGCAAAGAATACATTTTGAGTCTTCTAGACAGATTCCATTTTTAAAATAGTGATAATTTGCCCAAGACTCAGAGCTCATACAATGTTGTCCCAGAGTGGACAACTGCTCTACAAGTTGAGTACAAAGAAGAACTTGACCTTAAGTGGAATCTAACATTTTATAATTCAATGAATATTTTCACATAAAACCCAGAAATAATCTAACTTCTAAGAGAATTCATGTTTTGAGATATTGAGTTACCTGACAAGGAAAAGGAGTCTGATGAACTGTTTTGAGAAAATTGAATTTAACCTTTATCCTGTGGAAAAGATGTACTGAGGAGACTTCTTGGGAGAATTTATCTGCTACCCTGACAGAACAGTGATCCCTTTACCTAGAAGGAGTCCCCAGTTGCAACTGATCATTAGAAGAGACTCTGACTATCAATATTTTAACAACTATTACATTTAGAAGAAGTATTAGAATACGTCTTTGCATTTTTGGTTATGCTGTTAATAAATTGTATGTTCAATAACTGTGAGGTGAGCCTAAGTCTATGAGATGAAGATTTGACACTATGATCAAGGTACTCAATCTCTAGACTCTGGGAATTTTCTCTGGCTGTCCCCCCATGCCCAGAATGATCTTCCTCTTCATCTCTACCTACTGACTTCCCTGGTGTCCTTCAAGTCCCAACCAAAAATCCCACCTTCTACAAGAAGACATCCCCAACCCCCCCTTAATTCTAGTGCCTCCCCTCTTTTAATTATTTTCTATTTATCCTACATATAGCTTGTTAGTGCATATTTGTTTGCTCATCATCTCCCTCATTATTTTGTGAGCTACTTGAACTCAAGGGCTGACTTTTACCTCTTCTTGTATCCCTCATACTTAGCACAAAGCCTGACTATGTGCCAATAAGACTTCCTAAAGGCTCATTGCCTAATATACTGAGAAATGAACAAAGGCTTACACAAAATAGGTTTCTTTTGTTTATTTATAAACTACCATGGCAGAATCAGAGTTAATTAATTAATTGAGTTTATGTATTTAGGAAGAAAGAAGGAAATTTTCCTTGATTGCCTTAGAAACTGGAGAATAGCATTATTAAGGAAATGAGCCAGTGTTAGAATGGGGTGAAGATTGATGTGATTATCCACTAAGATAATGCACAGTACAGACTTTTGCACCCTGTGTATGCCACATATGCTGGTCACTATATATAAGCCTGTTTCAAAGATGCATACACAAATAGTGCCGAAAACATATGACATTTTTTTTATTTTAGGATAATGGAAGTAAAAGGAATATTATACAAGAAAAGGCCTAATATAGAAGGTTCTTGAGAGGTAGAGGTGAGAAATAAAAAAAAAAAAAACGTTCCAGGCATGAAAAAAAACCAATGTAAACAGGCTTAGGTAGGAGATTGTAAGCAATGTATAAGGAATAAGAAGAATAGGAATGAACAGTTTGGCTGGATTATAATATGCATGAAGGGGAGTAATACACAATAGGGTTAGAAAGATAGATTGAGATGAGATTGTAAAATAATTTAACATACAAATGTATTAAAGTGGTTCATGGACACAAAGAACTTACATTATATGTTCTAGACACAACATAAGCCACACAAAGATTGGGATGTGTGGTTCCAGGAGTCTGGTAGCCTGTAAGGCTGCATGAACTGATCTAGAGTGAACTGAACAAAACTACGAAGGAAAATTACATCATTACCTCGATAACATAAAGGAAGACAAAATAGAAAGTCATCAGAGCTCTGATCATCACAGTGGTTAACTGTGACTTCACTGAATTCTTTATGCAACACGTCTCCTCTTTCACAGAGAAGTAGTGAAGTAGAGATGTAGAACGGTGCAGATGGTATCTAAAGTTGAACTGTTTTGCTAAGCTACGCTTCTTTGTTTAAATAGATGGTCATATTGGCATGCAAATGTTGGAGGAGGGTCACTGGGAAATGATACTAATGTAAGAAAAAAAAAGCACCCATAAATCATTTTTAATGAAGCTACTATTTTCACAATGTGGAAGTGATAATAGTTAACATTTATAATATATGCAAATAGTATATATGGTATCTCATCAAAATGACAAATTGTGAAAGAACTTTTTTCAATACTTGATACATTTTTATAGTGTTCTCAAAATAAAATGGAGGATCTTCGATCAATCCTTTGGCTTCCTAATTATTCTTTTATTGATGACATAAAATAGAAATAATAAAGAAGTAATATGAAATGTCAGAAAGTCAACAAAATACTTAAGCTGACATTTTTCAGTAGCTTTTTTAACATTATACATTATATGGGATTGGTTAGTACATTTATGTTTGTTCTTCTCTTCTTAACACTTGGACTTTCTCTCATTTGCTTATTTGGAATATCCTATTTACCAATTTAAGTGATATCTTCTTATAGGCTATCTAGCTTATCATCTGTACTTTCCTGTGCTTTCCATCACCCATGTGATAGGGGAACCACCTGTCTTTTTTTGTGCACTTTCCTTTTACCCTAAGTCACTATGAAATTTCCCTGTCTACACCCTCTGAACTAGAGATTTCACTGTTAGTCATATTTCCCGAGAAGGTCAATGATAAAAGTTAAGATGTTCCATATATACCAAATATTCACAGTTGCATATCTTACAGTAATTAAAATGCATACAAAGTAGGTGACATTAATTGGAAATAGCTAAACAATTTATGTTTTATGAACATAATGGAATATTACTGTTCTGTAGAGAAGAAATAATAAGATAGGTGTTTTGTTTGTCCTTCCTCTCAAAGAGGATCAATGACATCATGAGGTGGTGTCTTGATCTGAATTGGATTTAGGTGAGGCGGAGCTGCACAAAGTTGTCAGACTCATTCTCTCTTCCAGAGACATTGAAGTCCAGTGACAAGAGAAAAGTCAAGACGACTGGCAATAGCCCAGGATACTCTACATGACCTTGGTGTCTTTGATGTCTGACCAAGCTCTAAGTGTTCTCCTATGCTTGCTTTAGCCACTTTCACTGCTGTTGGGACAAATTGCTCTCATCTGCCAATTGCATCTGGGGAACTCTTCACATACTTGGGGTTGACATCCCCCTAACTTATACTACTATTGTCTGCCTTTAACAGATGAAAAAAATGGAAATCCAGAAAACTCATATTCACAGGCCCGGTAGGGAAGAGAAGCACAGGGCTATCTCGCAGAGCTATTGCAAGGAAAACTCTTCATACTATCATACTTCATATCTTCGTACTTCAAAGTATCATAAAGTATTACACAAAGAAGAGCTATTGTCATTATTTTATCTTTTTAAAACAACATATGAGGTCGTGGCTTTAATATGTTTCCTAATTCTAATGGAATTATTTTTTTAAACCCTTCATTTTAGGGAAACCACAACAATACTGTGTAAACATCGTTGGGGGAGAAAATAAGTTCACACTATTAGGATTATAGCACTTTTCTCTACATTTTGCTTCTAAGTTCAAATTTGCTAGTGTCAATGTTCTTAATACAGAACTGGTGGGCAGGGGGAGACACTTCTGTGTCAAGAGAGCTGGCATAACTTGTCTAGTTGTTTTCAGGACCACAATATGGATACAGTGAAGAGTTAGCAAAAAGTCTAGTATAAACTGTAGTATATTATAGTGGGTGAAACTGAACAGAAGGGCTGAATAATTTAAATGGACATAACCTTCACTTTCCTTCCAATTCATATGAATTTAAAATATTACTCACTCTGATGAATGGCCCAACATTTTAGCTGCCACTGTGCTCGGGTGTGGTTTTATACTTCGCTTATAGTAAATACCAGTTTTTAAAATCTTCCATCTCCTCCTAGGCAATGAGTCACTACTAATGACCAATGGCTTACATTCTTTTTGGATTTTCTCCTGAAATAAAAATCACTGTTCCGAAGCTACCAGTTGTGTATGCCCATATTTTCTCCCAGCCATGTGCGACAGTTATTAGATTAGGTTGTAAAAATGCAAGGGTCTATTGAAGAACACATAAAGAAGTACTTTTACAGAGAGCTACAAGGTCACAGCTATAAGGGAATCATAGTCTAAACTTTTGCATTATTCTGGAAGTGAGATTCTTAACAAAATGTGCAAGTACACAAAAGTAACGAGAAGACTTGAAAGGGAGAGAGGGAGAGGCTAACATTGTGTTTGTATTTACATGACTGATTTCCTAAGATCACAACATGAAATTTCGATATGTAATAGGGAATCATATGAGGGAAAAGACTACATTTCCCATGTGTCTGTGGGCTTTAGGGTTAAACTTAGTTCATGTTTCCAGAACTTCAGTTTCTCTATGACTGTGTATCAGTATGATTGAATCAGGGGAGGAATGGAGATGGCCAGGAAGAAATAAGAGTCTTGAATCACAGACCCAAAAAGGGACAGATCCAATGAATAGTAATGCACAGAACCATGTCAAAGAACAAACCTATATCCTTCCCTTCATTGACATTGTCATCCACACTATTTAGGTCTTAAAAGATGATAGGTCCCAATAGGAGAATATATTGCTTGATTCCATATCAACCTGAATACATTTTTTGTTGGTGTATGTCAATAAAATCCCTCAATAAATATTTTATTAAATGTATTCTATGTATCAGACACTGCGCTAAACACTGAGGATTTGTGTGTGTGCATGTGTATGCGTGTGTGTATATGTACATATGCATGTGTATGTATCACATGTATCACATATGTATATACACATATATACATAGATACACAATGTATGTGGATATATATATATGATATGTATGAGGGTGTATATGCATGTGTATATATGCACAAACATATAGGTTCTTTATAGGATATGTGTATATACACGAACACAAACACATACACACACATGATAAGAGTTCCTATTCCCAAGGAGATCATAATTAGTGGGGATTACAGAATGCCAACAACTACATACAAATAGTTTTTATATATGGGATGAATGTGAAATGATCAACAGAGGGAAGGCCCTAGAATATTGGGCATTGTGAAAAGCTTGGTCCTAGGCTAGCATTATAGGGCTGTATTAATGGTATACAGAGCAATGATTTTCAAAGTGTGGTCCAGGGACCCCTTGGTGTCTAAAAAACCCTATTAGGAGTTCTTGAGGTCAAAACTATTTTTATTATATTGCTTAGATATTTTTATTTCTAATGCTATAAATACTGATAGATATAACCTATATTCAAAAAGAAAAGTTCTTTGGGGTCCTCTATAATTTTCAAGAGTATAAAAGGGTCCTGAGACAAAAGAAAATGAGAACTGCTGGTACAGAACATGAGGGAGTGAGGGGCTCACCAGAGGGGGAACATTTTTGAATTTCAGTGGGCTTGGTTATGATTCCTCATGGAATAAGCATATTCTGTGTTTTGTGGCTTCTTATCTTGCTTTCTTCTTTATGAAACCAAAAATGAGCCAAATTCTAATAATCCCAGAGGAAATCCTGGATGAGCACATGAGCTAAAGGAAGTGTATTTGAGGCATCCCCATGATTAAATCATTCCTATGTAAACCCAAGGCTTTGGTTCAGGGTTCCTGGATTAGAAGTGATGTTCCAAAATGAATTATGAAGTAATACTGAAATATATGACAAAGGGCAAAGATATGGAGAGTTGGAGGGGAGCTTGGTGATCCTAAGTCCGGTGATCTCATTTTATCCATGAGTAAACTGAAGGTCAGAGAAGAAAATGAACTTATCCAAAGCTACAGGAGCAGTGTTAGGATATAGGGATGCCAAGCAGGAAGAGGAAAAGAAAGGAACAAGCATTTATAAAGCAACTGCCGTGCTAAGAAATTTATAAATATTGCCTCATTTTATGTTCATAACAACCTTGGAAAGTAAGTGCAATTATTATCCCCATTTTATAGTTGAATAAACAGAGGCAGACAATGGTTAAATCAGGGGTTGGGAACCTGTGGCCTTGAGGCCACATGTAGCTACAGGTTCCGAACCCCTGTATTACATATTTACTATGGATCAGACACTATGCTAATCACTAGGGGCACAAATATAAGCAAGACATTCCCTATCCAGAAGAAGGTTATAATCTAATGGGGGAAAATAATACATAAAGCAGCAACGTGCTGGAGCCAGCTGGAACTGCCTAGTGAGAGTCAATTGTTAAATTTTCTGTGTGAGCATTTACACTTTGGAAATGGGTAAATGGTTAAACTCAAAGCTTGATTTATTGTTTTAGTGTCTAGACTTAAGAAAGTGATGAACAATATGTTAATAACTCAGATTATATTTTAAAATATATTGAGATGTTTTCGCCCTGATAGCTGAATTTTAAACATTTACTAACATAACTCTGAAGGGAACTGAGCACAGAGGGCAACAACAGGCAGGCATTTATTATGTAATTACTCTATGCCAGGCACTCTGCTCAATGCTAGGCATTTAAAGACAAGGATGAAATATTTTCAACCCTCAAGGATCTTACATTCTATAGCTGATGTTAATCAATCGATCGATCTGGGTTCAGGGTATACATACAGGGTATCTACAGGTAGACAGGGTGTGTGTGTGTGTGTGTGTGTGTATGTGTATGTGTATATGAATATGTGTGTTATGCATATATATGTATATATACACATATACACATATATATTCATACACACATACATATTGGACATAGGCAATAAGGAACTTTATTTTGCTTTTCTATACATATTTGCTACAAAGATTTTGCTTTTCTTTCTTTTTGAATGGGGGTGAGAGGGAGATAAAATAGATATTTGTCTAGTGAAGGTTAACTCACATATGTAACGTTGTGCTATATTTATACGGCTCGAAGGGAAACAGAGCAGACCATCTCTAGCCTCTTTTCCCCCACTCTTCTCCAAAGGAGACTTTAATTCCTGCTGAGAGGAGAAGCAGGACGTTGGAGTCAGAGGCTTGGACACTGTTCTGCTCTCCTCAGAGAGGGGAAGTACTGGGCTAGAATTATATCTATCTACTCCCTTAAGTATCATTAATCTAAGAGATTTAGTTTTAAAGTGTAAGGTCTACTTCTGATAATTGTTCATTAATGGGGAAAGGAGGACACCAAGCTCTAAATCTAAGACTTAACTCACTTCCCACCAAATACAAGTTCCACAATGAACGTACATGGTAAATAGTAAAGAAATCAATCTATCCAAATTGATAGCAAAACAGAAATCGAAGACAGTATACATAAGCGGCTCAGATTCCTTAAGAGTCAAGCCAGTGCTGAGACTCCTTAAGAGTCTGGCCAATATGGTGGATTTTTAATAAGCTTTGTTTAAAAAATTTACATTAAGAGAGTATAAACCAGGCTGCAGTGTGATGGAGCTCTCCCATTGGGCATGAGATAACTCAGCTCAACCAAGAGAGAGTCCTAGATCCCACCCAAAGCAAAATTCTCCAAAGTTTCTAGTGTAGCAAGCTGGGGTTAAGGCCTTGATGGAGACTGCTAGCTCCACTCATGGAGGCTTCTTCCCAGAGTCTCAATTCTTTCTTTAGGAACCTGAAGTGGGATTGGCAATACCCATCTTCTCTCTTGAAACTGGAAACCATAAGCACCCCAAGGACTGCAGAGCCCAAAGAAGTCTTGAGATGCTTAAGAGCACTTGAAGAAAACTGAAGAGATTAAATACAGGAAAGCTCTCTTCTCTCCCACTCTCACTAACTCTGCCTTGCCCTCATGTAGGCATGGGGCATTAATCTCCACCAATGAAGAGAGAATCCCATATCAAGAGGTTTTGGGACTTTGGTTACAGTCACATTTTTAATTGGAAAGAAAATTTAAAAAGAATCAATCACTCAACAAACTTTTGAGTCTATTGCATACCACACACTGTGCTAAACATTGGAATAGAACACCCCCCCCCAAAAAAAACTGTTAACAACAACAAAACAAAAGAAAAGTAAAACAATCCTTACATTGGGGAACTTACATCCTATCAGAAGAGATATCTTATGAAAAGAAATATAGAAAATAAATGCAGTGATTTTAGGGGAGACGGTAATCACAGTGAGGGGTGACTAAATCAGAAACAGCTTCACATAGCAAGTGGTTCTTGCGCTGTCTTAAAGAAAACTAGGAATTTCCAGAGCTCGAGGTAAAGAGGAAATATAGACAAGGCATCAGGGATAGGGAGTGGGAACACAAAAAGGTGGGAAATGGAAATCTTCCTATGAGGAACAAGAAGATAACTTTGGCTGAAACATAGAATTTGTGAAAGGGGATTTATGTAACAAGCAAGGAAAGACAGCTTGAGGCATCTTTCCATAAGCCGGAAAGAACCTCAGAGGCCATTGAGTCTCTTCTATCTTAATTTACATTTGAGGAAACTGGGACCTGGGGAGATTAAAAGACTTGCTAAACATTTCAAAAGGTAGTAAGAGGGATTTGGAAGGATTTGAACTCATGGCATCCAGATTCGAAGACAGTGCTGTACCCAAGAGCTTAAATTTATACCTACAGATAGTATGAAAACCCAAAGGATACACAGAGGGAAAATGACATAAAATACTAATGACTCATTTTAAATATTTGCCATTCTTCACTAAAGGTCTATTCTGCTGCTTCATAAAGGCCTGGTTGTGACCTAGGGTTTTTGAAGATCATACCAGTAGAAGACAGCCTCTAGTAAGACTTCTTATCAAGATAGGAAGCCTTTGAATCTAGGCATTGGGACAGACTGTATATTTGTCATTAAAAGACCTGAATAACTAAACGTAAACAAGTCTTATTAGGCAAAAGGTTCACTTTGTTGTTGATTCTTCACGATCACATTTGGGTTTTTGGTTTTTTTGGGTTTATTTTGGCAGAGATATTGGAGTAGTTTGCCATTTCCTTCTCTACCTCATTTTACATATGAAGAAACTTAGGTAAGGATGGGTAAGTGACTTGCCCAAGGTCACACATCTTATAAGTGTCTGTGACCAGATTTGAATTCAGGAAGATGAGTCTTCCTGATTCTAGGCAGGACTACAAGATGAATTTTTTAGCCAGGGCAACTCATGTAAGCAGGGTATTTAAGTGACTGGAAGACCCATACCTACCAAATGCTTTCTCTCTCAAAGCATCAAATAACATTTATATGATGGATTTCAGTTACCTTTATTTCTTGGCACAATCTTTACTATTTTACCCTTGCAACATTATGTGGCAATCTTCAAACTTATATTTGAAGTTAACTTTCCAGAAAATGTGCTAAGAGTTAAATGATATGAGTTGAATTGATGTATGTCAGATTGAAGGTTCCCATAATAAAGTGCATGTTAACAGGACCAATTTTCTGAGCAACTACTTGAGGTTCAAATTTGATGGACATTGTGGAAAATACATTTTTTAGGTCATCGACTTAATTACTAACATAGTTAGAAATGTTGTTTAAAGTTTGTTTGAGTCTACATACATAGAGTAAGAAAGGCATAATAATTTTATTTAGTTTCATTTATTTCGAAGATTTCCAGAAAAGGGTCTGTGCAAGGCATGTGAGAACTTTGGGAATTCAAGGAAGTAGCTGGAAAATTCCAAGGAGTGGGTGTTGAGCTTCAGGCCAAACACTAGAGAAACGTCCTAAAAGGGGCTGTGCCTGAGGCTGGGAATTTGAGACAGCCTAAGAAAAGGAACTCTGCCTAAGGCTGGAAACTGAAGTGAAAGCCAGGAAAGGAGCAGGGAAGAAGGTTTTAGGTACCAGAGCATGTCAAGAAATAGATTAACTGGGTGACATAGTTTGTGCTTAAGGAATAACATTGGTGAAATCAGCGAAATGCTGTAAAGTGAACCACTATAAGTTAAATTTCTGTTAAGTCAAGAAGAGACAGTACAGGTTATACTATTGAAACAAAGACCCTCTGAGTTTTTCCTAAGGCATTGTAGTGAAGAGAAAAGAATAGAAGATTTTATACCAGAAGTTCTGGGTTCAAATTCCTGTGCAACCTTGGGCAACTGACTTTACCCCTTTCAGGCTTCCATTTTCTTTTCCATAGAATGAGAGGAAAGGTGACCTTTGCTCAACTTTAGGCATGATATCTATCTAGAAAAATCTCCCTCCTAATTGTTGTTGTTTACTCATTTTTCAGTTGTGTCTGGCTCTGCGTGACCACATTTTTTTTTGTTTGTTTTTTGGCAAAAGATACTGCAGTGGTTTGCCATTTCCTTCTCCAGCTTATTTTATGGATGAAGAACTGAGGCAAACAGAGTTAAGTGAATGGCTGGACTTGAACTCAGGTCTTCCTGACTCCAAACATTGCACCACCTAGCACCATCCCAGAACCACCCAAATGTGAAATGACTGCCTCCAGAAGTGATGAGTTCCTTACTCTTTAGATAGCTTCAAGAAGAGGTTTGAAAGCCACTTTTTGATTATGTTATAACAGAGATTCTTTTCATGTACAGATTAGATTAGATGGTGTAACAACAATGTTGCTGGTAGCTACTGTGGCCATGTAAGACCAATGACACCAGCACACAGAAGGGCTGCCAACAGAGATTCTTTGATCTGCTTTTCTAAGGAAAGCAAGGTTAAGGAGTTAGCAATCTCAGTTTAATTAAACATATGTTTATAATTCACTTAATTCAGGGGGAAAAGATCAGCCCCCTGAAATTCAGAGCAAATGCAAATAGAAATTACAAGCATACATTATTGGAATGGAGCAAATAACACAAACAGGTCTATCCATAGCAATACATAGTTACCAGAGAAGCACCAACACCTGGGTTATCAAAGCGGAGGGGTGGGAGGGTAGGGTAGTGGGGGGGCTGTTTCAATGGCTTGCCCAGGGTTTTGTCAACAACTTTTTGATGAGTGTACCCCCCCCAAAGGCAAAACATCAACCTCAGAGCTCTTTTAGGAGGACCCTGATAGGACCCTGAGGGCTGGGGCCCATTTAGAGTGTGGGAAAGTTCTTCAATCACTAGCACCATGTCATATACATTGTTTCAAATCACTGACTGCAGATTGCCTTAGTGCTGAGAAACACTCCAAAACGAAAAGATCCCATTTTAACTGCCCCATTCAAACAAAAGCCAGACTCACTAAAGGCACTTGATAGCCTTAGCAGCCCAAGTGTGCTTTTCTAGTGCCTTTCAACTCTGAAAATCTGTGATTCTACGATTGCCTTCTAGCTCTTAATGTATGATCCTAAAGTCAATGAACCACGTTATACTTTTTCCATATTTGTAGAAATTATAGGATTGGAACAAATGCTCTTTAAGATCAGTCAGTCAATGGCTCATTAGTGAGCACTTATTAAGCTCCTACTCTGTGCCAGGCACTGTGCCAAACTCTGGGAATACCAAAAGATGTATGGAAAAAACTCTACCCTCAGGAAAACCACATTCTAATGGAACAAAAAAGGAAACTAATATATGTGAATAAATTATATGCAGGATAAAATGAAAATAGATAATAAAGGGAAAACATTAGAAGAGAAGGGTTAGGAGAGGCATCCTATAGAAGATCAGTCTCTTCCAGTTAAAAACCTTTATATGAAGGGGGGGGAGGGGCCAAGAAGGCAGCTGGAAAGCAGGGACTAGCGTGAGCTCCACGCCAAGTCCCTCCAAAAGCCAATAAAAAATGGCTCGGAACCTATGCTAGAATTGCAGAGCCAAAAAAACAGCACAGGAAAGAAGGGCTCCAGCCCAGGACAGCCTGGATGGTTGCTGGGTCAGGTCTTTCACGCACGGAGCTGGGAGCAGAGCGCAGTGGAGCAGAGCCCAGCGTGGGCGGCACGGACCAACCAGACCAGGAGACAGGCGGGGCGTGCCCTAGCGCCTTGATTCGGTGGGCTGTGGCAGTTACCAGACTTCGCAACCCACAAATACCAAAGCCAACAGAGAAGGTTATTGGGAAAAGCCGCTGGGGACAGAGTGAAAGAAGGAGTTCATGATTTGGCCACCACCCCAGGGTCAGTGGAGGTGAGGCAGCTACAAAGTACAGTTGCAGTTGCTTCTGGCCCCAGGCCCACCTGGTGGGAGGAATTAAGTGACGGATGAGAGCAGGAGTGCACAGCCTGCTGAAGATCTAAGCCCAGTCTGGGTTGGGGGTTCTTGGGGAAGGAGGAGTGCTTGTGTGGTAGAGCTGGCGCATCCCCCAAGCTTGGAAAATAGTACTCTTTACTCAACAAGCAGTCATACCCTGCTGAAAAACTCAAGAGTCAAGTAACTTGGCTGGGAACATGGCCAGGCAACAAAAACGCACCCAGATTCAGTCTCAGACTTTGGAATCATTCTTTGGTGACAAAGAAGACCAAAACATACAGCCTAGAGATGTCAACAAAGTCAAAGAGCCTACATCAAAAGCCTCCAAGAAAAACATGAACTGATCTCAGGCCATGGAAGAGCTCAAAAAGGATTTGGAAAAGCAAGTTAGAGAAATAGAGGAAAAAATGGGAAGAGAAATGAGAAAGATGCGAGAAAACCATGAAAAACAAGTCAATGACATGCTAAAGGAGACCCAAAAAAATACTGAAAAATAGACTGAAGAAAACAACACCTTAAAAATAGACTAACTCAAATGGTAAAAGAGCTCCAAAAAGCCAATGAGGAGAAGAATTCCATGAAAGGCAGAATTAGCCAAATGGAAAAGGAGGTCCAAAAGACCACTGAAGAAAATGCTGCCTTAAAAATTAGATTGGAGCAAGTGGAAGCTAGTGACTTTATGAGAAATCAAGATATTATTAAAGAGACCCAAAGGAATGAAAAAGTGGAAGACAATGTGAAATATCTCATTGGAAAAACCACTGACCTGGAAAATAGATCCAGGAGAGATAATTTAAAAATTATTGGACTACCTGAAAGCCATGATCAAAAAAGAGTCTAGATATCATCTTTCAAGAAATTATCAAGGAGAACTGCTCTGATATTCTACAGCCACACAGCAAAATAGAAATTGAAATAATCCACAGATCGCCTCCTCAAATAGATACCAGAAAGAAATCTCCTAGGAATATTGTCACCAAACTCCAGAGCTCCCAGATCAAGGAGAAAATACTGCAAGCAGCAAGAAAGAAACAATTTGAGTATTGTGGAAACACAATCAGAATAACCCAAGATCTAGCAGCTTCTATATTAAGAGATCGAAGGGCTTGGAAAACGATATTTCAGAGGTCAATGGAGCTAGGATTAAAACCAATAATCACCTACCCACAAAACTGAGTATCATGCTCCAAGGCAAAATATGGATTTTCAATAAAATAGAGAACTTTCAAGGTTTCTCAGTGAAAAGACCAGAGCTGAATAGAAAATTTGACTTTCAAACACAAGAATCAAGAAAAGCACGAAAAGGTAATCAAGAAAAAGAAATTGCAAGGGACTTACTAAAGTTGAACTGTTTTGTTTACATTCCTATGTGGAAAGATGATGTGTTTGATTCATGAGACCTCAGTATTATGGCAGCTGAAGGGAATATGCATATGTGTTTATATAGATATATATTTTTATATATCTATATATACATATATATTAACATATATATGTTTATGTATATATGTATATGTGAGTGTGTATGTACGTATATATGTATGTATATTTATATACATATATATATATATATATATATATAGAGAGAGAGAGAGAGAGAGAGAGAGAGAGAGAGAGAGAGAGGGCACAGGGTGAGTTGAAGATGAAGGGAAGATATCTAAAAGAAATAAAATCAAATTAAAGTATGAGAGAGGAATATATTGAGAGAGGGAGATAGGGAGAGATAGAATGGGGTAAATTATATCCCATAAAAGTGGCAAGAAAAAGCAGTTCTTTAGAAAGAGAAGAGAAGTCAGGGGAGAGGGAATGAGTGAATCTTGCTCTCATCAGATTTGACCTGAGGAGGGAATACCATACATACTCAATTGGGTATCTTACCCCACAGGAAAGAAGGAGAAAGATTAAAAAAAGGGAGGGATGAGAGAAGGGAGGGCAGATGGGGGTGGAGGTAATCAAAAACAAACATTTTCGAAAAGGGACAGGGTCAAGGGAGAAAATTCAATACAGGGGGATAGGTTAGGAAGGAGCAAAATATAGTTAGTCTTTCCCAGCATGAGTATTGTTGAAGGATTACACACAATGATATGCATGTGGCCTATGTTGAATCACTTGCTTTCTTATGGAGGGTTGGTGGGGAGGGAAGAGGAGAGAGAATTTGGAACTCAAATTTTTTTAAATTTAATTTATTTAATTTGTTTAGTTTTCAGCATTGATTTTCACAAGAGTTTGAATTATGAATTTTCTCCCCATTTCTACCCCCCCACCCACTCTAAGATGGTGTATATCCTGGTTGCCCCATTCCCTAGTCAACCCTCCCATCTGTCACCCCACTCTCCTCCCATCCCCCTTTCCTTTCTTCTCTTGTAGGGCAAGATAAATTTCTACACTCCATTTCCCTTTGTATCTTATTTCCTACTTGCATGCAAAAACTCTTTTTTTGTTGTTTTTGAACATCTGTTTTTAAAACTTTGAGTTGCAAATTCTCTCCCCTCTTCCCTCCCCACCAACCCTCCATAAGAAGGCAAGTGATTCATCATAGGCCACATGCATTATGTAAAACCCTTCCACAATACTCATGTTGTGAAAGATTAATTATGTTTTGCTCGCTCCTTCCTAACCTATCCCCCTTTATTGAATTTTCTCCCTTGACCCTGTCCCTTTTCGAAAGTGTTTGTTTTTGATTACCTCCTCCCCCATCTGCCCTCCCTTCTATTGTCCGCCCTTTTTTATCTTCTTTCTCTTTCTTTCCTGTGGGGTAAGATACCCAATTTAGTGTGTATAGTATTCCCTCCTCAGGTCAAATCTGATGAGAGCAAGATTTACTCATTCCTGCTCACCTGCCCCCTCTTCCCTTCCTAGAGAACTGCTTTTCTTGCCACTTTTATGGGAGATAATTTACCCCATTCTATCTTTCCCTTTCTCCCTCTCTCAGTATATTCCTCTCTTATCCCTTAATTTGATTTTATTTTTTTAGATATCACCCCTTTATATTCAATTCACCCTGTGCCCTCTCTCTCTCTCTCTCTCTCTCTCTCTCTCTCTCTATATATATATATATATATATATATATATATATATATATATATACACACATCTACATATATACATACATAGACACACACATATGTATATATATGCATACACACACACACATACACACACACACACACACACACACACACACATATATATATATGCATATTCCTTTCAGCTACTATGATATTGAGGTCTCATGAATTATACATATCATCTTTCCATGTAAACAAAACAGTTCAACTTTAGTAAGTCCCTTATGATTTCTCTTTCTTGTTTACCTTTTCATGCTTCTCTTGATTCTTGTGTTTGAAAGTCAAATTTTCTATTCAGCTCTGGTCTTTTCACTGAGAAAGATTGAAAGTCCATATTTTGCCTTGGAGCATGATATTCAGCTTTGCTGGGTAGGTGATTCTTGCTTTTAATCCTAGCTCCATTGACCTCTGAACTATCGTTTTCCAAGCCCTTCGGTCCCTTAATGTGGAAGCTGGTAGATCCTGTGTTATCCTGATTGTTTTTTCCACAATACTGAAATTGTTTCTTTCTTGCTGCTTGCAGTATTTTCTCCTTGATCTGGGAACTCTGGAATTTGGTAACAATAATCCCGAGAGTTTTCTTTTTGGGATCTTTTTAAGGAGGCATTCTGTGGATTCTTTCAATTTCTATTTTACCCTCTGTCTCTAGAATATCAGGGCAGTTCTCCTTGATAATTTCTTGAAAGGTGATATCTAGGCTCTTTTTTGATCATGGCTTTCAGGTAGTCCAATAATTTTTAAATATCTCTCCTGGATCTATTCTCCAGGTCAGTGGTTTTTCCAATGAGATATTTCACATTGTCTCACACTTTTTCATTCCTTTGGTTCTGTTTTATAATACCTTGATTTCTCATAAAGTCACTAGCTTCCACTTGCTCCAATCTAATTTTTAAGGTAGTATTTTCTTCAGTGGTCTTTTGGACCTCCTTTTCCATTTGGCTAATTCTGCCTTTCAGGGCATTCTTCTCATTGTGTTTTTGGAGCTGTTTTGCCATTTGGGTTAGTCTATTTTTTAAAGTGCTGTTTTCTTCAATATTTTTTTCAGTATTTTTTTGTGTCTCCTTTAGCGAGTCATTGACTTGTTTTTCATGGTTTTCTTGCATCATTCTCATTTCTCCTCCCAGTTTTTCCTCTACTTCTCTAACTTGCTTTTCCAAATCCTTTTTGAGCTCTTCCATGGCCTGAGACCAGTTCATGTTTTTCTTGGAGGCTTTTGTTGTAGGATCTTTGGCTTTATTGACGTCTTTAGTCTGTATGTTTTGGTCTTCTTTGTCACCAAAGAAAGATTCCAAAGTCTGAGACCGAATCTTAGTCTGTTTTTGCTGCCTGGCCATGTTCCCAGCCAACTTACTTGACACTTGAGTTTTTCGTCAGGGTATGACTGCTTGTAGAGCAAAGAGTTCTATGTTTCAAGCTTGAGGGGATGAGCCGTTGATTTCAGAGCAATTTCTATACAGCCAGATCTGCCTCACCAGCACTTCTCCTTCCTCAAGAACCACCAACCCGGACCTGACAAAAATCTTAAGCAGGCTCTGCACTCCTGCTCTGATCCACCACTTAATTCCTCCCAACCAGGTGGGCCTGGGGCCGGAAGGAACTGCAGCTGTAGCTGTTCCTCCCCTGCTGTCCCTGGGGCAGCCGAACCACAAACTCTGTCCCTCGCAGCTTTTCCCATTAACCTTCTCTGTTGTCTTTGGTGAAATCTGGTAACTGCCAAAGCTCACTGATTCAGGGCTCTAGGGCCTGTTCTGCCCGGCCCCTGGTCTAGTTGTTCCTGCAGCCGCCCAGGCTGAGCTCCACTCCCCTCCGTTCTGTGAACAATAGACCTCATCCAGCGACCATCCAGGCTGTCCTAGGCTGGATCCCTGCTTCCCTCTGCTATTTTGTGGGTTCTGTAGTTCTAGAATTTGTTCAGAGCCAATTTTTATAGGTTTTTTGGAGGGACCCTGGCAGGGAGCTCATGCAAGTGCCTGCTTTCCAGCCACCATCTTGGCTCCACCCCTCTAGAACTCAAAGTTTTTAAAAACAGATGTTCAAAAACAACAAAAAAAAGTTTTTGCATGCAACTAGAAAATAAGATACACAGGCAATTGGACGTATAAATTTATCTTGCCCTACAAGAAAGGAAGGGAAAAGGTGATGAGAGGGGAGTGGGGTGACAGGAGGGAGGGCTGATTGGGGAATAGGGCAACCAGAATATATGCCATCTTGGAGTGGGGGGGGAGGGTAGAAATGGGGAGAAAATTTGTAATTCAAACTCTTGTGAAAATCAATGCTGAAAACTAAATATATTAAATAAAAAAATAAAATCTTTATATCATCCTTACCTTAAGCAATTGTTACTGCTATTTATAAGACCACATTGGTTCTGTGCATAGCTGCAGAGACAACAGGGTCCTTTATCATAACAAAGCATAAGACCATTAGTCCTGAGTCACACTTGACAGATCTCAAAATTCCTTATGGTTGACTGGGAGTAGAAATAGTAACTTAAAGCATACATCATGGCATTGACCCTGTATATAATCCAACTTCTTTTAAAAATAATAGATATTTCATTGTTTGTACTCTAGCATATAAGAGCAGTTACTATCAATACCCTATCTACACATACACACACACACACACAGATTAGTCAGCAAGCATTTGTTATTTGCCAGTCATTCAGGGTACAAAGATAAAAAAAAATGAAAATAAAGAAAAGAAGAGTAAAGTAAAGTAAAACCCTTGAAGAAATACTGTTCTCTTTCATTGAGTTCATGGTGAATCAAGCTTCCTGCCCCTTGACAGAGAGACTGATGACTGGACTATATGTGATATTTTCAGAGATGACCAATTTGTTGGTTCTTTTATCTTGACTATCCCTATTTGTTATAAGACAGGGCTATATTGTGACAGGGGAAAAGTGCATGAAAAGTGACAGGGATGTAAAAAAAGAAGAAGAGGAAGAAAAGATAAAAATACCAATAGAACATTTCAAAAGGGACAGAGGAAAGATGGGAGTTAAGGAGAGAGAGAGGGAGAGAGAGAGAGAGAGAGAGAGAGAGAGAGAGAGAGAGAGAGAGAAGAAGAAGAAGAAGAAGAAGAAGAAGAAGAAGAAGAAGAAGAAGAAGAAGAAGAAGAAGAAGAAGAAGAGAGAGAGAGGAGGAGGAGGAGGAGGAGGGAGGAGGAGGAGGAGGAGGAAGAGGAGGAGGAGGAGGAGGAGGAGGAGGAGGAAAGAAGAAAGAGATAGAGAAGGGAGAGAAAGAAAGGGAAAATGAAAAGAAAGAAGACAGGAAAAGAACAAAGGAAAGAAGGAAGGATGGAAGAAGAAAGAAAGAAAGAAAGAAAGAAAGAAAGAAAGAAAGAAAGAAAGAAAGAAAGAAAGAAAGAAAGAAAAAGAAGGAAAGAGGAAGGAAGGAAGGAAGGAAGGAAGGGAGGAAGGGAGGGAAGAAGGAATAAAGGAAGAAAGAAAGAAGAAAGGTGAGAGAGAAAGAAGGAAAGAAATAGAAAGAAGGAGGGAGAGAAAGAAAGGAAGAAAGAGATGAAGGAAGGAAGAGAAAGAAAGAACGAAAAAGAAAGAAAGAGAAAAAAAGAAAGAAAGAAAGAAGGAAATTACTTCCATTGGCAAGACAATTAGTTCCTACATGGGACAATCCTAAAATCTCAGAGTCAGAGGGAATTAAGCCATCTAATCTAGTTCTTAGCCAAAATGTGAATTTAACCTGAGAAGCATTCATCCAGTTCCAGACTTGGAGATCTCCAGGGGCAGCAAATTCAGGTTCCTTTCATCTCCAACATCTTGCAGGTATTCCCAGTTCTGTCTTTCTCTGCATTTCATCAGGTTCACTATCATTCTCTTTCCTTTCCTGATAAAGAAGCTTATTGGAGCCATCTTCCATGAAATGAAGACATTCATTGTAAACTCTGTTATTGAAGCTGTCTGGAAAAGTTTATTTATATAGCCAAATCAGCTTTTTGTGGGCAGAAATTTCTTCCATTATTTTCCATAAATCAATTTAAAAATGGATTTGTGATTCCACTGGCATGTGAAATCACTAATGAGGAAATTCCACATACTCAAGAAAATTGGTACCTGCACCACAATTGTCAGTTTAGAGAATAGCCTAGGGCACTAAGAAGATAAGTCATTTCCCCAGGATCACAAAGCTCGTGTCTGAGCAAGATTTGAACACAGGTTATTTTAACTCTAAGGCTTGCCGTCTACTATGTCACATTGCCTGTCATACTCTCATAGAAGCAAAACACATTTTGAACAATTAAAATAATTTTCTAGTATAACCAGGACACTTCAAACATTGTATATGGAACATATTTTGCCTTGTTCTGTCTTTGATCAGATCCATCATAATCACCAGAAGTAATGCATGTAATCAAAGTGTCCACATTTTAAGCTTAAAACTGCATTAAAACTTTGAGGACATGGTATAGATGAAGGGCAATCAATAAGTAATTTGAATTCCGGCATATCTTCAAAACCCTATGGGGCAGATAGGTTGCACAGTGGGTAGAGTGCTGGCCTGAAGTCAGGAAGATTCATCTTTCTGAGTTCAAATCCAGCTTGAGATACTCACTAGTGGTGTGACCCTGACCAAGTCATTTAACCCTGTTTACCTCAGTTTCCCCATCTGTAAAATGAGCTGGAGAAGAACATTGCAAACCACTCCAGTATCTTTGGCCAAGAAAACCCCAAATGGGGTCATGAGGAGTTTATCAGTTCTCATACCCTTAACCCCATTTTACCAACGTATAGAACGGAGCCCAGAGAAATTAAGTGACTCACCCATGATCAGAAGTTAGAACTAAGCTTCAAACCCAGCCCTCATACTCTAAATAAAGAACTCTTTCCATTATGCAAGAGGCACAATAGTGTCATGGAGAGAGCACTGAACTTGGAGTCAGGAAAGGGATGGGCTAAAATCCCATCCCTGACAATTACGGATAAATCATTTAACTCATCTGAGCCTCCGTGATCCCATGTGTTACTACTGTTAGGCTTGTTTACTTGCTTCAGTCCTACCCAACTCTATTACATCATTTGGAATTTTCTTGGCAAAGATACTGGAATGGTTTGTCATTCCTTTCTCCAACTAATTTTACAGATAAGGAAACTGAGGCAAACAGGGTAAGGTGACTTGGCTTGCCCAGGATGACACAGCTAATGAGTATCTGAGGATGGATTTGAACTTAGGTCTGACTGCAGGCCCAAACTCTATTCACTGCACCACCTAACTGCCATGAGACTTCATGTATTAAATGCCGATTTTAATATGTGAAATGTACAGAGGCGTTTTCTGAAAATCAAATAAGATCATGCATGGACAAGTTTTTGCACATCTTGAAGCATTGTCTAAAAGACAACTGTATTGTTGTTGCTGTTATATTTAAAATGGGATCTAGGTTTCTGGACTCCATTTATCATCCTAACTTTTTGACAAGCTCATCACCAGAAGATTTGAAGAAAGGCAATGAACTTTTAGGGCATGCCCGAATACCTGCTCTCAAGGTACGTATGTGTGTGTGTGTGTGTGTGTGTGTGTGTGTAGATTTGAATTGGAAGGGGATTCATCACTTGCCATTAATCTATCCACAGAAACACTTATCACCTATACAAGACCTAAAAGAAACCCAGATGTCCGTAATTATAGTAAGGAAACATGACTGAACAATTAATGATGTAGTACATAAAAGGCACTTAGGTGAGATAGTGGGTAAATCACCTGGGCTGAAATCAGGATAGACCTGAGTTCAAATCGAGACTCAGGTGTTTACTCTCTGTGTGACCCTAAGTCACTTAATCTCAGTTTCCTTATCTGTAAAATGGAGTTAATAACTGCACCTACCTTCCAGAGTTGTTTTGAGGATCAAATGAGTTAATAATTGTGAAGGGCTTACAAAGTTCCTGGTACCTAGTAGGTGCTATATAAACGTTACTTATTATAATGATGATGATTATAACAAAAGTCCTTCTCTGCTTGGCTTGTAGCTAATGTGAAAATAACACTTAGAGGTCATGGAGTACTTTTGATGTAATTTCATTTCATCTTTACAACAACCCTGTGAGTTAAGGAGTATAGCGAATAGAGCACTGGGCTTAGAATTCGGAGGATCTACACTTAAATCCCACACTAACACTCACTTTCTTTGGGACCCTAGAAAGATCCTATATGAAGTCTCGGTTTCCTGACCAGTGAAATGGGGATAATGATAGCACCTACTTCAAAGGATTATTGTGAGCATACACCCCTATATGTAAAGAACCATATTAATGTAAAAAATTATTAACTGCTTATGAGACAGTCCTTTTTTTCAGTAAGTTCATATTTGATTAATGAAGTCAACACATAGCATTGAGTGATGGCAAGAGAAGAGTGCTTTGGAGAGGGGAGTCAAAGGAAATGGTGATTATAGTCTTGAGGCAATTGATTTGTCTGTTCATTCCAGGAATGGTGGCACTAAATTGATTACTGTTCTCAGAGTGGGAGTTGGTAGCGGGGAAAACAGGACATCACCCAGAAGTGTTGCGAGAGGCCTAGATCTGAGTAATATAAGGTGAATGCTCAGGTTCCTGGTGTTGGTGCTTCATTTTTAGTGTGGCCTCCTCCTCTCACTTTCAGGCACTGATCTAGCTCTCCCTTTAGACTCTGGAAACTTGTGGGAAGTTTGTCACTTTCTCCCAACATCATGAGGATCAAAGAAGACTTTGATCTTCATCATTAAATGGTCTTAGAATCCATAAGAGCACAGGTCCATTTGAATTAAACACACACACACACACACACACACACACACACACACACACACACACACGTATTTACTAAGTAGCATCCTTTATTCCAGTTTTTCTACACAAGCCGTTACTGGTAATACGGTACAGCATACTAACACACACACCAAAAATCCCTCATTGCTTTTTGGGATAGCCAATTAAAAAAAAAAACATCCTTTGAGGGCATGCATCACGATTTGCTGCTGGATTTCACCAGTGGGACAATCCTGGTATAAATAAATAGATTTTTATAAAATTGGCTTTAGCATTGGCCCCTGACTCTCCATCACCCCATGTTTCCACACAGCTGCCAAATCTTGCCGTTTCTCTCACTCCACGACATTTGTCTCCTGTGACTCCTTGCTGAGCACGTAGCTAAAACTTTAGTTCAGACACACTTCTCACCTGAATTATTGAGACAGCCTGCCAGTTGGCCTTCCTGCCTCAAGTATCTCCCTATCACAGAACCTGGTGAATTGTTGTGATTAGTAAGTATTAGCTGATGGGTTGGTTGGTTAGTGTGGGTTAATTCATTGATTGGTTTTGTATTAGGGGAGCATATTGAGGCCATTGAGAGCACCACAAAAGTGAAAAAAGGACTTATTTGTACAAAGATATTTATAGCAACTCTTTGTATGTTGACAAAGAATTGGAAAAATGAGGGGATGCCTATTAATTGGGGAATGGCTGAACAAGTTGCAGTTTATGATTGTGAATGCATAATATTGTGCTATAAGAAATGACAAGAAGAAGGATTTTAGAAAAACCTGAAAGACTCACATGAACTGATGCAGAGTGAAGTGAGCAGAACCAGAACAATGTTTACAGTAACAGCCGTATGATATGGTGATCAGCTGTGAATGACAGGTATTCTGAACAATACAATGATCCCAGACAATTCCAAATGACACATGAGGAAAAAAGCTGTCCGTTTCCATAGAAAGAACTGAAGGAGTATGACTGTAAATTGAAGTATACTATTTTTCACTTTTTTATGGTGTTTTTTTTTTTAATTTTGGTATGTGTTCGGAATATAACTAATACAGAAATATGTTTTGCATGATTTCATGTGTATAACCTAAATTGCTTACCATCTCAGAGAGTGAGGGAGGGAGATAATTTGAAATTTAAAAAAAATTAAAAACAAATGTTAAAAATGTTTTTACATGTAATTTGGAAGCAATAAAATGTTATTTATAAAAGGGAGTACACAATTTTCTAAAACCATTGCACCCTACTCTCTCTTTTTGGTCCCAGATCCTTTTAGACCTTCGATATCAATACTACATATAGGTATTTATTATCTAAGCTTCTGTATTATGTGTTATCATATGACTTTTCCTACAAGATTTATATATTAAACTCTTTTGAATGGCTATGAATATCATTGACTAGATCTTGCAATATACTGGGACTTGACGCAATCAGCCAAAAATGATCCATAAGCAAGAACTTGTGAAAAATCTCATTATTTATAATGAATCTCTTTTCCACTTGGATTATGCAAAAAATTGCAATATTTTAAAATTATATAAATTTATTGTCCTAAATTTGGAAAACTTCAAAGAATTGGTAGAAGAGTTGGCACAGTTAGGCTTTATAGAGCAACATTTTTTCTGATGTTATTTATAATACTTTTAAAAGTGAGGCAGTGTGATATAATGGATATAAAGACCTGGGTTCAAGTTCCACCTCTTAAGTAATGATGCCATTCAACTCTCTAAGACCATAAACTGCAGAGCAGCTGCTGGCTACTTTAGCAGAGCTAGTTCCCTCTCTTTGAGCTCCTCATACCAGTGAAATTGCAGATCTCAATTAAAAAGGAAAAAAAAATCTAAAGATAAGTCATGTAGTCATTCTGGGTATGCATTTTGTGAAAACAGATAACCTTTCCACAATTTAGTAGATAATCTCTATGAGTTTTTACATACTGGATAACAGTAAACCTTCTGGTGATGGATATCTCTAAAATTAATTCAGGCTTCCCATCAGAAGGTCTATACAGCCTTTCAGAATTGGTAAGGTCTCTCAGAGCAATAGTTCCTATGTCTTAGGCTTCAAGAACCCAAGGTCATTCCCACCCCCACCCCCACCCCAGAGCATGTCATGGTGAAGTATCTGAGTAGCCTTTTCCTGGATGGAGATTTATAATACAATGTAAAATTGGGATAAATGTATCCATTTAAGCTAATTATATTCTGTATTTAATAACTCAAGCTTCATTTTTTTAAAAAATAGCTATTAAAATGTCTGGTGAGGCTGCAGTTATTTGATTTTTCCTGTTGCATATTAAAAAGAGAGCAGTAAAATATATTTCGGAGAAGGCAGTTATGCTAAATAAATTTATCTCAAAAGATGTGAAATATGGCTCATTTACATCTGTGCTCCAAATCTGGGACTTGGCGAGGAGAGAATCTATGATCATACCAATTCAAAACCTCATTTCTTAAGGCAATGTAAATGCATGTCAGATGAAGGGAGGTGGGGGCAGTTCTCATTAACCAGGCAGTAGATATGTCTTTCATTCTATACAGCAGCTGAGCAGGGCAGGCTGGAAGGAATTTGCAAGATTAAACATTTACTCGCACATGCATATGCCTTACGTTACAAAAATGTTACTGAATAAAATGAACAGGTGATGTTAGCCACTGACCTCCTCATCTTTAAAGGAAGTCTTTTAATTTCTCTTCATATTTTTACAACCTTTTTTTTCTGCTGCTTTGTATTACAGAGCTTTGAAATG
Source organism: Trichosurus vulpecula (assembly GCF_011100635.1). Lineage (NCBI taxonomy): Eukaryota > Metazoa > Chordata > Mammalia > Diprotodontia > Phalangeridae > Trichosurus > Trichosurus vulpecula. The sequence goes on along the minus strand of NC_050577.1, from coordinate 224,033,046 downwards.
AACTCTCTCCTCCCAGGATCCTCTTACTTGCAGTAACAAGAAAAGAAATTGGAAAGAAGGAGATCTGGTTAATAATTTACCACTTCATGTTTAACACACAATAACACAGTGCACTCACATTTAGAGTATTTACCAGAATTAACAGGTGGTTTAAAGAGGGGAACTATGGCAAAACACACTGCCGGCGCACAAGAGCTTCCAAATAGATGTCTATTGAATTGAATTTAATCTTGTTGAAAATTTATTTCTCAATGACGGAGAATTAGCTAGATTGCATCGTGCATACATTTGACTTGGAGTTAGGAAAGTCTGAGTTTGAATCCTTCTTCTGAAACTTACTAGTTATATGACCTTGGAAAAGTCACTTAACTTCTGTCTGCCTCAATTTCGTCATCCATAAAATGGGGATAATAACAGTGTCTATCTTCTAGAATTGTTGTGGGGATCAAATGAGGCAACATGTGCATTGCAAACCTTAAAGCACTACATAAATTCTAGCTATTATGGTTGTTATTATTGATATTTAAGAATTAAGTATTATTGGATTAGAGGTAAAGATATTCTTCTAACACATATAGTATTTGCAGGGATTTTAAGAAAATTTACGTTCATATTTGGATAAATATGTATGTATACAAGCATATGCACATATATACATGTTATATGGAAATATATGTCGTACATATACATATATGGTATATGTGTATGCATATTTATAATCAATGTATACACAATCATATCTTGAATACATATAATATAGTAGTGCTAAAATCTTTTTTTCCATTATTCAAATCAGACTCCATTACATGGATTGGATTACAGGTGAAAGTAAATTAAAATTCTTCTTGGTACTAAAAAATTATTAATTAAAAATAACTCCTAATATTAAAAAATCTTCCTTGTATTTCTTTTTAAAACAATTCCTCCTAGTATTTTTTTTCACACAAAACATATCCATAATAGTTATGTTGTGAAAAAAAAGATACACAAAAAATTCAAGAAAAATAACGTTAAAAAAAGGTATGCTTCAATGTGTATTCGGAAACCATCAGTTATTAAGCCCTGGCAATGGATAGCATTTTTCATCATAAGTCCTTCATGACAGTATTTCTGATAAACTGAACCACTCAGGATGAGGTCTAAGATAGATGATGTTCTATTTTAATTCACACTGTTGTTCTTCTTGCATATGATCTCAACAATGTGGTCTTAGTACACGAATGCAAATTTAGGCAAATGAAAGATGGCTGTCCTGTGACTACTCCTGATGACCAGAGATCCTAGACAGTCTGCTTAGAGACCAGCTACCACCAAAATTAATCCTCAGTTTACCGTCAGTGCCTCCACCTTTTGAATGATTAAAGACATCTTTTGAAAGACTCAACCTTTTCAATCCTAACTCATTAAGTATTTAGTAAGAACCTACTTACCATGTTCAGGGCACTATATTTGGTGTGAAGGAAATGGAGATAAAAATGATATTCACTATCTTAAGGAGTTTTAACCCCATGGAGGATATAACATATGCAATGATAAGAGAATCCATTGTTGTTTGAAGAGGATACTCAACAAAAGGGCTCCTTAATATTGCAGAAGAGCATTTAACTCTGATTCATTAGGAAGTTCAATTAGAAAATGACTTTGTTTTCTGCACCCTCTTCTCTACTTTGATACCCTTTCTTTTTGGTAACCTGACTGACTTCCATGAGCCTAATGGTTATCTCTCTCTGAAGGACTCATTGATGTATGTGTCCAATCCTGCTCTCCTGAACTTACCCTACATCACCAACTGTCTACTGGTCATTTCAAACTGGATATCCTAGAGATTTATTCAATTCAACACAGTCAAAACCATCATATGTTAACTTTCCTCCCTTAAAATGCTTTTCTAAAAATTGTAATACTTCTGTCAATGACATATCATTCTTCTAGTCTTTCAAATTTGCAACCTTGTTAGTATATTCAACTCCTCTGCCACCTCTCCCTATATATCCAATATTTCCCAAATTTTGCTATTTCTATCTTTGAAACTTCTAACCTCTTCCTGCTACTCACAGAGATATCACTTTAGTTCAGGCCCTCATTCTTTCTCATCTAGATCATTGCAATGGTCTCCTTATTGGTCTACCCAACTCAGGTCCCTCCTTATTCCAATTCATCCTTCATATGGCTGCCAAAGTGATTTTCTTTGAATATATTCCCAGAATATATGCATTATGTACATTGTTGTATAGGCATGTTTTGTCTCTCACAACAGAATTTAAGTTCAGCGAGAGTAAGGAGTGTTTTATTTCTTGTAATTGTAACCTCAACACCTAGCAAAATTCATGGAACATTGCAGGTACTTAATAAATGTTTTTAGCTTGGATGATTATGATCAGTGAAGACTTTACTGAAAGTGGCATATGAGTTGATTTTCAAAGGAAAATAAGGGATGTTTAAGGCAGAAATGAGGACAGAGAGCATTCCAAGAATGGGGAAAGGATTTGCAAAGGCATAGAAGGGAATGATGAAATGTAGAGTCCAAAGTTTAATAAGAATGTGTCATGTAAAATGCTATGAAATAAGCCTATTTAATAAACAGACAAATAAATAGTTGGATGGTTGTTGTCCTTTGTTCTTGAAGAGGACCAAAATGACATCACTATGATTGAGCCAAGATTCAATGTGTCCAACTGTGGCTGATCAGCACAATAGGAGCTCAGAATGCTCTACTACAGGAACGGCACAGATAGTCTGTGTGAACATTTGGGGTGGATACTCTAAATTTGCCCATCCTGATTTCCTTTGAGCTTTTTCAAATTTGCTTTGTTCGTAGAGCACAGCACCTTCTCTGATGTGGGAATGTTATGCTGAGCGGTACTGTGCCAATATCTCCCATGTCACACAATCAATTCCAAACTTCTTGCGAGAGACCTTGAAAGTGTCCTTGTATCACTTCTTCTGACCACCACGTGAACACTTGCCCTGTGTGAGTTCTCCATAAAACAGTCTTTTTGGCAAGTGCGCGTTTTGCTTTTGACCAATGTGGCCAGCGCATAGGAGTTGAGCTCTCTGAAGAAGAGGTTGAATGCTTGGCAATTTAGTTCATGTAAGAACCTTAGTGTCTGGTACCTTATCCTTCCAGGGGATCTTCAGAATCCTCCTAAGACAATTCAAATGGAAGTGATTCAGTTTCTTGGCATGGAGCTGGTAGACTATCCAGATTTCACAGGCATACAACAATGAATAAACAAATAAATTAATGAATGCCTAAGCTCTATGTTGCTAGATTAGGAAAACTTTAAATGACAGGCCAATAAATTTATATCTTAACTTAGAGTCTTTGGCACTATTGTTTGTTTAGTTTTTAAACAAAAAACTACCATTGACAGTGTCTAATCTCTGCCACCATTGTCCCAAAATTGTCTTTGAAATTTTTTTCTGTCTTACCCAGATCCTTCCTGCAGCCATCTTCATCACTTTCAATCATCTCTAAGTACCCAACTTTAACTCTTTCTTTTTAAACAAGATCTGCCCTTCCTCCTTTGAATACCCTGGTTCTCCCATATTCTTAAATCCTTGAATCTATAGGCTCTGTCTTTCATTTCCTTGAACCACACACAATAGTGGTTATGTATTATCTATCTCCTACCTAAACACAAACATTGATTTTTTCTCAAGTTTTAGTATTCCTCATTATGACTCTTTTAGGGTTCTTTTTCAAGAGGCTATCGGTGGATTCTTTCAATTTCCACTTTACCCTCTGGTTCTAGAATATCAGGGCAGTTTTCCTTGATAATTTTTTGAAAGATGATGTCTGGGTTCTTTTTGTTTTTTATCATGGCTTTCAGGTAGTCCGATAATTTTTAAATTGTCTCTCCTGAATCTGTTCTCCAGGTCAGTGGTTTTTCCAATGAGATATTTCACATTGTCTTCCATTTTTTCATTCCTTTGGTTCTGTTTTATAATTTCTTTATTTCTCATAAAGTCACTAGCTTCCACTTGCTCCATTCTAATTTTTAAGGTTGTATTTTCTTCAGCGGTCTTTTGGACCTCCTTTTCCATTTGGCTAATTCTTCCTTTTAAGGCATTCTTCTCTTCGTTGGCTTTTTGGAGCTCTTTTGCCATTTGGGTTAGTCTATTTTTTAAGGTGTTATTTTCTTCAGTATTTTTTGGGGTCTCCTTAGGAAGTCGTTGACTTGTCTTTCATGATTTTCTTGCATCACTCTCATTTCTTTTCCCAATTTTTCCTCTACTTCTCTTACTTGCTTTTCCAAATCCTTTCTGAGCTCTTCCATGGCCTGAGACCAATTAATATTTTTCTTGGAGGCTTTTGATGTAGGTCCTTTGACTTTGTTAACTTCTTCTGTCTGTGTGTTTTGATCTTCTATGTCACCAAAAAAAGATTCTATAGTCTGAGTCCTTTTATGCTGCTTGCTCATCTTCCCAGACAATTACTTGACTTTTGAGCTTTTTGTCAGGGTATAAGTGCTTTCACAGTGAAGAGTGCTTTGTCCCAAGCTTCAGGGGTTTTGTGCTGCTGTTTTCAGAGCTATTCTACTCCACACTCACCACAAGCTCTGCCACATCAGTGCTCCTCTTCCCCCAAGAACTGCCAACCAGGATTGCGACCCAGATCCAAGCAAGGCAAAGCAAGAGAACCTTGCTTCTGCACTCCCACTCTGATCTGCTACTTGATTTCTCCCACCATGTGGGCCAGGGGCTCTGGAAGCAGCTGACAGAGCTTCTTGCTGCTGCCACTGAGCTTCTTCCACTCCCCTCGTGGCTGGGGCCAGACAGAACACTTCTCTCATCCAGATCCAGCAGGTTTCCCCCTGACCTGCTCCATTGTCTTTGGAGTTTGTGGTTTGAGAAGTCTGGTAACTGCCACATCTCAGTGATTTGGGGCTCCAAGGCCTGCTCTCCCTGATCTACTCCTGACCTGGTCTGTCCTGATGTGGCCCACACTGGACTGTGCTCCTCTCCCAGCACAGTGTGATAGATGCTTCTTAGTGACTGTCCAGGCCGTCTTGGGCTGCAGACTTGTTTCCCTCTTTTATTTTGTGCGTTCCGTAACTCTAGAATTTGTTTAGAGTCATTTTTATGGGTTTTTGGAGGGAGGTGGGGGAGAGCTTAAAGGAGTCCTTGTTTTCCAGTCGCCATCTTGGCGCTGCCCCCCTCCTCATTATGATTCTGGCACAGGATAACTTTTATATCTGAAAACTCAAGAGTTGTGAATGCTCAAGTCCTGCTCAGTTTCCATAATAGTGTTTTAGGATTTGTCATAAAGTCCTTCTACTTATGGGCAATTAATTTTCTTTTACACATCCCTTTCATGATGGTCATTGGTCACGATATGGTAAGTGTAAGAAGTAGGATGATCCTCCAGCATCATATTCTTTCCATGCCTATTCCCCACTGAGAGCTATGCTAAAATGAACTCATGCTTTAGAAGATACCGACTTTTTGTACCTATCCATCTCTAATGACTATTTCTTTCTCAAAGTGGATTTTTCTATAGCACCATAATAAAACTATCTCTGTTCACATGACTTTCTAACTACTACTTTCTGCTCTCCTATTTTGTGCTTCTGCTAATAATTCACTATACACACACAAAAAAGGGACATCTGTAGCTTCTAGACTTATTTATAGATGATTTTTATGTTGAATCTGTATCACCTAAGAAATTGAGTCCCTAAAATATGGACACTATCAAATAGAAAGTAATGAACTTAGGGGGGAAAAAAACTAGAAATGGTAAAAAGAAAAGAAAAAGACTGAAAAAAAGAAGAAAATATGAGGCAAATACTATAATGATAAATGACTAAAATCAAAGAAAATACTCAAATTATTATTTCATAATGTAAAAATTATAAAGCAAAAACATTTAGATATATTAGGATAAAAACTCAACTAAATATTAAAAATCTGTTAGTAATATCCTGGGGAAAACCCCTAACATCTCTGCCCCAAGAATGCTATACCTCAGTTGCGTGCTTCAAGGTCAAATAAAAAAATACTGGAAAGAAAGAATTCAAGAACTAAGGAACCACAGGCATGATCACAGAAAACTTGGCAGTCATAACTTAAAAGATGGGGGATTTTGGATGTGCAATATCATATTCAAAAAGGCAAATACTAAAGGAAAGGATAACTTATCCAGCAAAACAATATAACCCTAAAGGGAGAAAATAGATCTTTTAGGCAATTAACATCAACTATTCCTGATGTAAATAACAGATTTAAGTAACTATCTTAAAATGAAAATACGGAAGTCAAGAAAAATACAAAAAGGTAAATGCATTTGAGTCATTAAAAGGGTTGTCTGATGATAAAATGTTTGAATTCTAATAGAGGAGAATAAATAGAAATTTCTTCACAAACCCTAAGTTTGTGAAAGGTCATCAAGAGGAATTTAAAAAGGGTTGGGGGGGGGGAGGGAACCTGAGAATTATTATGTTATAGCTTGATTTTCTTAAAAGAAAGGAAAATAGGGAGAGAAAAAGGAGTGAACTAGGGCAAAGGGTTGGGGCGTTAGAACTTATTATCTCAAATAATCAAGTTGTTTGGGAAGACTAAGCAAATATGGAGAAAACGGGAGATTCAGTTTCACATGGAACTTGCTTTCATTTGAACCAGAACAAAGAAGAATTATACATATACTTGCCCAACACACACACACACACACATACACACACACACACACAAACACACACACTTATACACTTAAACATTCACAAGGAGTTTCATTTACAAATCCATTGAACTCAATAGAGAAATAAAAAGGGCAGAGAAAAGGAATAGAGAGATGGGGAGGTGTAGAGTTAAGTGACAGGATAGGATCAGTTAGAGATTAGTCAAAAAATCAACCACTATGTCATAAAGTAAATCATAAAAGGAAGAAAAGGAAAGGAGTAACTATTGTGTATGGAAGTGTAAATGAGGGGAACATAATGGGATAAGAATTACATTGCTTGTATTATAGACAATGTATGTGTGTCATACTCCACTTTCTTCATCTTTTGCTTATTTGTAAAAAAAGGGGGGCAGGGGCAAAGAGAAGGAAGTAGTCTGTAGCATATCAATAATGAGGATTTATATGCAAGAGTGTTTATAAAAAAAATAATATTGACATGTGTGACCAGAAAAAAAAAGGTGAGGAAGTCATAAGCTTTTGAAAAATTTGTGAAAGTCAAGGACTCAGGAAAGTAAATATTTTGAAAGACTTAATAATTCAGATCAATATCATAACTAACCAAGATTGTAGAGGAGTGATAATGAAGGATGCTACCAAGCTCCTGACAAAGGGATGATGGACTCAAGGTACGAGATAAAATAAATATTTTCAAATATTTTTCATGGCCATTGTTGGAGATAATAGTACATTTCTTAAATAAACTTATTTCAGTATTAGAGTAGCTAGTGCTCCCATTAGTATAGGCACTCTTTCCTAGTACATATTACCACTCATTTTTGCTCTATTGTCCCCTAAAAATTCTCCGCAGAGAACTGACACAACAAATTTGGATTTGTTTTCTGAATCTATTAAGATCTTGGAGATTCCAGTACAACAATTGTGTTGGTCATCTGTTATCCCTTACCCCTTATTATATGGTTATTATTTACAATAAAACTATTATTTTAAAGTTGGCCTTCCAGAGGATGGATGAAATATGCTTCTCTCCTTTTAGTAGACAAATGATGGACAGTAGACATGGGATGTTACATGCATTTTCAGAAACAGTTAACAAGTCAGTTTATTCTGGCTTAAATGAATTTCTGATTTTTTTGGAATAAGGGAAGAGTCATTATAGGGTGAAGGTGTGCTATATCTACAAATGACAATAATATTAAAAAACAACCACATTGAAATAATGATTTAACAAATAAAGTACTAAGATATTTTAGTGGTGGAAAACAGCCTGAGACAATTACAAGGACAGTATATATGCCAACTAGCCAATCCAGAGAAGAATTCTCAGACAATCAAGATTAATATTTTGAAAATATGTCCCCCATTTGTTTCCTCAATTCAATGTCAACTTTTAAAGGTTTCAGTGGAGATGCAGGTGAAAATAATATGATAATAAAGTGACATAATTTTTATTAAAATAAAGTAGTAGTACAATTACATATAATATATTATGCAATTATGCATAATATAATAGTTTATATTGATCTAACACTTTGAATTTAGCAAAATTCCATAAATATATCATCTCATTTAATTATATATGTTAATGCTTGCATTATCATTTTTGAAAACAACATTTTTGTTTCTATAACACCAATTCCAGGATTAGAAGACAATTTGGCCATGAAGGTATTTGGTCATTAATTTTCATTATATACAACATTTATTGAATTCTTGCTATATTGCTTTAATATTAAAGATTTAAGAAAGATTTACAGAATGAACCAGATACTGAAGCTCACAGGATCTCCCTATGTATGGGGGATATGATGTTTTGTATGATATGCAACCCCAAAACTGTAATTGAATCCATGGGTCAAGAAGTACATTCAGAAAACTAGGTTAGATTTTAGGATATTATGCTAAAGGATGCTTTAATAACTTTAATAACAATATTGATTTAGAACAAGTACTAGACTTGTGATGTCCTTGGCATAAAGGAACTACGAGTAACCCAAGTCCCTATACTAATAGAAGTCGTGATTTTCTCCTTAACTTCTAGTTTTTGTTACCTAGGGATTTGGGAAGTTTGGGAAGACTTGCCCAAGATCATGCAGCTAGTATATATCAAAGGTTGTACTTCAATTCAGATGTTCCTGGCTTTAAGGCTATCTCCTCTACCACACTGCCTCTCTTAATATTGAAATATCCCCAATTAACTGAAAAAAAGAAGCAATGTGGAGTAGTGGATAGAGCACTGATCTCAGAACAAGGAATATATATATATATATATATATATATATATATCCTGGTGTGGAGTGTGACTAGCTAATAGTTGGGCATCATAATGCTCAAGCCAACAGGAGAAAAATAAAGAAACTTACAAATAAATTGCAGTTAAGATTCTTCTTCTAAATTGCACTGATAGAACAAGTGAAAACTCTTTTGGTGTCTTTCCTGGGTCTGCTGTGGATTTCTATTCATTATATAATAAAGTAGCCCATGCTTCACAACAATCAACCATCGAACAAGAGGAGAATTATGGGTATCAAAGAAGAAAAACATAGCTTCACTTTCACCCAATCTAGTATCCATTAATAACAAAAACTACTGGTAGAACATTCATACCAAAGGGAGACAAAGAGAAATGTGCTTCTACCACACAATCACCCTTAGGTGATTCTTATTCTGGTAAGGAAAGCCACACATGTAATTGCAACCCAAGGATATTGTCTCTTTTTATAAGAAGAGATTGATTTAGAGTGGCCAAGAGCAGTTAAGGTCTATGGCATTGTACATTGAGACATACCAAAGGAGACAAGACCCTTATAAATGCAACAATCTAGGGTGATTGGCAACTTTGAATACACCAATCATGAATAGTTCATATAAGGATAAATACAGAGGTCGGTAATATTCCATTCTTGTCAGATTTAGAGGAAAAGAACAACCACCTATGAAGCCCCTACTATGTGTCAGGAACTGTGCTAAATGCTTTACATATATTATTTCATTGGATCCTCACAACAACTTTGGAAGGTGATTGCTATTATTATTTCCATTTTATGCTTGAGGAAACTGAGGAATACAAAGGTAAGTTTTTGTTTTGTTTTGTGATTTATTCAAGGTTACACAGCATGTGACCATAACCTCTGAGGCTGGATTTGAACTTGGTTCTTCCTCACTCCAGGGGTAGCACTCTATCTACTGTTCCATGTGGATGCTTATATCTGTTTCTGACTAACGTCTTTGTCTTCTTAACTCTAACGGAAAGGGTCTGGTATAACCTGCTTGCACAAGAAAGACTCATGGGCCCAGAAAAGCCATCACTGAGAAAGGAACAGAGATATATCATAACTGAACAGCTAAGGTTCCACATAACTATTTATTTAAACATATATGCATAAAAGTCATTTCCCAAATTAAATATACATTTCTGACTAAAATTTACAAGCTACCACTCTAGAAAATAGGGATAGGTTGGTGAAGTGGATTTAGAAAAACACTGGGCTTTGAATCAGGAAGACTCATCTTCAAGAGTTCAAATCCAACCTCAGACACTTTCTTGGTGTATAACACTGAGCAAGTCACTTAATCCTATTTGTCTCAGTTTCCTCATCTGTAAAATGAGCAGGAGAAGGAAATGGCAATCCACTTCAGTATCTTTGCCAAGAAAACCTCCAATTGAGATCATGAAGAATCAGACAAAACTGAAATGATTGAACAATAAAAACAAACTAGAAAATTAATTGTAGGAGAGATGGTATGGTATAGTGGGGAAATTGCAGAATATGGAATCTAAGGACCAAAGTTTGAATGCCAGCACTTCTATTTACTCTCTATATGACTTTGGGGAAGTTACTTATCTTTCTTGCCTGAAGATTTGTTATGTGACCTCTAAAATACCTTTCAGATCAAAGTGTGTATAAGCTAGAACATGGACTCTTAGGCATTTTAATTGAGAGCTTTTTCTTTGTCAATACTCCTAAAAGCTCTCATTCTGGACTACGAACCAAAACGACAATGACCATGAAAGCAAGAGATAGAGGTCATCAGAAAGGCAGAGTCAATCTGCCAAGATTTAAGTTGTTTGATCAGCAAATGTTAAAGAGAAGGTAGAACAGAAAATTTCCTAAGTGAATGATCAATGATCGTATATGCAGAATGATTTTGTAGGCATTAAAAGGCCTCTAGAGAATTACAGCTGGACACACAAACGTTTCCATCACCAGTAAAAACTTTATTACCATTGAACGACCGTCTGCTATTTTGAAAAATGGGACAACACCAAACTCCTATTCCTTCCACTGCATTGCACAGAGAAACCATTTACAAGATATAATGAAAAAAGAATCTCTTTAAAAATACATGAAGGGCAAATGTGTTTTCTTTATTAGTTTCACAAATTTAATGCACGTCTTAATTTCTTTCTCTTATAGCTTCCAGGGTTACATTGATCTCACAGGCATGGGAGAACTGTTTCAATGTGAGTCTTTTATGCTGAGCTACACGACAGTGTTAATTAACTTTGGCTCTTCCAAACTGAATGTAGGCTAGATGCATGCTTGTCTGTTTGCCAACAAATGTTTCAGTATGGCAAACATGGCAATATTTGAGCCATTAATCAGTTTGACTGTCTTTTTCTTAAAGTATATTTAATTACATATGCATTAACATAATTTAAGAAATATATGTAATTAAAATTTATATTTAATTTTAATATATTATAAATACTTATATATAATTATAAATTTATATGTATAATTTAAGATTACACACACACACATATATATATATATAAACAAGATATTAGATATTGATGATGGCAAGTACATTCGTTCTAAAAAGGTTCAAGAGTAAAACACTATTAGAAACAACTTAAAGAGGCAGCTAAGGCTTTGCATGATCTTGGCAGAAATTTTACATGTATGTGTGGATTTAAACAATTCAAACCCAGCACACATGATGATATTGTAATATGAAGGCAATATTTGCATTGAATGTTTGAAAATTTTTTTTCTGTGATTTTTTTTTTTTTTGTTTAGGCTTGGGCTTTCACAGCTGTAGCTTACTCTCAGTGTGGAAAGTTATTACCAATGGAGAAAATGAACTTTTCCTTAACTTAGAGTACTAGAAAATTACCTGGGGTAATTGTAATCACAGGAGAAATGCACATGTAGTGATATAGATAATATGTGTAAAAGGCAAAATTTTAACCCAAATCTATCTGACTCAAAGGATGCTTTCAGTTTCCATTGGAGAAGTTTGAGGAAGAAGAGAAAGGCTTGAGCTGATTGTAATGAGTAAAATGTCATAGAGGTGACTTGGAGGCATTTGCCCTTGTGAAATAGGTCACTGGTTGAAGCTGAGAAGGAAAAGTGTAATAAAATTTGAAGTATCATGCTTTCACCCAGATTCTGGTTTTGATTCTATTTCTGAATTGTATGTGAAGGATCAGATACAATTAAATAGGATGTAAAATTATTCATAAGAATCAAGGAAAATTAAAAATAGAACTTGAAAAGGTTTACTCAAGAAGGATAGGCAGAAAGTAGCTGGCAAAATATGACATTGAAAATAACAAAAGGTAAATGGTCCAATTAGACAGTTAAATAAATTGGTAGAAAAGATAAGTGGGTGGCCCTAACTGGTGAAGCAGATATCAGATTGATCCATTAAGATGTGGGTCAGGCTGTGGCCAAGAAGTTGATACTGAAACAAATGAAAGAAATTTGAAAATGACTGTTAAGTAATTGTAAAATTTTTTTTATAGCTAGCTTTACATTTTTTTAAATAAACATCATTACATTCACTTACATGTTCCCCTTAGCTCTATATCCCCAGCAGGAGTGAAAACTACAACTCATAATATAGGGTAAGTCAGCAAATTGAATCGATATATCAAAAGAAATCTGAAATGATGTGCATTGTCTCAATTCCACACACCTTTACTTCTGCAAAGAAGTGGGGGAAGTTATCTTCCCATATTTCTTCTTTGGGGCAAACTGTGGTCTTTGTAATTTTGCAAAATTATTTTTCCCATTGCTGTGTGTGTGTGTGTGTGTGTGTGTGTGTGTGCGTGTTTTAAATTTACGTTGTTGCAGTTGTTGTGTTTATATGGACTCTTTGGTTTTGTTTCATTTCATTTGGTATCAGCTCATTTAAGTGTTTCCATGCTTCTCTCCAACAATTAGCGTTGCCTTTTCTTATAAACACATTCCATTACTTTCCTGTCACATAATTTGTTTAGCCACTCCCCAATCTGTGGGCACCTAATTTGTTTTTAATTTTTGTCACTACAAAAAGTGCCACTGTAAATATTTTGATATTTATGGGGATATTATTTTTATCAGTGACTTTCTTGGAACATATGCTTAGTACTGGAATTTATTGGTCCAAAGGTATGGATATTTGAGCCACTTAACTTAACAATTTAAAATTAATTTTCAGTTTGGTTTTACTAAATCATAGATTCACAAAAAATGAATTAATATTTATGCTTTTCAAAACTCTTTAATATAGTCTCCCCATCTTTTGGAATTTTCTCTAATTTGCTGACTGTGAGATAACGCCCCTCAGGGTTGTTTTTATTTGCATTTTTCTTATTATTAGTGATTTGGAAACATCATGCATATGGCTATTTGTTATTACAATTTTTTTGCTAGAACCATTTCTTCATTTCCTTTGAGCACCTAACTATTGTATTAATGACATTTGGTTGTATATATTTCTGTTAGGTGGCTTTTTCTTTTGGATATCAAGCCTTCATTAAAAAAATACATTCTCCCAGTGTACTTCTTCCATTCTTACCCAGAATTTGTTTATTTGGTTTTTGCAAAAGATTTTTAAATTTTATATAATCAAAAATAATATATTTTATCATCTGCTTTTGCTCCTATCCCTTGCTTGCCTAATAACTCTACTCCTGCCCATAGCTATAAAATGATTATGATGTATTTCTCTTCATTTTTTAAAGTAGTATGGTCTTCGATGTTCAGATCATATCTCCATTTTGTAATTTTTTTTTCTTTTTTTTTTTTTAAATGCAATTTATTTATTTAACATATTTGGTTTTCAGCATTGATTTTCACAACAGTTTGAATTACAAATTTTCTCCCCATTTCTACCCTCCCCCCCACTCCAAGATGGCTTATATTCTGGTTGCCCTGTTCCCCAGTCAGCCCTCCCCTCTATCATCCCCCTCCCCTCCATTTTGTAATTTTTGTCAGATATTGTATAAGATGTTAATTTAAGCCTTATTCCTATCAAACTGCTTTCCAGTATTCTCAGTAATTCTCAGCAAATAAGAATTCTTTTCTAGGCAGTTTGTCTTTTCAAAAATATTAAATACTGAATTCGTTTATAGTAAATTCTTTCTTTTCTAGCCCATTTATGTATCTAATTTTATATATTTTTTAAAACTCTATTAAGTAGTTTTGATGAGTTCTGTTTTATAATATAGTTGAGGTTTCCTTTCGTTCCTATTTTTATTAATGATATTCTCTATTATTACTATTCTTCAGATTTAGTTTCTTCAAATGAACTTTGTTATAATTTTGTCTTTGTAAAATACGTCATTATCAGTTTGACATGTATAGCTGTACTTCTCTAAATTACTGTTTTTTTTATTGAATTGGAATGGTCAGGCAATTAAACTTGAATGGTCCAACAATGAGCACTGAATATGCTTCAGGCTGGTTAAGTTCTTTATTTTTTCTTTTGTAAATGAATCTATAGAGGTATTGATTATACTTTGGTAAGTGAACTTCCAAATGTTTTTGGTTTTTGTAGTTATTTTGAAAGGGATTTTTCTTTCTATATAACTTTTCTAGATTTTGTCACTACTGCATAAAAATTCTGCTAATTTTTATGGGTTTGTTTTGTAGCCTGCAACTTTACTGAAGCTATCCTTTGTCATATTTAACATCTTTGCTGACTCCTTAGCATTTCTAAGTAAACTACTATTATCATTAGCAGTTTATGATAATTATCTCCTCCTTGTCTAACTTTTGTGCCTTTAATTTCTTCCTCCTTTCTGACTGTGATTGCATGTATGTGTGTGTGTGTATATATATATATATATATATATATATATATATATATATATATATATATATATATATAGTTAAATGAGGTCATCCTTGCTTTGCTCCTATAATTATTAAGAATGTATGTAGGGGGCAGAGCCAAGATGGCATCTCCCCCAAATCTCTCCAAACACCTGTAAAAATGGCTCTGAACAAATTCTAGAGCTGCAGAACCCATGAAATAGCAGAGGGAAGCAGTTCTCCAGCCCAGAACAGCCTGGATGGTCACTGGGAAGGGTCTATCACACCATACTGGGAGCAGAATGCAGCTCAGCATGGACCAACCAGACTGGGAGTCTGGCAGAGCAGGCTTGAGGGCCATGAATCATTGAGCTGTGGCAATTACCAGACTTCTCAACCCACAAACACCAAAGACCACAAAACAAGTTAGTGGGAAAACTGCTGGATCAGGGTGAGACTGATTCAGCCCTGGGGGTGGTAGAGGTGGCCTGGTGGTGGTGGAGGTGGCCCGGCAGTGGCAGTGGTGGCAGCAGTAGGAAGATCCTGTGACTGCTTCCAGAGCTCCAGCGTCAGCTGCCTCTAGAGTCCCTGGCTCACGTGGTGGGAGGAATCAAGCAGCGGATCAGAGTGGGAGTGCAAGGAGCACTTTGCTGGTGAAAAGGCAGGTTCTCTTGCTTTGCCCTGCTTGGATCTGGCTCATGGTTCTTGGGGGAGGAGGAGCACTACTGTGGCAGGACTTGTGGTGGCAGTGGAGTAGAAGTAGCTCTGAAATGAGCAGCGCAGCCCCTAAAGCTTGGGACAAAATACTGTCTTGTCTAAAAGCAATTATACCCTGACAAAAAGTTCATGGGTCAAGTAGTTGGTTGGGAACATGAACAGGCAGTGAAAATGGACTCAGACTATAGAATCGCTTTTGGTGATGAGGAAGTTCAAACATAGAGCCAGAAGAAGTCTATGAGCCCACAAGAAAAGCCTCCAAGAAAAATATGAATCAGTCTCAGGACATGGAAGAGCTCAAAAAGAATTTGGAAAAGCAAGTAAGAGAGGTAGAGGAAAAATTGGGAAGAGAAATGAGAGATGCAAGAAAACCATGAAAAACAAGTGAATGACTTGCTAAAGGAGACTCAAAAAATTACTGAAGAAAATAACACTTTAAAAAGTAGACTAAACCAAATGGAAAAAGAACTCCACAAAGCTAATGAAGAGAAGAATGGCTTTGAAAGGCAGAATTAGCCAAATGGAAAAAGAGGTCCAAAAAGCCACTGAAGAAAATCCTATCTTAAAAGTTAGATTAGAGCAAGTGGAAGCTTTATGAGAAATTGAGATATTATAAAACAGAATCAAAGGAATGAAAAAAAGGAAGGCAATGTGCACTATCTCATTGGAAAAACCACTGGCCAGGAAAATAGATCCAGGAGAGATAATTTAATTTAAAATTTATTGGGCTACCTGAAAGCCATAATCAAAAAGAGAGCCTAGATATCATCTCTCAAGAAATTATCAAGGAAAACTGCCCTGATATTCTAGAACCAGAGGACATAGTGGAAATTGAAAGAATCTATGGATTGCCTCTTGAAAAACATCTCAAAACGAAAACACCCAGGAACATTGTTGACAAACTCCAGAGTTCCCAGGTCAAGAACAAAATACTGCAAGTAGCCAGAAAGAAACAATTTGAGTATTGTGGAAGCACAATCAGGATAGCACAGGAACTAGCAGCTTCTACATTAAGGGATCAAAGGGCTTGGAATATGATATTCTGGAGGTTAAAGGAGCTAGGATTAAAACCAAGAATCACCTACTCAGCAAAACTGAGAATAATGTTCCAAGGCAAAATATGGATTTTCAACAAAAGAGAGGACTTTCAAGCTTTCTCAACGAAAATACCAGAGCTGAATAGAAAATTTGACTTTCAAATACAAGAATGGACATTGGGGGTGGGGCGGGGTGGAGCCAAGATGGCGGCTGGAAAGCAGGGACTTGTGTGAGATCCCTGCCAACTCCCTCCAAAAACCTATAAAAAATAGCTCTGAACAAATCCTAGAACTGCAGAACCCACAAAATAGCAGAGTGAAGCAGTGCTCCAGCCCAGGATAGCCTGGATGGTGGCTGGGTAAGGTCTATCATGTATGGAGCTGGGAGCGGAGGGGAGTGGAACCCAGCGTGGGAGGTGGCAGGACCAAGCACAAAAGGAGCCAGGTGGAGCAGGCCCTAGTGCCCTGAATCAGTGAGCTGTGTCAGTTACCAGACTTCTTAACCCACAAACACCAAACACAACAGAGAAGGTTAGTGGGAAAGGCTGTGGGGAGTGAAAGGAGTTCTGGGTTCGGCCACCGCCCTGGGGGCAGTGGAGGTAGCGCAGCTAAAGAACTACAGCTGTAGTTGCTTCTGGCCCCAGGCCCACCTTGTGGAAGGAATTAAGTGGCAGATCAGAGCAGGAGTGCAGAGCCTGCTTAAGATCTGGGTCACAGTCTTTGTTGTTGATTCTTGACGGAGGAGGAGTGCTGGTGTGGCAGAGCTGGCTATATAGAAATAGCTCTGAAAACAACAGCGCATGCCCTCAAGCTTCCAACAAAATACTCTTTACCCTACAAGCAGTCAAACCCAACGAAAAACTCAAGGGTCAAGTAAGTTGGCTGGGAACATGGTCAGGCAGTGGAAATGGACTCAGATTCAGTCTCAGACTTTGGAATGTTTCTTTGGTGACAAAGAAGACCAAAACATACAGCCAGAAGAAGTCAACAAAGTCAAAGAGCCTACATCAAAAGACTCCAAGAAAAACATGAACTGGTCTCAGGCCATGGAAGAGCTCAAAAAGGAGTTGGAAAAGCAAGTTAAAGAAGTAGAGGAAAAATTGGGAAGAGAAATGAGAAGGATGTGAGCAAACCATGAAAAACAAGTCAATGACTTGCTAAAGGAGACCCAAAAATACTGAAAAAAATACTGAAGAAAACAACACCTTAAAAAATAGACTAACTGAAATGGCAAAAGAGCTCCAAAAAGCCAATGAAGAGAAGAATGTCTTGAAAGGCAGAATGAGCCAAATGGAAAAGGAGGTCCAAAAGACCACTGAAGAAAATACTAGCTTAAAATTAAATTGGAGCAAGTGGAAGCTAGTGACTTTATGAGAAATCAAGATATTATAAAACAGAACCAAAGGAATGAAAAAAAAATGGAAGATAATGTGAAATATCTCATTTAAAAACCACTGACTTGGAAAATAGATCCAGGAGAGATAATTTAAAAATTATTGGACTACCTGAAAGCCATGATCAAAAAAAGAGCCTAGATATCATCTTTCAAGAAATTGTCAAGGAGAACTGCCCTGATATTCTAGAGCCAGAGGGTAAAATAGAAATTGAAGGAATCCACAGATTGCCTCCTCAAGTAGATCCCAAATATAAGAATGAAGAGAAGCATGAAAAGGTAAACAAGAAAGAGAAATCATAGGGGACTTAATAAAGTTGAACCATTTTGCTTACATTCCTACATGGAAAGATGATGTGTGTAGTTCATGAGACCTTTCTCATTATTAGGGTAGTTGAAGGGAATATACATATGTACAGACAGAGGGCACAGGGTGAGTTGAATATGAAGAGATAATATCTAAAAAAATAAAATTAATGAGTCAAAGAGGAATATATTGAGAGAGGGAGGAAGAAAGAGATAGAATGGGGTAGACTATCTCTCATAAAAGTGGCAAGAAAAAGCAGTTCTGTTGGAAGGGAAGAGGGGACAGGTGAGGGGGAATGAGTGAATCTTGCTCTCATCTGATTTGACCTGAGGAGGGAATGACATACACACCCAATTGGGTATCTTACCCCACAGGAAAAAAGGAGGAAGGAGATAAAAAGGTGGGGGGGTGATAGAAGGGAGGGCAGATGGGGGAGGAGGTAATCAAAAGCAAACACTTTTGAAAAGGGACAGGGTCAAGGGAGAAAATTGAATAAAGGGGGACAGGAAAGAAAGAAGCAAAATATAGTTAGTCTTTCATAACATGATTATTGTGGAAGAGTTTTGCATAGTCATATATCTGTGGCCTATGTTGAACTGGTTGTGTTCTTGGGGGGAGGGGTGGGAAGGGAAGAGGAGAGAGAATTTGGAACTCAAAGTTTTAAAAGCAGAAGCTGAAAAAAGTTGTTTTTGCATGCAACTAGGAAATAAGATATATAAGGAGTGGGGCATAGAAATCTATCCTACTCTACAAGAAAGTAAGGGGAAAGGTGATGAGGGGGAGTGGGGTGACAGAATGGAGGGCTGACTGGGGAATAGGG
This sequence comes from Trichosurus vulpecula, assembly GCF_011100635.1. Taxonomy (NCBI): domain Eukaryota; kingdom Metazoa; phylum Chordata; class Mammalia; order Diprotodontia; family Phalangeridae; genus Trichosurus; species Trichosurus vulpecula. The sequence goes on along the minus strand of NC_050577.1, from coordinate 224,014,105 downwards.
CAGTCAGGATATATGCCATTTTGGAGTGGGAGGGTAGGGTAGAAATGGGGAGAAAATTTGTAACTCAATATCTTGTGGAAATCAATGTTGAAAACTAAAATATCAAATAATGAAATTTGAAAAAAATTAAAAGAACATAAAAGCATGTATCTAGTGTTTCCCCATTGTATATCATACTTGCTATTAGGGAGATATAAAAAGATACCTCTTTGTCTTGCAGGGTTTTTGTTTCTGTATTGCTTTTTCTGAGAAAATTGCATTGTCTGGTTGTAAAAGTTTCTTTATAATCAATTATATTGATTGTTTTACTAATGTTGACCAATTCTTATATCCATGGTATAAATCCAAGTTGGTCACAGGGAATGATATAATCTTCTTAATAGGACCTTATTTTTAATGAATCATTCTTTATAATTCTCATAAACCTCAAAATATTGAAAAGGCCTAGTGAAATTATTCTTGTTCTTCCATTATGCTCTTCCCACTGACCTGTTCCACTTCCATAATGATTGCCCAACATTCATATAAGTGCCCTACTTCCTTTTCCCAACTTTCTAGAACATCTTTATATTTTGTCTTCCCATATTAGAACATAAGCTTATTGACAGGAGAGACTGTCTCGTCTTCTTATTATTGTAACCATAATGCTTAGCATCCTTCTTCTTCTTCTTCTTCTTCTTCTTCTTCTTCTTCTTCTTCTTCTTCTTCTTCTTCTTCTTCTTCTTCTTCTTCTTCTTCTTCTTCTTCTTCTTCTTCTTCTTCTTCTTCTCCTTCTTCTCCCCCCCTTCTCCTCTTCCTCCTCCTCCTAATTCATCATCATCATCATCATCTACTTCTCTTCTTCTTCTTCTCCTTTGTCTTTCCACTGTTTAAGCATCATTTCTACATTTGTCTCAAAAAGAGTTTTAGTGAAATTCTCATTATAGAATGATTTGTATAATTATAGTATTCACTGTAAAATTGAATATAATTCTCATATAAATTCATCAGGACTAGAAGCTGTTTTCTTTAGAAATTCATTTACAGATGCTCCTACTTCCTTTTCTGAAATTGTTTTTTTTAAAGTTTAGTGACTTGGACTATTTTATACTTTTCAAGTAAAGTCTTTCCTTTCTGTTCTCGGTTTCATCAGAAAAGAAATATACAGAACTGTTTATAATACTTTCTTTTTTTTTTTCTTTCTGCTTATGTTTGTATTTTATCTGGGTCAACTTTTGTATTTTCTTTATTTGATTTTCTGTCCTCTTCTTTTTAACCTGGTTTCAGATTTACCAATTCTTTTAATATTTTCAATGGCTTTTCATTTTATTTAATATTTCTAAACTCCTTTTCAGTTTATAATTTTTATATTTCTCCTCTAATTTTCATTATAGAAATTTCACTATAATAATTATATTAATCACCTCTACATCCTCCCACAGGCAATATGGACTCTGTCCCTGGCTCCTTCTGGTCTGATAAATCATCTTTCAACTTATCTTGCTGGAATTAGGTCTCAATGTCACTCCACACTTGTAGCAACAACTCAGCTAGCAGCAGCTGTTGAGGTGTAAGATCCCACAAGAACAGCAACAAGAGCTGCCAGCACAGGTTCTTTTGATCTGCTTTACTAAGGAAAGCAATGGTAAGGGGTTAGCAATCTTACTTTAATCCAACATACAAATATCACTCACTTAGTTCAAGAGGAAAAGCCAGCAACCTGAACTTCACAGCAAATTCAAACAAATTTCAAACATGCACAATATAATCAGACCAAGTCACAATTATAGTTACCGGGAAAGCATCAACATCTGGATTGACAAGCCAGGAGGCTCTTAGAGCAGCTGCCCAGAGTCCCACACCACTCTTCCAGTGGCTGAGAGCCCCCAAGGGTGAAGGCCAACCTCTGGGTTTACACATTTTGTTCAGGGTCAAAGGTGAATCACACATACGACTCACTCATGTGACCTAAAAGCATCTCAAACATGAATCTTAAACCCACATGGTCTAGGTTTTCCCTTGAGGCAAGGAAGTCATCAAAGACTCCTGATATACTTAAAGAAACAAAGGGCAGACTTATCAAGGGCACTTGATTAAGTAAGTGCTAAAAGAGAAAACAGTAAAAAGGTTCTACCTTAATTAACATTACAACCTTCTGCCTCTGTATACTCCCCTTTATAACAGCCCCTTTGGTGATTTTTGCTTCCTTCAGACTGTAAGCTCCTTGAGGGAAGAGACTGACCTACTTGCTTGTATTAGTATCTGTAATGCTTAGCAAAGTTATGGGCACATAGTAAGAATTCTTTGTCTCTTTCTCCTTCCCTCTCCTCTTTTCTTTCCCATTCCTTCTCTCTTTCCCTGTCTCCTCTTTGTACTTATTTTGTTTGATGGCTTACTATATTTTTAAATACATGTTTCAGTCATTAATCTTCTCTTTTCTCTGTTGTTAATCTGCATTTAGAGATATCACTTCCTCCAAGAAGAATGCATTACATAAAGCCCTCAAATTTTGGTATGTTGTCTCATCATTATTAGTGTATTTTACATACTTAATTTTATATAAATTTTTCTTTGACCTACTAATTATTTAGAATTTCATTCTCATATACATTTAGAATTGTATATTTTTATGCTTTCTGAATTGATTGCTGTTTTATGGGGTTTTAGTCTGTAAACAATGTATTTCATATTTCTTCTTCATTTATTATTCAATTTTTATTTCCTTTAATATGTGATTGTCTATTTTTGTCAAAGTTCAACAAAATGCTGAGAATTATTTAATATTGGTCCGTTTTGAAAGCTGCTATATATCGTTTAGATAGATATTCTCCAATATTTTGTTTAATTCTATATTTTTCCTTTGGACTATCTTTATTCTAGATTAATTCTAATCAGAAACACAGATATTAAATTCTCCTAATACTTGGATTAATATTCATTCTTTTTTCTGATATTCACCTTTTTTCATTTATATAATTAAAAGCTATGTCATTTGAAGAATATATGTCTAAGATAGGAGATGACGAATTTAGAATTGATTTAACCTGAGGTAGTGAGCATTGGTGCACAAGTATACCACTCCCTCTGAGAAAGTATTTTACCTTCAAGGACAATATCATACCTGAGAAAGGGTAAATTGGAGTTCTTGGGGTAACTGATACAAGGAGGATGGAAGAAAATAGATCCAGATAGGTGATTTTGTGGAATAGGGAGGAACAATTCTGGAATATCTTTCTTTCATTAAATATTCTGTTGGGATTACAAAAGCCCCTGTGTTTCATCAGGCTTTGCTTCAACTTTCTTTGTCTTGTAATATTTAATTAGAGCATTTTGAAATGTGTTTGATGTTTTATTACTCATCCTTCCTTCTAATTTTAGTATACTCTCAGATGATTTGTCTGCTTGAGAATGAGAATTTTAATTGAATTTTCTTCTTCTCAAAATATTTGGTGTTTTTGCTCCTATCCCATAGTTCACTTTTACTATCTGATTTCTACCACCCATTAGATGCTCCTCTGCAACATTACTTCAGCCTATTTTCCTATTGAGGAATTTACTTTTCACTAACTTTGGTTACTTCTTTAACTATGTTCCAGGGGCAGGAAAGACTTCATCCCCCTTTAATTTGGGCCTGATTCAGCTACTCCCACTAACTTCCTCTCCCAACTCCTTCTTTGCTTTTCTTACTTCCCTTCTCCAGCTAGAATGATTTGGCTTCTGTCACTTCTTTAAAGGTTTATGGAATGTTGGGTATATGTGATTTGTATATTTTCTTCAGGCTTTAGGTTATCTGAACCTAAGCGATACCCAAGGCAGATGGAAGTTTCTCTGTGCATTCAATATCTGATGCTTGTTAAAAAAAGATTGTAGTTGGTCAGGAGGTAAGATATGCAGGCAGACAGCTCACAGCAGAAGGGAAATCTTGTGTACATCCTTGGTAAAGACTTGGGCCAGTTTGTGCTCCCTGTGGTATTATAAAGTCTTCAAAATGAGTTATACAGTGATAATTCATAAAGTTATTATTTTAATGGATGTCTTGATTTTTTTTCCCTCATGTACTCAGCTATAATTTCAGTATCATGGGTTGATTATTCCTCTTAGGGGGATTTTGAAAGTTACTTGGGACCTAAGAAAATGTTTCGCCATCTTGTGTGTCAGTTAGTGTAAAATAATAATGCACATAGATGTTTTTATTTTTATCAATGAAATATTTTGACAGCAAAATATCACAGGTATTGTGTAGGCACTGAGAAACCATTATTCTATTACATGATTGGCAACTAGCTTAATATGTGTTCTTCAACAAATCATTCTGATATCTTAGGAACTCAGTTTCCACATGTGTCAAATTAGGAGACTATACTAGGTAATTGGTAAGATCCTTCACACACACACACACACACACACACACACACACATACACACACACTTTCCATGTAGCATCTCTAGGGTGATGTTTTTTGGAGGACTCAAGGAAATTAGGTGATATAGTAGGTAAATGTAGAATTTAGAGTCAGCAAGATAGCAGTTCAAATTCTATTTCAGATACCTACTACCTGTGGGATTCTGGGCAAGTAATTCAGCTTTTTCAGCCTCAGTTTCCTTGTGTGTAAAAGGGGATAATAATATCATTGTGGAGATCAAATAATATGTGGAAAGTAATTTGTGAACCATAAAGCCCCATGTAAATATTAGCTATATATTGGATCTTGATGTTTACGTATAATTTCTTAAATTAAGGCTCAAATTTCTCAAGTTTTAAAAAAATCCAGACAGACATTGCATCCCATTTCTTAGAAAATAGTGCCATGACCACAGTTGTATAAAATGCATGAAAGACCTTTGATTGCATCACCAATGGAGAATTCCCTTTGTGGAAGGTCTCTCCATCCCCAAAAGCTGTGATCTAGTAAATAAAATCCTAGGAAGTTTCTTACAACAAAAATATGGTTAAGTGACCTCTTCAGGGTCAATCCATCAATCAATAAACATTTGTCAAGCAGGCACTGTGCTAGGCCTTAGGGACATAAAGCCTAAAATGTCACAGAACCTGATCTCCAGGAAATTATTCTCCATAGAACTAGTATGAGAGGCTAGATTTGAATACAGTTTGTTTTTCCTGATTATAATTCCCATATTCAACCTACTAAGCAACATCATTGTTGTTGTTTTCTTGTGAGAATCTCTGAAAATAGAAATAAGAAAAGAGTAAATTATTTTTTAAAGTATTACATTTTATTCCATGAAATGACTATTTCACTACTTGAGACCTGGTCTTTCTTGTTTAGTTACTCTGTATGGACTGCAAACTCTGCCCATTACAAGTGAAAAAAAATGGCCAGCACATTTAAAATGTGGTTTTATTTTTATCTTGATTTTCCCTGGAGCTGATAATTCTGGGATCATGGATTTGGAGTTTGAAGAGACCTTGGACACTGTCTGGTCTAAACACCTAAGTTTATAGATGAGAAAATTGAGGCTCGAGGAGGTTAGATACCTTGCCTAAAAGAGGTCCTTAGGATTATAGTGCCATTATGCTCATAATAGGGGATAGTTAATGGAGTATTCAATCTCATGGGGAAATGCTTTGGCATCTGTAGTTGACTTTAGAGGAATCAGTCCAGTAAACTGAGCTTTCACTTACCTGGTAAAAACTTAGAGCCAGGTTGTTGGGGAAAACTATCTATTTATTTGTGAGTAGCTATAATTCTTCCATGGAGGCTCTAAATTGTCACTGAGGTATATAGAGGATGTACTTGGTAAAAATGAAAGGTAACATAAGGAAAACTGGTAGGAGGATATGAGTGAAATGTTGTAGGAGTTAGAGAAAGGTGGAAAGAACTGTGGATAATAGAGAAATCTGACCTTGATGCAGGCAGCAAATAGAAGTCTCCAAGAGGTTGTCAGAAAGGGTGTTGAAAAGCAAATAAATTTTTCAAAGTCATTCTGCCATAGGACCAATAGAACTAAGTGTCCCTAATAAAAGTCACAATGGTGGGACTGCAGTCTCTCTTTTAAAAGGAGAAAATTGTTGGGTTAACAGTTCTTTCTCTAGGACCTGATGTTGCTTGATTCACTTTTCTTGAAGCTGATAAATAGCTAAATGAATGGACTTTGAGAAATCCTACAATCTTGATCTCAATATATTTTAAGGCATGAGTTTTCCATCTATGAATGTAGTATCTCATATATTACATCAATGTTACACATTTTGAGGGGATTACAATTTTGATGTCACCTAAAATATGATCAATAATTAAGACCATATACAAAGAATAATCTATAGAGTATGAGAAAAGGAAAGCATTGCATTAAGCACTCTCTGATTCCTTATATTAATTCCAGGTACCAAGGTACCAAACTTAAATGGAAGGCATAAAAATGATAATAAGATAATATTATATTGGCAGAATTCCCTCTGACACAGTCAACTCCTGGCAGTCCCTTGATAATCCATATCATCCAATGGTCATGACTCATGTGCCCAGAAATATCTTTAGATATGTGGAAAAACTTTTTTCAGAGACATAACTTCCCTCGGAGATCACAGGCTATTATGGGAAAAAAGTTTTGTATTTTAAGATTAATAATTCTAAGAAATAGATTGCTCAAACATTTATCAATACCTTCAATACCATGACTCTCTTGAGTCTTGAGATATTTTTTTCTATGTCTGTTTAGATAAAAATGCCTCAGTGTTCAAGGGAGTGTGAATGCTAAATAAAATTTCAAAGTATCATAGGATCATAAATCTACCGCAGGAAGGAACCACAGAAATCAGATGAGGACGCTAACGATTAGATAGATGAAGTAATTTGACCAAGGCCACATAAAAGACTGACTTTACAGTCACTAAGAAGTGAGTTCAAATTCTTCCTCAGAAATATTTTTATTCACTTTGCAGACACTGCCACTGGGAGTCCTCGTCTTGGTTCCCTCCACCAGACGCTGATACTCTGCTACAGCTTGGCCCAGCCCAAGCATCAGTGGCCATGGCCAGCCCTAATGTTTACGTCAACATCACCATTGATAATGAGACCCTGGGCTGGATACTTTTGAGCTCTTTGCAGACAAAGTTCCAAAGACAGAAGAAAACTTCCATTCTCTGATCACTGGAGAGAAGAGATCTGGTTATGAAGGATCCTGCTTCCACGGAATCATTCCTGTGTTCATGTGCCAGGATAGTGAATTCACACACCATAATGGCACTGGTGGCAAGTCCATCTATGGGGAGAAATTTGGTGATGAGAACTTCATACTGAAGCATATTGGTCCTGGCATCTTGTCCATGGCAAATGCTGGATCCAACACAAATGGTTCCCAGTTTTTCATCTGTACTGCTAAGACTGATTGATTAGATAGCAAGCATGTGGTTTTTGGCTAAGTGAAAGAAGACATGAACATTGGGGAAGCCATGGAGTGTTTCAGTTTTTGGGATGGCAAGACCAGCAAGAAGATCACTATCACTGACTATGGACAACTCTCATAAGATTGTCTGTTTTGTTTTTTGTCTTAACCATCAAACCATCCCTCTGTAATTGGAGAGAGCACCCCCAAACCCCATTCACTCTTATACTCTGTAATCCTTGTGCTCTCACCTGCAGCAATTATCTTTGGATTTCATTTCCTTTTTCCTTCCACATGTCTGGCAAGAAAACAGAGTTAAGTTTATGATTATGAAATAAAAACTAAACTACAGAAAAAGAAGAAAGAAATGTTTTGATTGCATGACTCTGGACAAGTCATTTAATCTCATATTCTTCATCTGTGATTAGCACAGTGAGTGGCACACAGTAGGTACTTAATGAATGCTAGTAGACTTGTTGACTGTAAAATGAAAGGGTTAGACTTAACAAATACTAGTAAATTCCCCTTCTAACTCTATGATGTTCTGATCCTTTCAATGGGCCCAGGAAGCTCTCTAAGGAGTGACCTATGGTGTTGAATAGATTTTCCACACCAGGAATTGTCTACACTGATGAAATCACAGATATGGACCTAAAATAAAATAGCTGATACCAAACATACATATAGGTGCATTTTGTAATATGTCTCTTAAGAGACATGCCTTATCCCTACATACTGCAATCTATCCTAGAATCCAGACAATTTAGGATGATAGCATTAGAGAAGGGGGGATTTTATTAACCATCTAATCCAACACCCACAATTTTACAAATGATAGAACTTAATCTAAAAGTAGTTAATTTAATTTCCCAAGGTTACATTGTGAATCAAAAGGTTTAACATTTGAACTCAGGTCTTCTGACTTGAAATCCAACACTCTTTCCAAGACATTACACTGCCTGCCTCTAATTCACCAACTTGTAATGCTATCTATCTATCTATCTATCTATCTATCTATGTAGCTATCTATCACTTATCCATCATGTACCATCTGTCTATCGATTATCTATCATCTATCTGTTATCTATCACTCAATCATGTTATCTATCTCTATCATCTATCACTCTGTCATTTATCTTTTTATCAGTTATCTATCATCTATCTCTCTACATCATCTATCATCTATACATCCATCCATCTATATGTATATCCATCTATTTATCTATCCATCCATCATCCATCCATCCATATCTCTCTCTCCTTCCCCCTTTCTCTCTCTTTCTCCCTCCCTGCCTCCCTCCCTCCCTTCACCATCAAAGTATAAAGTTGTAATTCAGGGCTTCTTCTATGGTTTTAATCCTTCTAGGAAGCAATCTGTCATAGTGGAAGGAATATTGGCCTTGGAGACAGAAAGTAGTTGAATTCCAATCCTGACTTTAATCCTTATAAACCATGTGATTTTTGGTAAGCCATTTAATCTTTCAGGCAGTTTCCTCAGATCTAAAAGCAGGATGAGGATCCCTCTAGCCCCTCCCTCACAGGTCTGTTGGGAGGGTGAGATGAAACAATACAAAAAATGCCTTGTAAATATGAGCATCTACTATTTCAGATTGATAATAATGAAAGTTACCATTCTGTTTTACCTTAAGGTTTGCAATGCTCTGCATATATATAATTTCGTTTGTTCCTCATAATTACTGCCTTTGTAAAGGAGGTAATATTATACCTTTTTTTAGAGATGAGGAAAATTGAGGCACAGAGGAGGGCAATTAAGTAATTTCTCTTTGATTCACATAACCACGGCTCTTATATTTGTATGCAATGTGTATATTTTGTATAGGTTTACATGTTGTCTCCCCCATTAGAATGTGAGCTTTTTGAGGACAGGAACTTTTTTGATTTTCTATCCTCAATGCTTACTTGTCACAGTTCCTAACACATAATAAGCTCTTAATAAATGTTTGATACCTGATTAAAAGCAGGATTAAAACTCGGGTATTACTGCCTAAAAATCCAGACCTCTGTCCACAAACCTGTGCTGCTTCTGAGATGACACATTATTTAGGTGAAAAGGTATAAGACAAGACTAAAAAGTCAGATGAAGGAAGGAAGGAGGGAAGGAAGGAAGGAAAGAAGGAAGGAAAAAGAAAGAAAGAAAGAAAGAAAGAAAGAAAGAAAGAAAGAAAGAAAGAAAGAAAGAAAGAAAGAAAGAGAAAGAAAGAAAGGAAGGAAGAAAGAAAGAAAGGAAGGAAGGAAGAAAGAAAGAAACTAAAGGAAGGAATTAAGGAAGGAAGGAAGGAAGAAAGGAAGGAAAGAAGGAACAAATGAATGAATGAATGACGGCAAAAAGTGTTGTACATGTAAGAGTCCTATGACTGAGGATGAATGGGAGGGAAGTCCTAATGAAAGAAGTCCAATATAGCTAAATAAAGTGCTATCTTTTTAGACAAATATACTTTGTTATCTGAATAACTTTACAAGTTGTACAGAACTGGATTCCTAAAAGTGCATCTTTATTGAATAACTCTAAGTCTGAAACCTTTCCCAATGAAACAAATGGGGCAAAATAATATGGTAATAGAGAAGGATTTGAGGGATGATGAGAGTCCAGTCTTTGTTTACTAGCTATGGGATCGTAGGTACATGATTTAGTCCTTCCACACAGACTTGTCACATTTATAAAATAAGAGAGACCTAAATAAAGGTCCTCTAATTCCAAATACATCCCTCTTTCCACACCTGGATCTATCCCATGCAAATGGTCCAGAAAATAGGATTTGTTGATTCCTTTTAAAAGTATAAGGCCTTTAATATAGAAGAAAATGTAAAAATAGGATTTTCAAAGTCTATCTACACAAATTTTATATCACCTCCCATAGAAAGTCTTTTCTGGTCTCATGGAGGTCACTAAGTTTTCATGGAATAAGTAGAATATGTAAGATTTCTGAGTGTACACTCTGGCAAAAACCTTTTTCTCTCTTCCACAGTGACATGCTCTTAATTATTTCCTAGTGAACAAAGCTTCCTTAACAATAAGATTTCCATTGTCCCTAAAGCATCCTGTTGTTCCCCTCACCTGCTGTGCTATTCTTCAAGTGTGCTCTTTGACCTACAGATGATGAAATAGAAGGAAAAAAATCCAGAAAGAAAAGCAGCTTGGAAGAAAAGTACAGTAGTTAGGTGTGCATGAGTTAGTGCATGTGAGTGTGTGTGTTAGTGGTGTTTGGAAGGTGTGTGTGGGTATGCGTGTAACTGGGGGATACTTTGGCATGGTTGGTGGGCCATGTGGAAGGCTCTTAGGTTCATATTATCTTGCTTCAATTTGCTATGAATTTCAGCCTGATGTGCCTTATTCAAACTGACATCAAGGAAATGCCCAAGTTTATTTGATATATGCTTATCCTGATTGCTTTTCTGGGTGGTAATTCTTTTTGTCTCTACTTGGTAGCTTTCCCTATGATTGAATACTTGGGGTCCTCATCTGCTACTCTAAGCCACCCAAGGAAAAATGGCTGCCCAATCCCTTGAACATTTCTCCAGTGCCTTTGATTTGTGAGACTAATAAAACCTACCATCCCTTGTCATCTTGGTTAGTCGAATGAATGCTGATGAATAGGGGAGCAGCCATTTGGAGAAAGAGAAACTGTGTCCAAATGGAATGGCCCTGATGACGAATTCTAGATTTTTCATTGTTTTGTTCTAGTTCTGACAATTTTATAAGAAGCAAGAACTGTCATTTATGGTAGAGCAAAGGAAGTCATTATGTCTTGAGGACCACAAATATTTGAGCTCTATTAAGTCCTTAGGCATTACTTCAGCTAATTAGGTCATATATCACAGACCCAAATAATTGAGGAATATTAGTTTTTAAAATAAAAATCCTAGGCTCTAAAATACTTTTTCCATCACACTTATGATATTGTTAAATGACTAACAAAATACGCTGAAATTTATAAAGTTCATTACCAATGTTTATTCATTTGAACCTCACTATAAGCCAATGGCATATTATGTGCCTTTAAAATCCTTCAAGTATCATAAAATCATGGGCCTATAGTTTGAGGAAACTTTAGTTGTTATCCACTCCCATCACTTTACAGGTAAGAAATTATGATACAAAGAGTTGGCATAATTTGACCAAGGTCATAGATTATAAGCAACCCATTTAGAAGATGAAGGCCAAAGTATTGGAAAATTTAATTGAATTGCCCATGGTCATGCAGATCATAAGAGACAGAGGTAAGATTTCAACCAGGTTTTATTGGTTCCAAGTTCAATCCTATTAATACATGCATATAGACTAAGTGCAGAAGAGGGCCTTTTCCAATATTCTAATTTTATAGATCAGGAAACTGAGGATTAGAAAGGTTAAATGACTTGCCCAAGTCTATACAGCTAGTCATTAGCAAAATACTGTAAAGACAAGTTTCATATTTTCAGATAAGCCTTTGGTTGTTACTTTTTCCTCCATATCTTGTTACCTAGTAACCTCAGCATGTACTTTTTGAATCCAAGTCCTAGCTCTCACACTTATTATGTAACTCTAGGCAGAGTACTAATGCTTGATAAGCCTCAGTTTCCTCCCTTGCACAATAAGATTTCTTAAATCCCTTTCAGCTCAAAATGAAAGATGCTATGTTCACTTCCTATGTCCTCTGGAGAAACTCTGGGGTAGAAACTCCCTCCATAATGCAGAGGGATCTAACGTCTCAGAGAGTTAAAATGCAAATTTAATTTTCTCCAATTATAAGCAAAACTCTCCATCTCTTTTCCTGTTTGTGCAAATGATTTTTACCTTACGGTTGGCCCTCTATGGAATTTCAAATTAATTTCCATGGCTGATTAGGTATTTTCTACTCTAATATCAGTTTATTGCCACAGAATCAATTGGATTTAGTCATTAAGGTAGCTGAAATTATCAAATTGTAGGCATAATTGATTCAATTATTACAAACTTAGAGAAAAGTAAATGGTGGCAATGGTGAAGTGACTGACCCGTCATTACCACAGCAAAAACAAAAATTAAAAAAATACAAAACAAGGCAAAGTTGATGATTCAGGAGTTGATTGACATTGCTGGAGAACACACACACATCTATATCTATACCTATCTATTTATCTATTTATGCATATCTCTACATATCTATATATATATATACATATAGACAGATACATAAATACATAGATAGATGGAAAGATCGATAGATATAGAGGGAACAAACTATTTTAAATAAAGTTATAAGGCATCTTAGACTTTTGTTTGGGGCACAAAGGAGTTAATAAAGCTTTAGAATCATGGAAGGCATTCTAGAAAAACCATAAGTGAATAATGAAAAATTTGAAAGGACTTTCTTATGTATAAGAATGACCTCCTTCAGAACAGGAACCATTTCCTTCTTGTCTCTGAACCCCTAGTGTATATCACAATGAATTTCTCATGTTCTCCTCTAGCGACCAAGAATAATGGTATCATCGATACCCTAACAATGTGACTATGCAGATTATAAATCTTTGTGTAATTTCTTTTTTTTTCTTTAAAGGGATAGAGACTGGGAATGCACTAGTGATTTCAGTGAAAGAAAGAACTCCCTGAGGAAACTCCTTCAACTAATCCAATTGGACACCTGCTCTAAAAGAGAATACTACATATACTTTTAGAGAGTTTCCTGACACACTGAGAGGTTAGTGACTTGCCTAGAGTTACATCCAATATTTTTCAAGGACAGGACCTGAATCCAGGCCTTCCTGACTTGATGAATACCTTTCTATACAGTTTGCCATATAATATATCCATAGAAAATTAATTTTGTGGAAACATATTATACCTCAGAACAATTGCCTTCAAATCTTTTTGATCATGCACATCAAGAAAAAAAATCACTTACCTCCTACAATGTGTATTTATTTAATTATAATTTATATACTGGTAATACTGTACTATTAATTAGGGACATTGTAAAACTTACACAAATTAGAAACTAAACACATGAGGTAAAAATGAAATTATATTTTATTTTTTTCTGTTCGGATTTATTTTATTTTTCTCCATTACATGTAAAAACAATGTTAACTTTTTTTTAAATTCCAAATTCTCTCCAATCTTCCTCTTCCCTTTCACACAAAGGCAAACAAGTTGCCAAAGATTGTACACATGCATTCATACAAAACATATTTCCATATTACCCATGTTGCAAAAAAACAGGCAAAAACAAGAAAAAAATAAAGTTTTTTTTTAAAAAAAACATATGAATTAATCTGCAGTCAGAGTCCATCAGTTCTTTCCCTGGAAGTGGATAGCATTTTTCATTATAAGTCCTTTGGAATTGTCTTGGATCATTTTGTTGCTCAAAATGGCTAAGTCATTCAGAATTGATCATCGTTCAGTATTGTTATTAGTGTGTACAATATTCTCCTGGTTCTGCTCATTTCACTTTGTAATAGTTCATATGGCTTCCCAGGTGTTTCTGAAAGGACTCTGTTCATTATTTCGTGTAGCACAATAGCATTCCTTCATAATCATAAACCACAACTCCTTCAACCAATCTTCAACTGGTGAGCATTCCCTCAATTTTCAATTCCTTGCTGCTACAAAAAGATATAAATGTTTTTGTACAAATAGATCTTTTTCCTTTTTCTTTGATCTTTGGGATACATACATAGTAATGGCATTACTCAATGCATACTCAAAGAGTATGCACAGTTTTATACATCTTTGTGCATAATTCCAAATTGTTTTCCAGAATGGTTGGATCAGTTTAAAACTTCATCAACAGTTCATTAGTGTCTCAGTTTTTCCATATCCTTTCCAATATTTATTATTTTCTTTTTTTGTCATATTAACAAATCTGGTAGCATGAAGTGGCACATCAGAGGTGTTTTAATTTGTAATTCTCTAATCAATAGTGATTTAGAGCATTATTTCATATGACTATACATACCTTTGATTTCTTTGTCTGAAAACTGCCTGTTCATATCATTTGACCATTTATCAATTGGGGAATGACTCATTTTAAAAAAAAAATTGATCCGATTCTCAACGTATTTGAGAAATGAAGCCTTTATCAGAGAAAATTGCTGTAAATTTTTTTCCCAGTTTCTGAAATCATACTTTATCCAGAATATAGTCAGACGTGGGGTTATGAAATCATTTTGTTTTTTATTTGTTTTGTTTTGTATTTCAAAATTAACTTTTTATTTTGAACTTAAACAGAAAAAAGAGGATATTTCCATGAATGTCAGAATACACAAGAGGATTCTATATAAAACCATAAACCCCCATGTCATGTCCTTTACCTTTTTTAAAAGTATATAATAAGCTCCAGTTTGTCCAGCAGCTTGTTGTCACTGCTTCGTTCTCAATTTCTTTGTTTCCCTACTATGGATTTTTAAAGTGTTTTTAATGGGCCTCTTCCACCTCTTCCCTCAAGCCTTCTCTCGACTAAAACAGAGACCATGAAAAACTATTGTAACAAGTAAGCAAATTTAAGCAAAATAAAAAAGTATATATGCTCCCAGTGTCCCTAAAATGTGTCTCTTTCTATACATAAATCCATAGTCTCTCTGTCAGGAGCTGGGAAACATGCTTCGTAAAAGATTATCTAGAGATGACACTGGTCATTTCTTTGATTGAAGTTTGTAAATATTACAAAATTGTTTTTATTTATAATGTTGTCCCTATGTAACTAATACTTGTGATTCTTCTCTCTTTAATCTGCATCAGTTCATATTTCCAAGGATTCTCATCATCTCTTATTATTTCTTATGATGTGATAATATTCCATTATATTCATACAGCACATTTATTCAATCATTCCTCAAATACTGGGCACATGTATTTATATTCTAATTCTTTGCTTTCATTTTTCTACCTTTCATTTCCATCTTTAGGATCAGAAAATGTATTTCACTTTCATATTTCCTCCCCAGGATTATTCTCTTTTTAATATACCTTACCGCCCATTTGCTTTCCTCTTGACAGCTCTATAAGAAAATGTGTGTATTTAACCATTTATTCTTCTACTTAGATAAGAATGAGGTTCATCTCTTATTTGCCTTCATCATGCTTTCCTCCATATTTTTATATTATTCTTCTTGTGCACCATGATTAAGAGAAATATCATTACAACACTTTCTTCACCTTTTCCACATAAGTGTATACCATTTACTATCCATTTTCTTTCCTTCCCTAAGTCCTTTTTTGTTGTTGTTATTTAGACCATATGATCCCCTTTCAACTCATTAAAATTTTGAAATGATACTGATTTCTTCTCACACTGTTAGAATGTTATCTCTATATCTTCCCACAATCCCTTCTATTTATTGGAGTAAAATTGCACAAATAACCTTATCTTTTAATCTTACCTTTGTATTTCAAAGTTCCTATAGAGCTTTTTTTTAAATCATTAAGCATTAATTCCTCCTTCCCCCTTTCTCACCCTCCAGGAGGATTATATACAATTTTTCAGAGTAAGCTGTTTTGGTTGTAAGCTCATATTTCTTTCCTTTTTGGAATATTATTTACAAGAGCTCCTCTCATTTATAGTAGTATCTTCCAATTCTTGTGCGATCTCAATTATGGTTCTTTGGTACTTGGATTCCTTTCAGACTGTTTGCACTAATTTTTTTTTTTGATGTAGAAGCTCCAGATTCTGGGGTTTATATTCCTGTTAAACTTTCTTTTAGAAAGTCAATATATGGGGGCAGAGCCAAGATGGTGGCTGGCAAACAGGGACTAGCATGACCTCCCTGCTGAGTCCCTCCAAAAACCTACAAAAATGGCTCTGAACCAATTCTAGAATGGCAGAACACACAAAACAGCAGAGGGAAGCAGGGCTCCAGCCCAGGACAGCCTGGATGGTCTCTGGGTGAGGTCTATCCCACACGGAGCTGGGAGCAGAGGGGAGCCATGGGGAGCCAAGCCCAGCATGAACTGCAAGGACCAACCAGACCAGAAGCTGGGCAGAAAGTGCCCTAGCGCCCTGAATCAGTGAGCTGCGGCAGTTACCAGACTTCTCAACCCACAAACACCAAAGACAGCAGAGAAGGTTAGTGGGAAAAACTGCAGGAGTGGAAGGAGTTCACAGTTCGGCTACCAGCCCCAGGGGCAGCAGAGGTGGGGCAGCTACAGCTGTTGTTGCTTCCGGCCCCAGGCCCACCCGGTGGGAGGAATTAAGTGGCGGATCAGAGCAGGAGTGCACAGCCTGCTGAAGATCTAAACCCAGTCCAGGTGGGGGTTCTTTGGGAAGGAGCAGTGCTGGTGTGGCAGAGCTAGCATATCCCCCCCAAACATGGAAAATAGAACTCTTTAGTCTACAAGCAGTCATATCCCAACAAAATGCTCAGGTGTCAAGTAGTTGGCTGGGAACATGGCCAGGCAGCGAAAACACACCCATATTCTGTCTCAGACTTTGGAATCTTTCTTTGGTGACAAAGAAGACCAAAATATACAGCCTAAAGAAGTCAACAAAGTGCAAGAGCCTACACCAAAAGTCTCCAAGAAAAACATGAACTGGTCCCAGGCCATGGAAGAGCTCAAAAAGGATTTGGAAAAGCAAGTTAGAGAAGTAGAGGAAAAATTCGGAAGAGAAATGAGAAGGATGTGAGAAAACCATGAAAAACAAGTCAATGACTTGCTAAAGGAGACCCAAAAAAATACTGAAAAATACACTGAAGTAAACAACACCTTAAAAATAGACTAACTCAAACGTCAAAAGAGCTCCAAAAAGCCAATGAGGAGAAGAATGCCTTGAAAGGCAGAATTAGCCAAATGGAAAAGGAGGTCCGAAAGACCACTGAAGAAAATACTACCTTAAAAATTAGATTGTAGCAAGTGGAAGCTAGTGACTTTATGAGAAATCAAGATATTATAAAACAGAACCAAAGGAATGAAAAAATGGAAGACAATGTGAAATATCTCCTTGGAAAAACCACTGACCTGGAAAATAGATCCAGGAGAGATAATTTAAAAATTATTGGACTACCTGAAAGCCATGATCAAAAAAAGAGCCTAGATATCATCTTTCAAGAAATTATCAAGGAGAACTGCCCTGATATTCTAGAGCCACAGGGCAAAATAGAAATTGAAAGAATCCATCGATCGCCTCCTCAAATAGATCCCAAAAAGAAATCTCCTAGGAATATTGTTGCCAAATTCCAGAGCTCCCAGATCAAGGAGAAAATTCTGCAAGCAGCCAGAAAGAAACAATTTGAGTATTATGGAAACACAATCAGAATAACCCAAGATCTGGCAGCTTCTACATTAAGAGATCGAAGGGCTTGGAATATGATATTCCGGAGGTCAATGGAGCTAGGATTAAAAATCACCTACCCAGCAAAACTGAGTATCATGCTCCAAGGCAAAACATGGATTTTTAATAAAATAGAGGACTTTCAAGCTTTCTCAGTGAAAAGACCAGAACTGAATAGAAAATTTGACTTTCAAACACAAGAATCAAGAGAATCATGAAAAGGTAATCAAGAAAAAGAACAAGAAAAAAGAAATTGCAAGGGACTTATTAAAGTTGAACTGTTTTGTTTACATTCCTACATGGCAAGATGATGCGTATGATTCATGAGACCTCAGTATTAGGGTAGCTGAAGGGAATATGCATATATGTATATATGTTTATGTATATATATATATATATATAAGTGAATGTGTATGTATGTATATATCTATGCGTGTATATATATATATATATATATATATATATATATATATATATATATATATATCTAGAGAGAGAGAGACAGAGAGACAGAGAGAGAGAGCGGACACAGGGTGAGTTGAAGATGAAGGGAAGATATCTAAAAGAAATAAAATCAAATTAAGGGATGAGAGAGGAACATATTGAGAGAGGGAGATAGGGAGAGACAGAATGGGGTGCATTATCCTGCATAAAGGTGGCAAGAGGAAGCAGTTTTGTTGGAGGAGGGGAGAGCGCAGGTGAGGGGGGAATGAGTGAATCTTGCCCTCATCAGATTTGGCCTGAGGAGAGAATACCATACATACCCAATTGGGTATCTTACCCCACAGGAAAGAAGAGGGAAGAAGATAAAAAGGGAGGGATAATGGAGGGGAGGGCAGATGGGAGTGGAGGTAATCAAAAACAAACACTTTGGAAAGGGTACAGGGTCAAGGGAGAAAATTCAATAAAGGGGGATGGGTTGGGAAGGAGCAAAATATAGTTAGTCTTTCACAACATGAGTATTGTGGAAGGGTTATACATAATGATACACATGTGGCCTATGTTGAATTGCTTGACTTCATAGGGATTTTGTGTGGGAAGGGAAGAGGGGAGAGAATTTGTAACTCAAAGTTTTAAAAACAGATGTTCAAAAACAAAACAAAAAAAAAGTTTTTTGCATGCAAATAGAAAAGAAGATACACAGGCAATGGGGAGTAGAAATTTAGCTTGCTCTACAAGAGGGGAAGGTAAAAGGGGATGGGAGGGGAGTGAGGTGACAGAAGGGAGGGCTGACTGGGGAACAGGGCAACCAGAATATACGTCATCTTGGAGTGGGGGGGAGGGTAGAAATGGGGAGAAAATTTGTAATTCAAACTCTTGTGAAAACCAATGCTGAAAACTAAATATGTTAAATAAATAAATTAAATTTTAAAAAATGCATTTAAAAAAAAGAAAATCAATATATTTCTTCTAACTTTACTTTTCCCCCTGGTTTTAATAGATCACGTTATTTATTGAAATTTAACATCTGGGATTTTTAGTCATTATTTTCGTGAAGACCAATGATTCTATAATTATCTCCCCTTAACCTATTTTCCAGGCCAATTGTTTTGATAGTGTGATTTATATTTTCTTTTATTTTTAAATCATTTGATTTTGTTGTATTATTTCATATAATCTCATGGAATAAGTGATATTTGTTTGGAATGTTCTAATTTTAGGGTTCCATTACTTGATAGGGTTCAGTACTTTCTGTTCTAAGCAATTCACCGTTTTCTTCTTAATATTTTTCTCAAGAGCTTTTATTTTTCTCTCTTTTATTGTTTCAAATAGTCATTCATGTAATCCTGATGGAAAAATATATTTTCACTTGAGTATCTGCTTGAAGTTACTATGGAATTGCTATCTACTTGGTTACATTTTAGGGCATCTTTGGATCTGCAATAGTTATGGTTTGTATCTTCTTTAGTTCACTTAACTCTCTACTCTTAGTTCCTAAACTGGTAGTTTGTACAATGTCCAAATCTCCCTCCTTCTCTGCTTTTATCTACACCCTGCTTGGGTTTGACTTGGGACCCTTGTGTTCTTATACTGAATTCTGTAGGGTTAGATCACCTATATCTTTGAGTGTGATCTCTACAGGGTCTTCTATGATACCATAGGACAGAGTTCTAGTAAACTTGCACCATTTGGGCCTCAGATGTTGCCATTACTACACTGGTTGCCACCACTTCTGATGACTTCCAAAGTGCCGGTCATGGATTTCTGATTACCTTGGGCTTTGTTGGGGGGAGGTGTAGAGCAGATTCTGTGCTTTGAAGGTATTCTCAGGCTTCAGTCACATTGAGGGGCTACCAAACCATTTGTCTCTGTTGGTCATGACTTTGATGATCCCCTTTCCTATTGCCTGTAGACCTCTGGATGACATTGTGCCCAGTTCTGAGATAGAAGAAATCATTAATTGTAGTTTGTCATATTTTTAATCATTTCTTAGTCCAGTACTGTTCTTAGATATTTTCTGGGGTAGTTATATTGGAGTTGGGCAGCTTGCTTCCTTTCAGGAAGCATCTTGGTCAGCAGTCAGGAAAATCATATTGCTACCTATGTGGAGGATAGATTCAAAAATGGAGAGCTTAATTAAATGGTTATTGCAGTAATATGAGTGACAGATAATGAAGGCCTGAAATAAGGTGTTAGCTATGTGAGTATAAAAATGGGGTGGGTTGGAGATATCAAAGGTGGAAAGTTGTGATTTGGCAGCTAATTAAATATGTGAGGTAAGAAAAAATGAGACATTAAAGATAACACTGAAGTTGGGAACCTGGGTGACTAGAAAGATGGTGGTATACTCAACAGTATTAGGACAATTTTAAGGAGGTATGTTTTTTTTGGGGGGGGGGTAGAAGATCCTGTAATGAGATCTACAACCCATATCTCCCTGCTCATCCCATGTGATCCACTCTATCCCAATCAAAACAAAAGGGTAAGGTTGTTACTCAAGAGTCATTGCCCCAAAAGGCAAAGCTCACCCTCTGTGGGTTGTCTGTTTCAGCAATGAGATTATCATACGGTGATAACAGGGGAAGAGGGGGTAAGAAGTCTGTTGCTTTAGGTATTTGCTCAGAAATTCCATTATAATTGTCTTCAAGGGCCAAATCTCGACACAGAAGGGGGAGGTTGACTATTTTCAGTGTGGAAGGAGTCACAATAAGGAACTGTAGGTGAATAAGGGTAGATGTGATTGTGTTGGAGGGAGGGAATATGGTGTGTAATCTCCCTTCCAATTCTCTGATTGGTTGATTGTTTCATCACACCTCTTTGGTATCAGCCTACATTCTCTGAGGGGCTAAGGTTCCCATCTGGAGATCAGTAATATAGGGGAAGGTGAAAATGATCAGAAAAATGAGAACAAATACATTACCTAAATAGATGCATTCTTACAAACTGCTAACACCAAGTTTAAATGAACAAATAAAAAAGTTCCAGATTATTTTCAGCTAAACTATTTATTTCTCTTAAAGAAAGGAGTAACAGTGAATTGAGAGATGACATTAAAGTTAAGAAGACAAAGTTTAAAGGCTTGCCCTTGATAGTGTGTGATACTGCCAAGTCACAACTTCTTAGTGACCCAGCCAACTTTCTATTAATATGCAATGCAGTAAAGGTACTGGTAGAAAAACTTCCTTACTTGGAACTACTTATACCAGTGAATTATGTGTCCAGTAAAACACACACACACACACACACACACACACACACACACACACACATATAATATAAGTTATTAGTTAGGAGTAGGGGGAGGTATCAGCCTTAGAATCATAAAAACATGGATTCAAGTCTTTATCTTTCCATGCAAGAACTGTATGACAATGGGCAAGCCGCTTAACTTCTCAGTGTCCCATTACAACTATCTCAGACAACCTGCATGAGTATTAG
This sequence comes from Trichosurus vulpecula, assembly GCF_011100635.1. Lineage (NCBI taxonomy): Eukaryota > Metazoa > Chordata > Mammalia > Diprotodontia > Phalangeridae > Trichosurus > Trichosurus vulpecula. The sequence goes on along the minus strand of NC_050577.1, from coordinate 223,992,653 downwards.
GAATAATTACAGTAGGAGCTCCATATACTGACAAAATCACAAGTCTATCAACCCCCCCAAATATGTATATGTATATGCATCATGTTTATATATTCTGTCTGAGGAAAAGGCTAAATACTGAGTGACTTAAAATTTTATTTGCTTAACACATTACTTATAAGTACTGGTAGGAATAACTAGAAGGAAATGCAATCATGGCTAGATTGGATAGTAAAAACAGTAAGTAATTGGGTTAGTGGATAAGTAAACAATCCTGGGTGTTTATGTAGCACTTTCTTAAAACAACCCTGTGAGGTTAGTAGTGTAAATATTATTCCATTTTACAGATGAGGAAACAGACTGAATTGCTGAAGGTCACAAAGCTAAAAGAGAAAGAACTGGGACTTGCTGGTAACTCCAAAGGTATTTCTCTTTCTCCTACAACCTGGTTCCAGTTTATTTCCTTAATTTTACCATGACCTAAGATGGAAGAGTACTTATTCTAACCTGTTATAAATGTATCCCATGGGGAGGCTGGAGGGGCTATGTACTGTGAAGTTTATCCCCCCTCCAATTCATCCTTTCTCAGATTCTGCTTAAAACATATTCTTTGTATCATAACATCAAAGATAACTGGGCATCATAGTTCAATCATCCTTTGAAATGTATTCTTTACAGTTCAGGGGTCACATTCAATAGATCCAGCAGAAATGGAAATGAAAAGGCAGTTCTAAGAAAAGAGGTCAAAAATACTAAGTACTTAAGGCCACAAAAGCATCCCCAAAAGGGATTTCTTAACAAGGTTCAGAGTTTAGGGAGACAGGATGTCACAAGGCAAGTAACAGAATAACCTTAATCAAAAACATTCCCTGAAGCAGCCCATGTTCCTTTTCACGAACTTGATCTCAAATTTCACATTCGTAACTATTATAAAGAATACATTTTTCCAACAAAGAATGGAATATATTTTTTTCTTTCAAACTTCATTTGCCTGGTGCCCACTTCATGTACCAATATCGTTTATACGCTTTGTCAGTATTAACTCGGCCTAACTTCAAAATCTTTTGAGCTCTCCATGGTACCCAAATACATCAGAGTCTCACATTAAAAGACAGTGCTGTGGGACTACATTATAAAAGGTGCTTCCATTGCTTCCCTGAACCAAAATCATCATCAAGCTTAAAGTTTAAGATTTTTTTGATGCCTTTAATAAAGAATTTGAAATGTGCTTAGTTTCAGAAAATCCAACAGGGCAATTTAGGTTAATTAATACGTGAATCATTTCTTGATGGCTGGGAATTAGAGTATATTATAAAAGACAATGAGAAAAGGGAGCTTGGCTCCTAAGGAATTAAATGCATCCTTGAAACCTAGGAAGGCTTTGATTTCACTTACAAGTGCCCTTGAAAAGGCATGTAATTATTTAAATTTCATTACATATCGAGTTGTTATTTTGCTGTGATGTCTTAAGATGCTAGACACACATGACAGTCATAGTAGAATCAGAGAGTGCTAGATCTGAAATGCATGTTAGTGACCTTCAGTCCAGCACTCTTAATTTTACATATGTCAACATATACGTCCAATCTGGGGGCTGCATTATGAAAAGATTTATTCAGTGCTTCCCATTAGCAAACCATCATCATGTTCAAAGTATATATTTTGTTGACAAATTTAATAAAGAGCTTGACACGTGCTTACATTTACAACATGAGGACGATATTGCTGATGGTTCATTGAACCGAAGAATTTTAGATTTGGAAGGGTCATAGTAGTCATGTAATTGAACCCATACCCCAAAGTAAAGCCCATTATGACATAGCCCACAAATAATCATCAGGCTTAAATTTGAAGAATTGCAAGATGAAGGAAGTCATATTCTCTCCACATAGCTAATTTCACCTCTTTTTTTCAAGTGGTTATTCCTTGTTCACAGTCACATATGCGTAGTCCATGGTAGAGCCAGCATTAGTCCCCCAGGCTTCTGAATCATAATCTATTCCAACTTACCACATAAAACAAAACAAAAAACAGAAACAAAAACAAAAAAGTGTCCCTATCATTGTTTGGGGCAGCTAGATGGGGCAGTGAGTAGAGCACTGGCCTTGGAGTCAGGAGGACCTGAGTTCAAATCCAGCCTCAGACATTTGACACACTAGCTGTGTGACCTTTGACAAGACAATGAACCCAAATTGCCCTGCCTTCCCCCTCAAAAAATAAAATTAAAAATAAAAAAATTAAATTAAAAAAAATCTAGTGGAATAGAGTAGTAGGAACTACTTATTTTTCCATCCTCTAAAAAAATAGTTCCTTGAGGTAGTGAGTAGCCCCTTTCTTCCACTTCTCCTTGATGCTTTTGAAAATAATCATACATCAATGGAAGAAATCTACTCATGTGCACAGGGGGAGTTATGATTGACTGAAAGTGGAGGAAAAATGCGATTTTCTCTCTTCTGCTCTGTTGTCCTTAGACCAGACATTCTTAACCTGGAGTTCATTTGGTCCATACATAAAGGGCTTGTGAACTCAGATGGGAAAATCACATCTTTTTTTTTCAATAAGTTCTAATTGAAATTAACATTTCCTTCTATTACTTAAGGGCATTATTCTGAGGAGGGGTCAATAGGCTTCACCAGAATGCCACAGAAGGCCATGGCATGCAATAAAAGGCTAAGAATGGTTGCTTTTGACTGATAGGGAGATATGACATGGTTGTAATACCCTTTTAAGAACCTTGGGAAGTGAAGTCATAAATTATGACTTGCTAACATAAGAAGCCAAGGAGAATATTTCCAAGCCCTAAAACCCCCATCTGTACCATTTCTCCCAAAAAGGAGAACACCTGCATTTGAATTGTCAAATATATTTTAAAATTTAAAAAAAAAACTTTGATTTTTCCTTTTCTAATTATAGCATTTTATGGAAGGGCATTTAAGATTCCTAAAACCATATCATATAGTTAAAAATGTTGAACTTGGATCCAGGGGAATTGGGTTTGAATCCATTTAAATCTTCTGAATCATCAATTTTCTCATTTGTAAAATGGAGTTGGACTAAATTGCCACTGAGGTCCCCTCTAGCATTAGATCTATAAGTCAGTGGTACCAGTTCTGCTTCTTATAGTAAATTTAACATTGGACAAGTCAGATCACCTCCCTATGTCTACTTCCTCATGGTAAATTACAATCTTGGAAAAGGGATGTCAGAAGATTGGATTAGATGACCTCAGAGGTCTGTTCTAGGTCTAAATCTATGATCCTTTAATCTCCTGATTCAATGTCTGCTATTTACCATGTGTTTACCCTTGAGCCAGGCTACTCACTTCTTGAATGGAGAGGGGGGTTGTGTCTCAATTTCCTCATCTATACATTGAGGGAATTGAACACTGAGGTCTTTTTCAGCTTTTTAGTACACTATGTATCAGTGTACTAAAGAGGGATCAATTTAGAAGATTTGTTTGGATGAAGTGAATTTTTTTTATTCCACAGGATGGAAAATTAGCTAAGCAAGTTACAAACTTTTTTCCTTCTTAACTTTAAGGACATGACAGGACTCGGAGATGAATCTTTAGCTGCTAAGGTTCAGGTTTGAAATATTGCTCCCAAACTCCTTGCAATTACGTATTTGAATATTGAATATTATGTGGGAGGGTGGAGGAGGCAATCTCCTCATCTTTTCATCCCACTTAGAGATAAATTAAATTCTCTGAAAGGTGATATATGGTATGGTGCCTACTAGATGGAGGGAAAAAAAAGACTAGAAAAGATGTCTCTTGGCCCAGTCTGAAAAGTATCCAGAGATACTTTTTTTGCCTGAATGGTCATGATATTTCTTACATAGAAATTCCCTCTATAAATAAGGGTTGCTATTTTATTAAAAGTCCCCTCCATCATATTTCTATAAATGTATACTTCTTAGGATTAGAACTTCAGGGGTAAAATAATAATTTCATTTAAAAATAGATAAAAAATGCAGAAGAGAACAATAGAGAAGATCTGCGTGAACTTATATGGATTAAAGTAAACGATATACATAACTACAAAAATGTAAATTAGTAGAGCTACTAAAACAAATCCAAAGTGAATATCGCAAAATTACAATGAACAAACATGCCTCCAAAGGAAATAAAAATATGAGAATACGTCCCCATCCAAGGCATTTGCAGAGGAAAGAGGTAAATGAATGTGGCCATATTGTGCATATTTTCAGACTTTTGTTATCCTTATTTTTTCCTCTTCTTTTCCTTTTTTTTGTTCTGGAAAATATTTATTATGATGTATGGTTCTCTGAGAGGGAGAGAGAGATTGGGTGAAAATATGGTGATGTACAAAAAAGACATCAATAGAAACATTTAAAAAAGTATAAACTAAGGTGTTAACCTTAAGAAGAAGGAGGTAAATGAAGAATGTTTTTACAAGTTTAAAAAATTGCTTGACCTCTGCAAGTTTTCAGATTAGAAATGGATCTCAAGTTTTCACTTACTTCACATGGGCAAGGTGCCAAAGTTCAATTGTCACTTAAAATATAAAACTTCAAGCTCTGGGATAGAAATGTATGTGAACACAACTTAAGATTGTCAGCAGTATAGAAGGTGATGCTTACTTTGATCATTCAAAACAGCTGTGGTTATATGAGTCTGGGTACTCTCTCCCTTCTCAGATCATAAACAATATATACTTCCTTGGTGGACAGATTTCATGAACTATTGCCTCCCTCCTACAACCATCACGCTCCTCAAAAAAGCATTACCGATGTCCAATTGTTTATGGCTGTGTCTATCAAAACACAAAATCAAAGATTTGGAAGGTTCAGAGAATTGGTGGGTGGCCTATAGCAGAATGATGATGGAAGTCATTGACACTAATACTATCAATGAACTCTGAGGCTACTTATTTTTTTTTCATTTAATTAGCAAGCAGTGGACATTTGGCATGATTCTTACCTGAACAAGAATTACCTTCTACAGCATCCACCCAAAGTGGTCATCCAAGCTTTGCTTGAAGTTCTAATGGCGAATTTTAGTACTGTGTAGAAAAAATTCTGTACTTCAAAACAGGGGACTTGAGTTCAAATCTCAGTTTTACCAATTACTACTTGTGCAATATTTTATAGACCTCAGTTTCCTCAATTCTAAAATTATGAGATTCTCACTTCTTTTCTAGCCCCAAAGCTCTAAATCTATGATACAGCAAACTGATGAATTCAGTGAGGAATTATAACTCTATTGTTGCACATCATAACCCATTTGTGGCTTCTCCCCTTGTACAATTCTTAGTCATACATCTTTTCATAGAGGATCTGTCCAAAGTGCTGGAGACCTTTCTCTAAGTCTTCTACTACTTTGGGGATACCAGCATATAGGTAATTCATCTGTTGTTCCTCACTCATGCAACATGATTGATTCACCTCCTTTTTCAACCACTCTTTTCATCAATATCGTCTTTCAAAAAGGAAGAAAACAAACAATTATTAAGCACTCTCTGGCACTGTGCTAAGATATGCTGTGATACCATCCATTAAGTATATTCAGGCTCATAACCTGAGAGTTATCCTGGATTCCTCATTCTCTCTCACCTCCCATACCCACTTATATCAGTAAGGCAAGATTCATGACCTTGAGAATGACCATGAACATGCCTGAATGGTTCAGAATTCCGAAGTATAAGAAATTCTCTAGGTAGAAGGTAGAGAAAGTATAACATTTATTTAGATGCGAGAGAATCCTATCTCAGGGCCACTATCCCCAATTCAATATAGTAGCTATTATAGTATCAGTAAGCCCATCTCAATGTAGTAACAAGGAAATTATAACACAGTAGTGTAGGAAGGAGTCAAGTTATCCTGTAACCTTCCCCCCTGCTAGGGCCTTCCTATAAACAATCACTCACGAATTCTAACTCTCCACTCAGCATTCTCCTCTGCAGCTCTGTATACTCTGAATTCCTGTTCCTTCTCCTTGGGTTGAATTCTAGTTCCTGTAGCTCTCTGTAGATTCTGCTCTTTTATCTCTGCAGCTTTCTTGTTCTGCACTCTCCCCTCTGCAGTCTCTCTTGATGCTGGCTCTCCCTCTTGTCTGATGCCTCAATGTCTTCTTGATGTCTGCTCCTGAATTCTGCTGCTTTCAGTCCTGCTGCTCTCAGTTCTGGACTATCTTTATATACAGTCCTAGCCGGCAACTGAATGGCTAGAATTCAGTGCACATACAATTGGCTCTGGTCTTAGCATCTCTCCTTAGGGCCCTGAGGGTTTCACATCACTTGTGACCTAACTAGCAAAAGGGTACAGGCCTGGGACCTCACACACAATTAGTGAAAGTGTGTGGGCTTGAGGCTTAGTGCCTAGTAAGTAAAGGGATTAGACCTGTCTACAAACAAACCTCTAAGCTTCCCATAATTGGCTCCACCTGAGGTCTATTCAGTAGGTGGGAAGGGTCTTTAATCACTTATTGGCATCACAAAGGTATGGGCCTGCTTCTAATCAGGCCTCTCTTTGTTGGCCCCACCTGAGGTATATTCAATGGGCAGGAAAGATCTTTCACCTACAGGCTGGCCTTGTACCACTCTGCCCCCAAGACTTGTAAACTTCACCTTTGCAACACCTCCAAAATAGGCCCTCTTCTCTCCTCTGACACTGACATCAAACTGGTAGAGGATCTCATCACTTCATGCCTGGACTACTGCAGTAGACTGCCTGGTTCAAGTCTTTCCCCACTCTAGGCCTTCCTAAGGGAAGGTATGATCATGTTAAGCCCCTATTCAATAAATTCCTGTGGTTCCTTCTGTCTCCAGGATCAAGTACATAATACTCTGTTTGGCATCCAAAACCCTATGCAACCTAATCCCCTCCTACCTTTCCAGTTTTCTTCCACCTTACTAGACACAACACACTCTTTGATTTAGTGACACTGTCCTCCCTGCTATTCCACAAAGAGAACACTCAATCTTTTTCTTGGCATTGTCCTCAGCTGTCCCCCATGTCTGAAATGATCTCCCTCCTCATCTCTGCCTACTGGCTTCCTTGGCTTAATTTAAGTCCTAACTAAAATATTATCTATCACAGGAATGCTTTCCCGATGCTTCTTAATTCTAGTGCTTTCCCTCTTCTTGTTGTTCAGTTATTTCTGTCACATCCGGCCCTTCATGACCTCATTTGAGGTTTTCTTGGAAAAGATGCTGGAGATACTGGTTTGCCATTTCCTTCTTCAACTAATTTAGCAATGAAGAAACTGAGGCAAACAGGGTTAAGTGATTTGTCCAGGATCATACAACTAAGAAATGTCTAAACTGGTGCTCTATCCACTGCACCATCTAGCTGCTTCTTCCTTCTTTTAATTATTTCCAGTACAGTATACTGTATATACTTGTTTGTATATATCTGTTTATATGTCATCTCTCCCATTAGACTGTGAGCTCCTTGAAGCAAGAACTGACTTTTACCTCTTTTTGTATCCCATTGCTTAGGACAGTGCCAGACACATAGTAGGTACTTATTAAATGCTTATTGATTTATTGGATATCCTGTGTAATGTGCAGCAATCTATGTGTACTTGTAACATGTTATAGCCTAAGATACTGAGTCATATATTGCTAATATCTTTGAAATTCTCAATGTCCATCTTACTCCTTTTTAATGGTAATTAAGGTGAGACTTTTTTTTTTTTTACTGTTTTTTTCTTTTAGAATGCTAAAATAATTAAGTGCCTTTGATTAATTCTTGCTAGGTGCAAGCCCCAGGCCCACACTTTTTCGCTAAATAGGCTCTGAGCCCTCAGGGCCCTGAACAGGGTATATACACTCAGAGGTTAGTGTTTTGTTTAGGGCTCTCACTCACTGGAAGGGTGTCCTGTGATTTGACTAGATAAGACTCTGGGAAGTCATTGTTAAGAGCCCGGGGCTTGGAAACCCAGATGTTGGTGCTTCCCTGGTAACTATGTCCTAAGATGTTGGACAGAAAGCTAGAAGCCTGTCTACTGGTTTGTGTTATTTGATCTGTTGATATTTTCTGTTTGTAATTTCTGTTGGTTATTTGCTCTGAAGTTCAGGGTGCTGATTTTTCTCCCTGAACTAAGTGAATGAGGTATGTATGTTTGATTAAAGTAAGATTGTTAACCTCTTAAGGTTGCTTTCCTTAAAAAAGTAGATCAAAGAACCTATGCTGGCAGCTCTTCTGTGTGCTGGTGTTGTTGTTCTTATACAGCCACAGTAGTGGCAAACCAAATTGTTGTTACACTCTTGATATTATACATGATATCTCAAAAGTCTGAGTAAAACTTCAATATCTTAAAACTCCACCAAGACCTTTGGGACACTTTGTATGTATTGTGAAATTGCAAGGAGAAAAAAACTGTTAATCAGAGACAGCAAGAGTCAGAAGTCAGAGCTATATAGTTCTGGGTCACAATTTTACCATGAATTCAAGTACTCTTCCTGACCTAAAGTAATGCTTCATTAAATAGAGCAGAAGTGAACTAGAGTTATCTGAAATAGAGAAATCAGATGCCTTTGGATTTTGCCAAAAACAATCACCACATCTCATTCACATAGTGAAATAATTTTGATAATCTTCATTTTTCCCTCTAACGATAAATTTCAGAATTTAAAATCCATTTTACTGTTTCCCTTAAAAGAAATTCTCTCATTAAAAAGAAACATAATTGAAGTTGTCTTTATTGAACAGAATTTTTTTAAATTTTTTTAAATTTTTTAAAAATTTATTTAACATATTTAGTTTTCAGCATTGATTATCACAAGAGTTTGAATTACAAATTTTCTCCCCATGTCTACCCTGCCCCCACTCCAAGATGACGTATATTCTGGTTGCCCTGTTCCCCATTAAGCCCTCCCTTCTGTCACCCCACTCCCCTCCCATCCCCCCTTTCCTTTCCTTTCTTGTAGGGCAAGATAAATTTATACCCCCCAACTGCCTGTGTATCTTATTTTCTAGTTGCATGCAAATTTTTTTGTTGTTGTTTTTGAACATCTGTTTTTAAAACTTTGAGTTCCAAATTCTCTCCCCTCTTCCTTTCCCACCCAAAATCCCTATGAAGTCAAGCAATTCAACATAGGCCACATGTGTATCATTATGTATAACCCTTCCACAATACTCATGTTGTGAAAGACTAACTATATTTTGTTCCTTCCCAACCCATCCCCTTTTATTTAATTTTCTCCCTTGACCCTGTCACCTTTCCAAAGTGTTTGTTTTTGATTACCTCCACCCCCATCTGCACTCCCCTCCATCATCCCCCCCCCCTTTTATCTTCTTCCCTCTTCTTTCCTGTGGGGTAAGATACCAAATTGAGTATGTATGGTATTCCTTCCTCAGGCCAAATTTGATGAGAGCAAGATTCACTCATTCCCCCCTCACCTGCCCTCTCTCCTCCTCCCACAGAACTGCTTCCTCTTGCCACCTTTATGTGAGATAATCCACCCCATTCTATCTCTCCCTATCTCCCTCTCTCAATATATTCCTCTCTCCTCCCTTAATTTGATTTTCTTTTAAATATCTTCCCTTCATCTTCAACTCACCCTGTGCCCCCCCTTTATATATATATATATATACACATACGTACATACACACATACATATATACATACATGCACATTCACTTATATATATATACATAAACATATATATATGTGTGTGTGTGTGTGTGTGTATATATATATATATATATATATATATATATATATATATGCATATTCCTTTCAGCTACTATGATATTGAGGTCCCATGAATCATACACATAATCGTTCTATGTAGGAATGTAAACAAAACAGTTCAACTTTAGTAAGTCCCTTATGATTTCTCTTTCTTGTTTACCTTTTCATGCTTCTCTTGATTCTTGTATTCGAAAGTTGAATTTTCTATTCAGCTCTGGTCTTTTCACTGAGAAAGCTTGAAAGTCCTCTATTTTATTGAAAATCCATATTTTGCCTTTCAGCATGATACTCAGTTTTGCTGGGTAGGTGATTCTAGGTTTTAATCATAGCTCCATTTTCCTCCAGAATATCATATTCCAAGCCCTTCAATTTCTTAATGTAGAATCTGCCAGATCTTAGATTATTCTGATTGTGTTTCCACAGTACTCAAATTGTTTCTTTCTGGCTGCTTGCAGTATTTTCTCCTTGATCTGGGAGCTCTGGAATTTGGCAACAATATTCCTAGGAGACTTCTTTTTGGGATCTATTTGAGGAGGCGATCAGTGGATTCTTTCAATTTCTATTTTGCCCACTGGCTCTAGAATATGAGGGCAGTTCTCCTTGATAATTTCTTGAAAGATGATATCTAGGCTCTTTTTTTGATCATGGCTTTCAGGTAGTCCAATAATTTTTAAATATCTCTTCTGGATCTATTCTCCAGGTCAGTGGTTTTTCCAATGAGATAGTTCACATTGTCTTCCATTTTTTCCTTTGGTTCTGTTTTAGAAAATCTTGATTTCTCATAAAGTCACTAGCTTCCACTTGCTCCAATCTAATTTTTAAAGTAGTATTTTCTTCAGTGGTCCATTGGTCCTCCTTTTCCATTTGGCTAATTCTGCCTTTCAAGGCATTCTTCTCCTCATTGGCTTTTTGGACCTCTTTTGACATTTGGGTTAGTCTATTTTTTAAGGTGTTGTTTTCTTCAGTCTATTTTTCAGTATTTTTTTAGGTCTCCTTTAGCAAGTCGTTGACTTGTTTTTCACGGTTTTCTCACATCCTTCTCATTTCTCTTCCCAATTTTTCCTCTACTTCTCTAACTTGCTTTTCCAAATCCTTTTTGAGCTCTTCCATGGCCTGGGACCAGTTCATGTTTTTCATCGAGGCTTTTGGTGTAGGCTCTTGCACTCTGTTGACTTCTTTAGGCTGTAAATTTTGGTCTTCTTTGTCACCAAAGAAAGTCTGAGACTGAATCTGGGTGTGTTTTTGCTGCCTGACCATATTCCCAACCAGCTAACTTGACCCTTGAGTTTTTCAGCGGGGTATGACTGCTTGTAGAGTAAAGAGTTCTATTTTCCATGTTTGGGGGGGATGTGCTAGCTCTGCCACACCAGCACTCCTCCTTCCCCAAGAACCCCCAACCCAGACTGGGCTTAGTTCTTCAGCAGACTGTGCACTCCTGCTCTGATCCACCACTTAATTCCTCCCACCTGGTGGGCCTGGGGCCAGAAGCAACAGCAGCTGTAGCTGCCCCACCTCTGCTGCCCTGGGGGCAGTGGCCGAACTGTGAACTCCTTCCACTCCTGCAGCTTTTCCCACTAACGTTCTCTGTTGTCTTTGTTGTTTTGGGGTTGAGAAGTCTGGTAACTGCTGCAGCTCACTGATTCAGGGCGCTAGGGCCCACTCTGCCTGGCTCCTGGTCTGGTTGGTCCAAGCAGCTCATGCTGGGCTCTGCTCTGCTCCACTCCCAGTTCCCCGCTCCCAGCTCCGTGTGGGATAGACCTCACCCAGAGACCATCCAGGCTGTCCTGGCCTGGAGCCCTGCTTCCCTCTGCTGTTTTGTGGGTTCTGCCATTCTAGAATTGTTTCAGAGCCATTTTTAATAGGTTTTTGGAGGGACTCGGCAGGGAGCTCACTGCTTTCCAGCTGCCATCTTGGCTCCCTATTGAACAGAATTTTATAAATAAAATCTAAGTATTTCTTAAAGGAGGTTAATTTCTCTGCTAATGCCAAAAGATCTCCATTTTGTCCCAATTTGTTACTTTATTTATTCACCTAATAGAGACAGTAAATCATGGAATCAAAGAAATTTTGGACTGAGAAGGAATTCCAGATCTTTGTTTTCTTAAGCCATTCCAGAGACACAGATTGATTCTTTGAAGGATTTTAAGAAATTTTACCTACTTTACAAGGTTCTGGACCTTTGACTAGTTCCAGAACCCTTTCCAGAGAAAATAATACATGTTAAATTAGCATTTCCCTATAGGTCCTTTCATCCCCCTTGCCTTGTTATTTTTTTCTTTTGTCAAGGAAGTTGACATGTTTTGGGGGGTCAAAGTTAAGAATTATTTTTAATTACTGGGCAAATATTAGAGATAATGCTTTAACCCTCAGCAATCTTCTCTTATATATACATATCTATGTATAGGTCATATTATTCCCTTCAATAAAATTTTAGTTTTCTGAAAGCAAGGACTATCTCTGTCTATCTGTCTGTCTGTCTGTCCATCTGTCTCTCTCTTTCTGTGTGTGTGTGTGTGTGTGTCTGTCTGTCTGTCTGTCTCTCAGTATGTGTCTCTCTCTGTCTCTGTCTCTCTTTTTTCCTCTCTCCTTTTGACTTCTGTGGTAGAAGGTTGTGGGAGAAGCATTAGAAGAAGAAAGAAGATCTTCAATCAAATAAAAAAGAATGAGGAAATCATGTAGTTTATTTGGAAGGGGATTGGCTTGTGAAGAAGGCCAGGGATTAAAATTTGGGGGAAAAAGTAAAATTAGGAGAATAATCTGTAGTTCTAGAATATCCTGACAGATTGTTTCAGAGAAAAAAAAAAGATGAAAAGAGATTTGTGTTGAAAAAGACACAGGGGGAAGGAAAAGGAGAAGGTGATTATAAATGCAGGTACTTTAAGATAAGGTAAATAAGAAATGGTTAGTGGAACAAATTGGTGAACAAAGTAAATTATTGTACTTAATTGATGGTTGTACCAAGTTAGTTAAATAGGTGGCTGCTAAAGAAGGAAGGCGTAGAAAATAACTGTGGAGTCACTAAGATTTAAGGAAAATGAGTATGGCCACCAAGTTAGCAAGTGGTACAAATAGGCATAAAGGTCTTAAGGAGATCCTAGGATCAAATGATCAAATGTCAAATGTACTTAAAGGTAAGGGGAAATCACCCCAAATAGTTAGAAAGACAGATAAAATCTCAAAGAGGATGGGAAGTAATTTTACATTAACTTACACTGAGTGTGTAATGATTATATTTCTTAAGGAGCCAACTATTTGCTGTCTATGTTTCCAGCATAGTCATGTCTCCCTATTAGAACAGAAGTTGTCAGGAGAGTCGAAAAAAATTCGTGTAGCAACAAAAAATTTAAGCAATTTTTCCAAATATTATGGAGTCTTGGGAAAGAAAATTAATACCATAAGTCAGAGGTTATGTTTTCCTCCCTGCTGTCCAATGAAGGCAAGTGATGCAAAAGAGAAAACTTATTTGGAATGGATCATATGTAATGACAGAGGTGGAGTCTGTGAATGGAATTTAGATTTCTGGGTCATAATTTAAAATATAGAGGCAACAAAGTCTTATCCAAGAATGTAGCCACTTAGTAAAATCTAATAAAAATGAATTCTCGTTATCTACTGGAAATGAAGTCAAATGGGTATTAAAATAAAAGGGATAGGGGCTGGGTGGTGGAGCAAATTGCCTATGGATATCTACAAAGTTAGACATAATTTCTTGTATTTGCAATTAGGGAATAATAGTGGTTGCAATATTCAGAATTCCATAAAAACAGTCTAACAAAGGAGCCAGTAGCAAAACTATCATCTTAAATGTCTATAAAAATGCCACAAGTTTAGACAATAAGTAAAATGAACTAGAAACTTCCATGTGAGGAAGTATCCACACCATCATGCTCACTTCTAACATGGCTCATCTCTTGAGTCTTCTGAGGGATAGAAAACTCAAGAGTGAAATTCTGAAGACAAAAATGAAACCATTATAATAAGGAAGGGAAAATTGCAATTGTAAGAAGACAGAAATATGGATCCACAGAGAATTCTTCAATCAACTTCGATTTTTTTAAAGTACATAATGCATATGTATATGCATCTGTATCTATCTATCTATCTATCTATCCATCTGTGATGCTAATAATGACATTTATCAGAAGAGGGGTATCACACTGTACACACTTAAATAACACTGGGGGAGGGTGATGCAAAGATGACCTGGATGGTAACTGGGAAGGTTCTATCACACATGCTGGGAGCAGAGCACAGCCCAGCTTGGGACAGAGCAGCCTCGGAGTCAGGCGGAGAAGGCCTTAGGGCCATGAATCACTGAGCTGTGGCAGTTACCAAACTTCTCAGCCCACAAACGCCAAGCACAAAGGAGCTTAGGAAAACTGCTGGATGTGGGTGAAAGAAGTGTGCAGTCAGGCAGTGGAGGTAGTGAGGAGGTGGAGCAGCAGCAGCTGCAGGAAGCTCCTGCAGCTGCTACCAGAGCTCCAGCAGCAGCTTCTTCCAGCCCCAAGCCCATACCTTGGGAGGAATGAAGCTGTGGATCAGAGTGGGAGTGCAGGGAGCACTTTGCTGGCACAGAGGCAGGGCTCTCTTGCTTTGCCCTGCTTGGATATGGGTCTTGGTCCTCGTTGGCAATTCTTAGGGGAGGAGGAGTGCTGATGTGTCAGAACTTGTGGGACTGGAGTAGAAGTAGTTTTGAAAACAGCAGCATGAGGCCCCTAAAGCTTGGGACAAAGTGCTCTCCATTCTGAAGGCACTCATACCCTGACACAAAGCTAAAGGGTCAAGTGGCTGGGAGCATGCAGTAAAAAAGGACTCAGACTCAGACTCAGACTATAAAATCTTTTTTTAATGACAAAGAAGATCAAAACATAGGCAGAAGAAGTCAAAAAAGTCAAAGAGCCTATATCAAAAGCCTCCAAAAAATATAAATTGGTCTCAGGGCATGGAAGAGCTCAAAAAGGATTTGGAAAAGAAAGTTAGAGAAGTAGAGGAAAGATTGGGAAGAGAAATGAGAGTGATGCAAGAAAACCATGAAAAACAAGTCATGTCTTGATAAAGGAGACCCCCCCAAAAAAATACTGAAGAAAATAACACCTTAAAGAACAAACTGACCCAAATGGCAAAATAGCTCCAAAACCCAATGAGAAGAAGAATGCGTTTTTTAAAAGGCAGAATGAGCCAAATGGAAAAGGAGGTCCAAAAGACCACTGAAGAAAATACCACCTTAAAAATTAGATTGGAGCAAGTAGAACCTAGTTACTTTATGAGAAATCAAGGAATTATAAAACAGAATCAAAAAAAGAATGAAAAAATGGAAGACAATGTGAAATACCTCATTGGAAAAACCACTGACCAGGAGAATAGATCCAGGAGAGATAATTTAAATATTACTGGACTACCTGAAAGCCATGATAAAAAAAAAAAGAGCCTAGACATCATCTTTCAAGAAATTATCAAGGAAAACTGCCCTGATATTCTAGAACCAGAGGGTAAATTAGAAATTGAAAGAATCCACTTATTGCCTCCTGAAAAAGATCCCCAAAAGAAAACTCCTAGGAATATTGTAGCCAACCTCCAGAGTTCCCAGGTCAAGGAGAAAAAACTGCAAGCAGCCAGAAAGAAACAATCAGGATAACACAAGATCTAGCAGCTTCTACATTAAGGGATCAAAGGGCTTGGAATATGACATTCTGGAGGTCAAAGGAGCTAGGATTAAAACCAAGAATCATTCACCCAGCAAAACTGAGTATAATGCTCCAAGGCCAAATATGGATTTTCAATAAAATAAAATAAAATCAGTAAAATAGAGGACTTTCAAGCTTTCTCAATGAAAAGACCAGAGCTGAATATAAAATTTGACTTTCAAATACAAGAATCAAGAGAAGCATGAAAAGGTAAACAGGAAAGAGAAATCATAAGGGACTTACTAAAGTGGAACTATTTTGTTTACATTCCTACATAGAAAGATGATATTTGTAACTCATGATACCTTTCTCAATATTAGGGTAGTTGAAGGGAATATACATGCATACATACAGAGGGCACAGGGTGAGCTGAATATGAAGAAAATAAAATTAAATTAAGGGGTGATAGATGAATATATTGGGAGAAGGTGAAAGGGAGAGATATAATGGGGTAAATTATCTCACATAAAAGTGCCAAGAAAAAGCAGTTGTATTGGAAGGGAAGAGGAGGCAGGTGAAAGGGAATGAGTGAATCTTGCTCTCGTTGGATTTGACTTAATGAGGAAATAACATACACACTCAATTTGGTACCTTACCCCATAGGAAAGTGGGGGGAAGGGGATAAGAAAGGAAGGATGATAGAAGGGAGGATAGATTGGGGGAGGAGGTCATAAAAGCAAACACTTTTGAAAAGGGACAGGGTCAAGGGAGAAAATCGAATAAAGGGAGAAGCATAGGATGGAGGGAAATATAGTTACTCTTTCACAGCATAACTATTATGGAAGTGTTTTGCATAATGACACATGTGTGGCCTGTGTTGAATTGCTTGCCCTCTCAAGGAGGGTGGATGGGGAGGGAAGAAGGGAGAGAATTTGGAACTCAAAGCTCTAAACACAATTGCTGAAAAAAAGTTGTTTTTACAAGCAACTGGGAAATAAGATGTACAGGCAATGGGGTATATGAATCTATCTTGCCCTACAAGAAAGTAAAAGGCAAGGGGATAAGGTGGGGGTGGGGATTGAGGTGACAGAAGGGATGGCTGACTGGGGAAAGGGGCAATCGGAATATATGCTATCTTGGGGTGAGGGGGGAGGGTAGAAATGGGGAGAAAATTTGTAACTCAAAATCTTGTGGAAATCAACGTTGAAAACTAAAAATATTAAATAAATAATAAAAATATGGAAAAAGGGCATCAAAAGTTTTAAAGGGAAGTTAAGAATAACAAAAAATTAATTTTATTTATATTGGAGGAAAGTGGAGGATCAAGAAAGGATTGAGAGCACTGTTTGGAATGGGTAGCACATTAGTAACTAATAACAGAGAAAATGGAGCTGGTTAGTATTTGTTTTGTTTTATTTTCTCTGCCAAGGAGAGACTAGATGATGATTGTCCTAAGGACGATAGAATAAAAACCACAAACGGAGTTGGTATACAAGGTGCATAAGGAGATTGCAAAAAAAAGCAACTGTTTGCCATTGATGAATTCAAGTCACTTTTTCTCAATGAACTATATCTTTGGTGGTGAAAAAACTTACAAATGTAACTCTTGAGCCATATCTAGTGATATTTTTTAATTGTGAAATTGAGACGAATAAATGCAAATATGACAAAATACAAAGAGCAACAAAGATGATTGCATGAGAAATATTATTGTAGCATAGAATTTTTAAAAAGGTAGCAATAAGAGAAGAAAAAGAAATTGAAGGAATTAGAATAGGAAAAGAAGAAACTAAATTATCACTGTTTGCAGATGATATGATGATTTATCTAGAGAATCCTAGAGAATCAAGTAAAAAACTACTTGAAATAATAAACAACTTTAGCAAAGTTGCAGGATATAAAATAAACCCACATAAATCCTCAGCATTCCTATACATTACTGACAAAGCCCAACAGCAAGAGATAGAAAGAGAAATTCCATTCAAAGTTACTGAAGGCACTATA
The DNA here is from genome assembly GCF_011100635.1 of Trichosurus vulpecula. Classification (NCBI taxonomy): domain Eukaryota; kingdom Metazoa; phylum Chordata; class Mammalia; order Diprotodontia; family Phalangeridae; genus Trichosurus; species Trichosurus vulpecula. The sequence goes on along the minus strand of NC_050577.1, from coordinate 223,975,385 downwards.
AAATATTTGGGATTCTATTTGCCAAGAAAAACCGAGGGCCTATATGAACATAACTATGAAACACTTTTCACGCGAATAAAATCAGATCTAAATAAATGGAGAAATATCACTTGCTCATGGTTAGGCCGAGCTAATATAATAAAAATGACAATTCTACCTAAATTAATCTATCTATTCAGTGCCATACCAATCGAACTACCAAAAAATTTTTTTACCGAGCTGGACAAAATAATAACAAAATTCATTTGGAAAAACAAGAGGTCTAGAGTATCTAGGATATTAATGAAAAGACATGCTAGAGATGGTGGTTTAGCCACACCAGATATTAAACTGTACTACACAGCAGCAGTCATCAAAACTGCCTGGTACTGGTTAAGAAACAGGGGTGTGGATCAGTGGAATAGGATAGGTACACAAGTAGGTGAAATCAACAAGTTTAGCAATCTACTCTTTGATAAACCCAAAGAAGCCAGTTTCTGGGCTAATAATTCACTATTTCACAAAAACTGTTGGGAAAATTGGAAAATGGTAGGGAAAAAACTGGGCATAGACCAATATCTTACACCATATACCAAAATAAAGTCAAAATGGGTTCATGATTTAGGAGTAAAAGTTGATACTCTAAGTAATTTGGGAAAGCAAGGAATAGTTTACTTATCAGATTTGTGGAAAAGTAAAGAATTCATGACCCAACAAGAGATAGAGAGCATTACAAAATGCAAAATGGATAATTTTGATTATGTCAAATTGAAATGTTTTTGTACAGAAAAAGCCAATGCAACAAGAATTAGGAGGGAAGCAGAAAATTGGGAGAAAATCTTTGCAACTAGTATCTCTGATAAAGGCCTCATCTCTAAAATATACAGGGAGCTAAGCCAAATATATAGGAATACAAGCCATTCCCCAATTGAGAAATGGTCAAAGGATATGAACAGGCAGTTTTCAGAGGAAGAAATTAAAGCTATCTACAGGCATATGAAAAAATGCTCTGGATCGCTGCTGATTAGAGAAATGCAAATCAAAACAACTCTTAGATACCACATCTCTCCTGTCAGATTGGCTAAAATAACAAATCAGGAGAATGATAAAAGCTGGAAAGGATGTGGGGAAATTGGAACATTGTTGCATTGCTGGTGGAGTTGTGAGCTGATCCAGCCATTTTGGAGGGCAATTTGGAACTATGCCCAAAGGGCTATAGAAATTTTCATACCCTTTGACCCAGTAATACCACTTCTAGGGCTGTATCCTAAAGAAATCATGCAAGCGGGAAAAGGACCCATATGTACAAGAATATTTATAGCAGCTCTCTTTGTGGTAGCCAAGAATTGGAAAGCAAAGGGATGCCCATCAATTGGGGAATGGCTGAACAAGCTGTGGTATATGAAGGTGATGGAATACTATTGTGCCATAAGAAATGGGGATGATGCAGACTTCATAACAACCTGGAAAAACCTACACGACATAATGCTGAGTGAGCGGAGCAGAGCCAGGAGAACGTTGTGCACAGCCACAGATGTGGATTCCGTGAGGACCAACCCTGACATACTGCGCTTCTTTCAGCAACCTAAAGGGGCAAGGACAATTCCAGGGGACTCACGATGGAGAATGCTATCTTCATTCAGAGAAAGAACTGCGAAGTTTGAATACAGACTGAGGCACACTACATGCTCGCCTTTTCTGCTTCTCTTTTGTTTTTGTTTTTGGGGTTTTTTTTTTGTTTGTTTGTTTTGTTTTTTTTTTTTTTGGTTCTGTTTCTTCTTTCTCATGATTCATTCCATTGGTCAAAATTCTTCTCCACGACTTGACTAGAGCATAAATTAATTCAATGCGAAGTTATACATGACAGTTATATGAGACTTCATGCCGTCTTGGGGAGGGAGGGGGGAAGGAGGGGAGAAAAACTGGAACTCAAAACTATGTAGAACCGTGTGTGGTAAACTAAAAATAAATAAAACACCTTTAAAAAAAAAAGAATTTTTCAAAAGCAATCCACTTAAATGAAATTTTGAAAGCAATAACAAAATTTCTGTCCTCTTCTGAAATACTTTTTCTTTTCTTCTCTACAATTGTCAGAGATATCTTAAAGATTATTGAAATCAGGACATTTGCTAGAGGACTAGAGAAGGGCAATTTCCTAATTTTCAAAAACAACAAAAAGATAAAGGGAGAAAACTGAGTTTGCCAATATGTAACCACAAACTTTAATTTTATGTCTTTTTCTTGAAAGCACCATTAAAGAGGTGGTTAATGAAACTCCAGTAACAGAAGCGATGATTACAAAAGCCGGCATGGCTTCATTAAAAACAGATCATGCCAAACTAACCTTATTTCATTTTTGACAGTTATTAAATTAGGAGATTAGAGAATATTGCAAATAGAGTTAATAGTGATCTTAGAGAAGCAATTGATAAAATATTCTCATACCATGATATGAAAAATGATGGACAGATGTAAACTAGAGGATAATACAATCAAATGGGTTCAGAACTGGTTTAATGGCCAGACTTAAAGGATAAGTCTTAATGGACCAATGTCAACTTAACAGGAGGTTTCCAGTGATACATCCCTGGGATCTTCATGGATCCTATGATATTTAATCAATGCTTTGGATAAAAGCATACATGGCATATTTATTGAATTTTCAGATTCACAAGGCTGACAGGGATGTCATAATCCAAAAAGATCTTGATACATTTGATAATTAAGATGAATCTAATAAATCCAACTTTTCACATGAATTTAAATTAACCCTAAAGTTCAAAGTACATGATAGGTGAGTCATGAACTGTAAGCTTTAACATGTTTAAGTTGCATGATGTAGCAGTCAAAAATTCAAATGCAATCTTGGGATGCATCAAGCGGTGAAACTTCAGGAATAAAGGAGAGGATAAGTCCACTGCACTCTGCTCTCATTGAACCATGTTGGAATTATTACATTTGGTTGATTTTGATAAGGTCATTGATGAAATAGAGCACTTCCCAGAAAGAACCCCAGGATTGTAAATGAGCTCGAGTCTTGAGGATCAGTTGATGAAACTGGGAAAATTTATTATATGGGAGGGAGAATAAGGTACAGATGGAATCTTTTAATTTTGTTCAAAAATCTGAATTAACCATAGTAGCCTCTAAAGTTATTTCTAGCTCTCAATCTTTGATCCTTTAATACTATCAGTCATTCAACAAGTATTTTGTCTGCATTGAAGATATAAGAGCAATGACTTAAATAATTCTTACCCCTCTGACCACTTACTTGTAGGGTGTATTTTGATAGGGATTCCTTTCAGGCATGTATTAGACTAGAAGGCTGCCAATTCTCCAATTCTGTGATCCTGTGATTTTTCTTCCAATATAATATGATCATTTTTCTTTCAATGTAATGTGATTATCCTATCACCCAAAATGGGATGGTATGCTAATTCCTAATAACAACTGAAATATCATTTGTATCAATCATTACTGTTCTGCTGGATTAATGAGCCATTTGCCAAAAAGATTTTGCTGCTATTTCAGAACTGAGAAAGGCAGATTTCTAGCTACATAATACTGGTCACTTACATGGTTCTTTTTAGTGAAAAGGTAAAACATAAATCAGAATATGATATGCTAATATAGGAGATAAAATATGTATGTTTATATTAATGTGTGTATATGTGTATACATAAGACAGTTATACTAATCAAACCCAATCCATTTTCCCAGTCCCAGGACAACTGAAGTTGTGATTTCAGTACTCATTAAACAGACACGATTTCTCACATCCTCTCCTTAATGATGCCTGCAAATGTTGAGCTTCATGTGCTGCAATTAATCTTATGCACACAAATAGCTATGACCATCATTGCCCTGCAACATTAAGAAGTCTATTTGGAAATCTGGCCCCTCACAGAGCCTAAAGTTATTTAATAAAACCAATAAGCCTTGGGGAATGAGCCAAATACATCAGAGAGCAAATGGGAAACAAGCAATCTATGATATTGGAAGATGAGCAAAGTTTGAGTAAACCAAAAAGCCATTTAATGTTCCATAATAATTATCTTTTACTTTAGAGCATTTAACTGGAGGATAACAGAGTTTAGATGCCAGAAACCAGCACCATCTTCCATATGGATTATGCTCAATGATCTGAGACTTTATTGGTCCCAGAGATTCCTCTATCAGGGTCACAAACTCCTAGACTCAGAGCTGGAAGGATTTGTAGGGGCCATGTAGTCTAATCCTTCGTATCACAGATAAGAAAACTGAGGGTCTCAGAACTTAAATAACTCTCACAGAGTTTAAGTTTCAGTGGGAAGATTAGAATGAGTTCTTCAGTACTTCAGTCTCAGAACTCTATCTTTCTTATACCATATTTCCATTTCACACACTAAATAAGACTTCTGTATATAAAATTTCAACCTGAACATTCACACACAAAGAGAAAATTTGCATATCTCATATGAATAAAATGCTTTCATTTACCTTCACAGATATCTATGAATAAAATCGGGCAATGTTGGAAGAAAGTTCCCTCTCCATACACCATGTTATACTTGGGAGCAAATTTCATAATCCATAACAATATTTCTACTTTATTCTTCATTATATATTTATGCATAACATGTCTATACAACATGTAACTACATATATGTACATATATATATTACATTTGTATAATACCTTATAGTTTATCAAGTGTCTCTCATTTGATCTTCATAAAAAATTGAGACAGATATTACTCATTTTCATTTTACAAAAGAAGAAATGGAGAATCAGAAATTAATACTTTCATGATATCTGCTTACACAGGATGAAAAAAGATGAACTACAACTAGGCTGATTTGGTACTAGTTAAATGATTGGAATGAAAATGGGAAAATAACAACAAAAATGATAGCAAGAATTAATCCACAGAAGCACATAATCTGCAATTTGAAAGTGACTTCAGCCATTCTAACCCATACCTGAATGAGGATCTTCTCTGTGTGAGAAACGTGCCCACTCTAGAAAGAACAACACTCATTGAAGCCATGGAAGCTCTTATTTTATTTTACATTCTTGCAAATGGGTAACTCCCTAAAGAAGCACACTTGCTAAGGCTAATACTAGGCTATGTATTCCCTGTTCCTGATTCAAATTTCCCTCCCTTGTTCTCCATTGGCTGCATACAACTTTCTGAACCACCTATTCCATGTTTTTCTTCTAGACATGTTCCCCCTCTCTTGTCTTGCTTTGCATGTGCATTCAAATTAACTTGTTCCACCCTGGGGGTGTGTGGGTCAGTATTAAACAGCTCATTAGCTATGCATATAAGCTTCTGACCTTTTACTTGATCAGAAGCCTGGTTCTTCTGGGTCACAGCTCTAGCTAGAACCAGTCATCTCTGACTTACATCCTGTTATCTTTCCTGTAAAACTGGGCATGTGTATTTGTTACTCCTGTGGAAACAGAACTTCTGTTTCTCAAATCTATAAAATTCCTGGCAAGTGGTTATTCATTCTTTGCTTGACCTGCTCCATTGAGCTAGAACTCATTGAGCTAGCTCTTGAGGAAACACATGCTACTTTTGGGCAGCTCTCATTGTGAGGAAATTTCTCCTTCCATCCAGTCTAAATTTATATCTTTGCAACTTGTGCCCACTGATCTTGCTTCTACCATCTTGGGTCAAGGAGAAAAAGTCATTCCCTATCAGTAGGAAAACAAAAGCCTGGGGCAGTGTCTCAGTACATCTGCTAACTGTGACTCTAAAACCTTCCTACAACTAAGTTTCTAAACATAGATTAATACCTGTTTAGAGGGCTGTCTGGGCATCTCTCTGTATGCTCATTTCCTCAGTGAGACCTTTTCTTGGAGTTTATTCTGTGACCTTAGTAAGGCTTGAAATTGCCTTGTCTTGGATATTTGCTTCTTCTTTGACACAACATTCAATCAGTCAATAGACATTTATCACCAACTATGTTTCAGGAACTTTTCTAGGTACAGGAAAAGTGCTTTTTTTTCCTCTGTTTTTCTTCTCTTTTTTGGGGGGAGGGGAGGCAATCAGGGTTAAGTGACTTGCCCAAGGTCACACAACTAGTAAGTGTCTGGGGCTAGATTTGAATTCAGAAAGTGGAAATAAGGTAAGGACTCTGCAAAGCAAGTAGTATAAGCAGTAATAAATGGATAGGGGTGTTTAAGGACCATTCAATGGACAGTTTATAGTGAAGTCTGGCTGGAGTTGAGGGTTTATGTCAGGAAGCAGATATAAGTTCTTTGAGGGCAGCTATTATTTCATTTACATCTTTGTATTCTAAGTGCCTAGGATGATATCTGACATACTGTCAAGTGTTTACTTAATGTGTGAATCTTGGTTGCTTTCCTGGTTGACATAGAGGGAATTAAGTTTGTAAAAGTCTTTTTGGGAGGAGACTGGTAAAACTTGAATGCCAACCTAACATTGTAAATTCCATCTTCTGAATTATGAGAGACTTTTGAATATTTTGAGAAGGGAAATGAAAATAAAAAATAAAATAAAAATAATTATTGTAATTTTCTGCTCTGTTATAGCACAGTTTCATACAGTATGGGTCTCATTAAATGCAGCGCAATTGGTCAGTACGAAGGGGTTAAATTTATCGTACTGGAAAGATAAAAGTACAAAGCTGTATTTTTTTAGGATTTAGGAATGTGCAGATGAACCGCAAATCTGAAAGGCAGAAGGGACCTCAGAAGCTATCCCATCTTATCAACACCAGACCAAGAATCATGCCCAGAACATCCTCCAACATTGGTCATTCAGCCTTTTCCTTGGACTTCTGGTAAAAGGAACTTGTCCTTTTCCAAAATATTCCATTTCAGTTTCAGATTACTCTAATTGTTGGCAAGTTTTCCTTAGAAAAGATTAAATTTCCTTCTGTAACATCTGCCCATTATTCCTTCCTCCATCAACTGGAACCAAGCAATGTAAGTCCAATCCCTCTTCCACAGAACAGTCCTCGAAACATGAGGAAATAGCTATCATGGCTACCTTAAATCCTTTTTAATAACAAAAAAATCCCACAGCCGTCAACTGATCTTTATGTGGTGCATTCCCACAGATGTCCTGTAACACTCTTACACAGTACGAGTTAGATATCCTTGCAGCCCAGGAGAAAGCTTCACCTATAAAGAATTTCATGAGGATTTTGTGAAGGGGAAAAAGGACTTCCAGTAATCAGAAATCATGAGTTACCCCCTTAACATGTGCTCTTAAAGCTCAAGCTCAGTCTCCCCATGTATTCTCCATGTATTTGTGGAACAGGGAACCATAGGCTTTGGATGCAGGGGTTGTTCTTTGAACAAATTATTACTTTATAATTTCAGTAAATCCCCTTCCTCAAAACAAAGCAACTAATTATGTCTGGCAGATCATGAATGATAGTGTTGTTAGCCCTAGAATGATGAAAGGGATAGGAAAAAACTGTTGCCCTCTGTGGACTGACCTACCTTACAAATGGCATGTGGGAATTGGGGGAGAGGGAGAAGAGCTTCCAAAAAGTGCTTCAGCAGGACTAAAATCCAGGGCTACTCAACTCTAATTCATTGCATTTTTGGGATAAAGTCCTTTCTTTAATGTCACTGTCCATTCTGTGTGCTTTTGTTTTAATATTAAGGTATGGGACACATTTACAAATCACCTATATCCTCTATATAGAACAGGCCTTCCTGTAACGATCTCAGGGGAATAAAGTATGCTTTCAAAGTCTACTTTCACAGCAGGCACACAAAGGGAGGGTAACATTTGTTCCAAACTCTTCTGGTATTTAGAACATCTTGAACATCGTAACCATCAAATATCTTCAGACAAACTAAAGAGATAAAATAACATCCCATTTTTTCAGTCCTTGTATATAAAATACTATGATGCTTCAAAAGATTCACAGATATTTTGAGTTCCATAGAATCATACATTTAAAACTCAAATAATCCTTATAGATCATAAATATCAACTCTCCCTTCTTTTAAAGATGAGAAAATGGAGCCCTAGAAAGATGAACTCACTTACCCAAGGTCATACCAATGAGTGACAGAGTCAAGCTTTAACTTAATTACTCTGCCTCTGAATCCCATGCCCATGCCTCCAAATCCCAATGACTCTTAGTAAAGGGAGACATAATAGCAAGCATTTATATAGCATTTTAAGCTTTAAGCTCGGCAAAGATTTTTTTTTTACAAATATTACCTCATTTGATCTTCAAACCAACCCTGGGAGGCATATGCTATTCCCATCCCTATTTTGCATATGAAGAAATTGATATTGATGGAGGTTAAGTGATTTACCTAAAATCACACTAGTAGTGAGAGTCTGAGGTGGGATTTGAACTGAGGTTTTCCTGACTCCAGGTCCAGTACTCTATCCACTAATCCTAGCTGGCTCTGATATGATTTCCAAAATAAGAATGAACCAAAATTCTCTGCAATTTGCCATTTTACACTTTAAAATAAGAACTTGAAAATAGCTTTTTTTCTTTTCTCCTCCTCCTCCTCCTCCTCCTCCTCCTCCTCCTCCTCCTCCTCCTCCTCCTCCTCCTCCTCCTCCTCCTCTTCTTCTTCTTCTTCTTCTTCTTCTTCTTCTTCTTCTTCTTCTTCTTCTTCTTCTTCTTCTACTTCTTCTTCTTTACTCTCTCTCTCTCTCTCTCTCTCTCTCTCTCTCTCTCTCTCTCTCTCAGCAATCAGGGTTAAGTGATTTGCCCAAGTTCACATGGCTAGTAAGTGCCTGGGGCCATATTTGAACTCAAGTCCTCCTGACTCCAGGGGCAATGCCCTATCCACTGCATCTGGTTGCTCCTGAAAAATACTTTTTCAAGATAACATGTAACTTTGGATAATTCTAAATATTTATTAGCAAATATAAATCAGGGTAGTAAAGTAGAAGATATCTAGCTTATCTATACTGAAAAACTATATTATAAAAGAAAATATGAAGATACCATATATTGGTCAAAAATAACTAAGCTATATAGTTTTTCTTTTATAAACTAATACAAGTTAGCATTCTCTGTCTTCTCTGTCTGTATACTGAAACATGTATTTAATTTTCTTGCCTTTCTCTCTAGTTTTGTTTTTTACTGTTAAAACAGTATTCCTTTTTATTTTTGTCATTACTTCAGCACCACATTGTTTATCTAGTTAACCATATAGTAATTTTAGTTGTTGTTATTTTGATAATTTCCTGGAGCTTGATGGAAAAAGGATATTGAATGATTTCTGATTCTCAATAGAATGCAAATGGTAACTGATCATAGTTTTTATATACTGAATGCTTATTTCCCTAACATTGGTGTGATATTCAGTGACATTGTTCTCCTTACTGTCCTTCACATTAAACATTCCATATCCCAACTCCAGACAGTTTTGCTGGGTGTTTCCCTATGCCTAGAATTCTTTACCCCCTCATCTCTGCCTCCTGGCTTCCTTCAGGTCCCACCTTAAATCCTGCCTTCTACAAGAAGCCTTTCCCAATTCCTCTTTATCCTAGCGCTTTCCTTCTGTTGATCATCTCCAATTTATCTTGCATATTCCGGGCACATAATGGACACTTAATAAATATTTATTAAATTGAATTGTTTGTACATAGTTGTTTGTACGTTGTCTCTTTCCTTAGACTGTGAGCTCCTTTAGAGCAGAGGCTGACCTTTGTCCTTCTCCAACGCTTTGCATAGTCTCTGCTCTAGAATGCATGCTTAATACATCATCTTTGTTTGGAGCACATTGCCTCTAATTTCCCTTCTATTTGAGGTCTAAGACCTCCCTGGACCTCAGTTTCCATGCGCGTAAAATGAAGTTGGAACAGATAGATTCTATTGTACCTTACCACTCTAGGTTTATACTATAGCCCTATGGCATTTTTTTCTCATTGGTTTGTTTTCATTCTGTGAGTTATGGCTCTCTGTGCTTTCCCCAACTCAACTTTCCCAAATGACATGGATGGCTGGGTTCTGTTTGAATATAAATATTCAAAGGACAAGTATCTAAAGCCTCATTTGACCGAGTCTCATCTTCAGTCCCAAAGCAAAACCTAGGTCCCTGAATCTTAATCGGGTTATTCTTATTCTCTTTAGGGATCACCACCTGTTCCTTTTATCATTATTGCCAAGTCAAATTGCTAGGTTTATTTTTATTTATTTTAGAGCCAGCTGCTTCAGCATATGCTTCCTGAATTCAGAAGATGCCCTCCCTGCCTTTCTTCACCACTGGGTTCATGCATTAAGATGTTACTCATATTTGCCAACAGCCTTTTAAACAATGATGGGGATGGGGAAAATACGATGCGATTATTTGGCAGTATTGACCCTTACCCACACCTTCATACCCACCTTAGATCCTGATGCTTTCTTTAGCTTTCATTTTATAAATGTTAGAACATTCTTAAAGTTGTAATGAATTTCTATTTGTCATCTCTATTTCTTGACAATGGAGAAGGTAAATGGTTAGTGAAATGAATCATTGATCATAGCATCACAGATTTAGAACTGAAAAGGAACTAAGGTTCATCAAATTCCACTACTTCATTTTTGTATCTGGGAAAGCTGAGGCCCAGAGTAATTAAGTATTTTGCCTAAGGTTATATAAATAATAAGCTTTAAGACCAAGGTTCAAGCCCAGGGTCTCTGATTTGATAAGTAGCATGCTTCTTTCCACCCCATGCTGGATCTAACATTTCAACTCCCTCCCATATTAATGTAATTTTCCTCTCTTTCCAGCTTTACCCACATAGTTTGTGTCTATATTTTAATCTTCTGAACTTTTCTTTATTTCATTTATTTGCCTATTTTATCTACAGGTCTAAATCATCTTTCTGTTTTTATAAGAAATATCTGCATTGATAGGGTCAATTTTCATTAGAAAATTGAAATATAGACCCATGTATATAGTGTTTTTATCTAAGGCCATTGAACAAACACCTTCCATTGTGATGAAAGGAAGTCAAGAGCCAGGGTGGTGGCCCTGGAGTCACAGGTCCTGAGTTTGAATCTTGACTGCTTTTGTGACCTTGGAATAACCACAGTGTCTTTGGACCTCAGTAAAATAAGAGGCAGCTGATTTATATGATTTTCTAAGCTTCTTTTCAGCCATAAATCTCTGATGCAATGAAATATTTTTGTGTGTCCTTATTTTTTTCAATTTTCACAGGCTCTTCTGGCCATGAGAGATGGCATGGTATAGTAGATAATAGTAGATAGAAAGAAGACAGTGAAGTCCTGAAGAGCTTTATCTCTGACACACATTAGCCATGTGGCCAGGGGCTAGAGTTTAACCTCAGGCATTTCTATAACACTGTTATTTGAATTACTGAACAGCCCTGATGACTTCATTGATAGATAGAGTTTCCATACTGGGAGAGAACTACTACATTTCTTAAATCAAAGGTCTGAAGGCCAGCACCAACCAAAATGACCAGAAAAGTACTCCCCATACTCTGCACATCAGTTTACTCGTTGAGTTTAAATATCTATTTTTATAGAATTTAAAGACTAAGCATTTGAGGTTCTGTAAATGGCTGGGCTGATTAGGATATGATCCTGTTGAGATTAAGTTCCTTGGATTCCTTTCTGACTGAGTTTGCTATAAATTTATGCTGCCTCCTCTCAATTTGGCTCTCATTATAGGAAGACAATGGTACAATTACTTCCTAATTGATTCACATACAATTGACTGCAGCCTCTCTTCTAGGCCTTTTCCTGTGTCTTCAAGTCTCTCATAGCACCCTATCCTCCCAATCTTTAGGCTGTGAAAATGACCTCATGCCTCCTCTCCATCCCAAAATGTGGTGCTCACCCTGCATTTACTCCTCTTCCCTCTCGTCTTCCTTGCATCTAAAACCTCTTTACTCACGCAAACACCCCCTTAGTTCAAGTTTTGATCACCCGTCACCTGCGCTGTTGCAATAGCCCTGTAATTGGCATCCTTTCCTCATGGTTGTCCCCACTACCATCCATTCTCCACTCAACTGACTGAGTGAATTTTCCAAAGAGTTGATCTGGCAATGTCAACACACTCCCCTTCAATGAACTCAGTGGCTCCATACTACTTCTGAAATCAAATTAAATTTCATTATTTACCATTCAAAACTCTTTATGACTTGGGTTCTTACAAATATCCAATCTTTCTCACATCCTAGTCCTTTCCATATACTTTAGAACCCATCCATACTGGCTTATTTGCTATTCTTTGCACATAACACACCATCTCCCATCTCCATGTGTCTGAACTGTCTGTTTCCTATGATTGGAATGTTTTTCCTTTTAGTTTAGAACTTTTAGCCTCCCTCACTTCCTTTACACTCAGTTCAAGCACCAACTCCTCTAGGAAGTATTTCCTAATCCTCCACATCCCGAGATGCTAGTGACATCCTCTCTAAGCTAACCTTTGATCCATTTTGTATTTATCTTGTATTTATGTCCTGATTTATGTATGTTGTCTACCTCAGTAGAGTGTAACGTGCTTGCAGGCAGGGATTGTTTTTTGCTTTTTCCTTGTATCCCCAATGTTCAATACTTAGTAAATGTTTCTTGATTGATTGATTGTGTCAGTCGGCTGTTTTATGACCTTGATGAACATTTGTCTCATAAGTATGTAATAGGGAAAGAGACCGGGGAGTGCAGTTGAATGTAAAGCCATTGGGTACTCCAGTAATATGGAGCACTGAGGCTACTAAATAAAGTATCTGAATATATAAATAATAACACATTGTATTGAGCATAACATTTCATTTCCTACCTCTTTGTTTTTGGAAAGGTTCTAGCTTTCCACCTCCAGCTCAAAGAATTCATAGCTCCCTTCAAATTACAGTTCTGCCGATTTTTAAAAATGACTCGTATTTTTAGTGTGTCCTCTTCATCCATATGATATGGTATTTATTTTTAACAGAAGTAATTATATATATAATTTTTTGCTAATGAAATGTAAATTTCTTGAGAGCTGTATTAAACTTAACTCAATTCATCGTAATTTGGGGATGAGTTCTGTCATCAGAGGAAGGGAAAACTCCAGTCAGAATCATATCAATCAAAATATATTGCTTAGAAAATTTCTTGTATTCTGACCTACTGTAGTCTTTCACCATGGTGAGATCATCTTTATCCTTAGCAACACCACTATTAGTGTGGTTTATTTCCTTTTAAGATTCCTTCAATGTGTCCCTGTTGTAATTTTATTCGTGAATTGCTACTAAATTTTGTCAACATCTTCCCCCTCCATAATAGGCATTAATTAAAATTTTTGGATAGAAGAAAATGTTAACTTTGGGGCATGGATTGGGGTGAGGGAGGTGCCTGAGTGCTTTTCATTTTTGCCTTGTGCATAGAAGATCCTTCTTCATTAAATAAAATGCTTACAAAGCTGAAAGAACTTACATTATAACCACAAAGAGGATAGTCATTTGGCAAATGGCTTATAGGGTCTCCCACCTCTCATAAAGTGGAGAGTAGAAAAGCTGTTATCCTCTGAATTCTAATTAGACAAATATAAATTGCTTTCTATCCTCAAGTCTTCTGCCCAAAAGGCAATCCTACACTATCATTAGAAACAAAAAGCACAAACATCAGCAGAATTCAGACAATGAAATATCTAATGGCAAGTATATATGCATGTGGGGTGTATACATAGATAAATAGATCAATAGACAGAAAGATAGATAGATAGATAGATAGATAGATAGATAGATAGATAGATAGATAGATAGAAAGAATATGTGTGTATGTACCTGCACACACACACACACATATGCATATACGCACATATCAGATTTGTTCCTTTACAATTCTTCACTTTCTCCACTGTCAAGGAAAAAAGACGAATATAACTTTTCTCCAAGTGGGGGGGAATTCAAGGCATTCATAGATGAGTAACACTTACGTATGTGCCAATTTATCTTATGAGGACATTTTGGACAAGCTTACCACTTTATTATCTTTGAAATACTAATGAGATTTTCCCCTCCACAGTAAAACAGACTTTGTTTATAAGAACACAGAAATGCCTCATTTATCAAGGTATTTGCTCCAGATGCTTATCTTTTTTCCTCTTCATTTCATTACTCACAGAGCATACCCTACTTTAGTATTCAGATGGTTTATCAACTGAACACCTTGAAGTAGAGGTCAGACACCTTTGAGGAGTAATACAGTTTTCATTCACTTACTTCATTTAAGATTTCATATGCCAGAAATGCTGTAACATCTAGTTGTCCCTAAATAGCTGATCAATTTCTGCCCATAAAATGACTAAGATTAAGAAGCTTGATTTAACTAAATGAAAAAGAGTATTTTGCCAATTTGAGTGAACAGTCCAAGAGAGCTCTCTCTACTTAATTCTTCTCCATTTCAAAATGTCTGTCTACACTGTTCTTTCTTTCGTTCCATCAGTCCTTGACAAAGTTAACTGCCCCATTTCCTACATTATCATGTAAGCTCCTTGAGGAAATATAATGACCTATAATAGCAGCACAGAAGTAGCATGCTTTTTTTATTTTGTCTATTTGTGTCAAGCATCTAGAACATTATAGGTGCTTAAGATCATTTTGCTACATTGGATTTAATGAGATGTTTCATTAAAGTTCATTTCCCTCCTCTTTGGGTCCTTAATCCATCAAATATCCTTTATCCTTAAAATATTTTATTTATATATTTTGTCTTTATATAACCTACATTGGCCAATGTATTTCTCCTCCTCCTTCTTTCCATTCCCTTACATCTCACCCTTCCTATCTCCCCTCATCATCTCAGAGAACCAACCTTTATTGAAAATTATAAAAGGGGAGGGTGGGAAGCAACAGTTAATTAAAACTCAACAAAATATTGAAAGATTCTGACCTTTTACTCAGTTTTCCACATTCAAAGTTCCCAAACTCTTCAAAGAAGAGATTTCTTCTTTGGGACCAAGTTTGTCATTATAATTTCATAGTATTCAATGACTGGTATTTGTTTTCCTCCCATTTTATATTTTGTAGTCAGTGTATGCATGATTTTCCTGGTTCTGCTCCCTTCAATTTTTATCCATTCATTTAAGTGTATGTAGATTGGGTTGAATTGGATTGGGTTAGATGTTTATTATTTCCCTTTTATTCTATTTCCAGGACCTTGCTCCATCAATTATCCCTTCTCTCTTCCATTATCACTCAACTCTTTTAACAGCATACCGTCTACGACAATATGTCATATTTTCTAATCTGAATTATGGATTAAATATATCAATATTTATTGAGTCCCTTATGTGCTAGGCACTGTGAGAAGTGTTGGCAATACAGAGCTAAGGGATACTGTCTTTTCCCTTACTAAACTTACATTCTACACGAGGAGAAGTGAACAGGGAAGATAATTTTGTTAATGGTAGTATTGCTTTAAAGTTCTGTAAACAAAAAGCATTAAGGGGAGGATCATGTAGATGTCACCAACATAGCAGATTGTAAGGACAGGGACTGCAGAAATTCAAAGAAAGGATTTTACCTTTTTTCAGAGAAGGTTATATATCCATTATTTTTTGATCTGGTCAGAGTTAGCTAATGTTTTTTTTAAAATATTTAGTTTTTGATTTCCTCCAGTTACATGAAAAAACTACTTTCAACATTTATTTTTAATACTTTGAGTTTCAAGTCATTTCCTTTACTCCATCCCCATCCCCTCATTGAGAAGGCAAGCAATTCAATATGTTATGCATGTGTAGTCATGCAAAACATATGTCTATATTAGTCATGTTGTGAAAGAACACATTGACCAAAACAAGAAAAATAAAGAAAGTTTAAAAAAACATGCTTCAATCTGTATTCAGACACCATCAGTTCTTGTCTGAGGATGGATAGCATTTTTCATCATAAGTCCTTCAGAACTGTCTTGGATCATTGTATTGCTGAGGATAGCTGTCATTCACAGTTGATTATCTTACTATATTGCTGTTACTTTATACACAGTACCTTTAATTTTGTAGCTAATATGTTTTTCAAATCACTCATGAGGGCTACACTTAAGCCCAGGGCAGCCTGGATGGTCTCTGGGTGAGGTCTATTCCACAGGGAGCTGGGAGCTGGGAACGGAGTGGAGCAGAGCCCAGCCTGAGCGGCGTGGAACAACCAAACTTGGAGTCGGGCAGATGGGGCCCCTAGCGCCCTGAATTTGTGAGCTGCAGCAGTTACCAGACCCCTTGACCCACAAATACGAAAGACTGCGGAGAAGGTTAGTGGGAAAAGCTGCGGGAGCGGAAGGAGTTCGCGGTTCGGCTTCCAGCCCCGGGGGCAGCGGAGGTGAGGCAGCTACAGTTGCTGCTGCTTCTGGCCCCAGGCCCACCTGGTGGGAGGAATTAAGTGGTGCATAAGAGCAGGAGTGCAACAGCCTGCTGAAGATCTAAGCCCAGCCTGGGCTGGGGGTTCTTGGGGAAGGAGTAGTGCGGGTCTGACAGAGCTGGCACCTCCCCCCCAAACGTGGAACATAGAACTCGTTAGTCTACAAGCAGTCATACCCCACTGAAAAACTCAAGGGTCAAGTTAGTTGGGTGGGAATATGGCCAGGCAGCGAAAACGTGCCCAGATTCAGTCTCAGACTTTGGATTCTTTCTTTGGTGACAAAGAAGACCAAAACATACAGCCTAAAGAAGACAACAAAGTCATAGAGCCTACAACAAAAGCCTCCAAGAAAAACATGAACTGGTCCCAGGCCATAGAAGAACTCAAAAAGGATTTGGAAAAGCAAGTTAGAGAAGTAGAGGAAAAATTGGGAAGAGAAATGAGAAGGATGCGAGAAAACCATGAAAAACAACTCAATGACTTGCTAAAGGAGACCCAGAAAAATACTGAAAAATACACTGAAGAAAACAACACCTTAAAAAACAGACTAACTCAAATGCCAAAAAGAGCTCCAAAAAGCCAATGAGGAGAAGAATGCCTTGAAAGGCAGAATTAGCCAAATGGAAAAGGAGGTCCAAAAGACCACTGAAGAAAATACTACTTTAAAAATTAGATTGGAGCAAGTGGAAGCTAGTGACTTTATGATAAATCAGGATATTATAAAACAGAACCAAAGGAATGAAAAAATGGAAGACAATGTAAAATATCTCATTGGAAAAATCACTGACCTGGAAAATAGATCCAGGAGAGATAATTTAAAAATTATTGGACTACCTGAAAGCCATGATCAAAAAAAGAGCCTAGATACCATCTTTCAAGAAATTATCAAGGAGAACTGCCCTGATATTCTAGAGCCACAGGGCAAAATAGAAATTGAAAGAATCCATCGATCACCTCCTCAAATAGATCCCAAAAAGAAATCTCCTAGGAATATTGTCGTCAAATTCCAGAGCTCCCAGATCAAGGAGAAAATACTGCAAGCAGCCAGAAAGAAACAATTTGAGTATTGTGGAAACCCAATCAGAACAACCCAAGATCTGGCAGTTTCTACATTAAGAGATCGAAGGGATTGGAATGCGATATTCCGGAGGTCAATGGAGCTAGGATTAAAACCTAGAATCACCTACCCAGCAAAACTGAGTAGCACGTTCCAAGGCAAAATATGGATTTTCAATAAAATAGAGGACTTTCAAGCTTTCTCAGTGAAAAGACCAGAACTGAATAGAAAATTCGACTTTCAAACACAAGAATCAAGAGAAGCATGAAAAGGTAATCAAGAAACGGAAATTGCAAGGGACTTACTGAAGTTGAACTGTTTTGTTTACATTCCTACATGGAAAGATGATGTGTATGATTCATTAGACCTCAGTATTAGGGTAGTTGAAGGGAATATGCATATATATATATATATATATATATATGTTTATGTATATATATAAGTGAATGTGTATGTATGTATATATCTATGCATATATGTATGTATGTGTATGTATGTGTACATATATGTGTGTGTTTATATATATATTATATATGTAAAAGAGAGAGAGCAGACACAGGGTGAGTTGAAGATGAAGGGAAGATATCTAAAAGAAATAAAATGAAATTAAGGGATGAGAGAGCAACATACTGAGAGAGGGAGATAGGGAGAGATAGAATGGGGTGGATTATCTCGCATAAAGGTGGCAAGAGGAAGCAGTTCTGTGGAAGGAGGGGAGATGGCAGGTGAGGGGGGAATGAGTGAACCTTGCTCTCATCAGATCTGGCCTGAGGGGGAATACCATACATACTCAGTTGGGTATCTTACCCCACAGGAAAGAAGAGGGAGGAAGATAAAAAAAAATAAAAGGGGGGGGGATGATGGAGGGGAGGGCAGATGGGGGTGGAGGTAATCAAAACAAACACTTTGGAAAGGGGACAGGGTCAAGGGAGAAAAATCAATAAAGCAGGATGGGTTGGGAAGGAGCAAAATGTAGTTAGCCTTTCACAACATGAGTATTGTGGAAGGGTTATACATAATGATACATGTGTGGCCTAGGTTGAATTGCTCGACTTCTTAGGGAGGGTGGGTGGGAAAGGAAGAGGGGAGAGAATTTGGAACTCAAAGTTTTAAAATCAGATGTTCAAAAAAAAAAGTTTTTGCATGCAACTAAAAAATAAGATACACAGGCAATGGGGTGTAGAAATTTATCTTGCCCTACAAGAAAGGAAGGGAAAAGGGGATGAGAGGGGAGGGGGGTGATAGAGGGGAGGGCTGACTGGGGAACAGGGCAACCAGAATATATGCCATCTTGGAGTGGGGGGGGAGGGTAGAAATGGGGAGAAATTTTGTAATTCAAACTGTTGTGAAAATCAATGCTGAAAACCAAATATGTTAAATAAATAAATTTAAATTTAAAAAAAAATCACTCATGATGGCTACACTTTAGGAAGGACTTTGTGTCTAGAGGCTAGTGGTTAGAATAGAGAGAGGGCTCAATCGTATGCTACATGAGGATCCATCCAAATAATTGGGAATGTTTAGCATGGTTTTTGATTCCCATTTATTATAAATAAATAAATATATATATATATATATATATATATATATATATATAGAGAGAGAGAGAGAGAGAGAGAATTATATGTATATATACATATATGTGTATTATATATATATAATACACATATATACAGAGAGAGAGAAAGAGAGGGAGGGAGGGAGGGAGAGAGAGAGAGAATTATATGTATGCATGTATATGTGTGTGTGTGTGTATATATATATATATATATATATATATATATATATATATATACAGAGAGAGAGAAAGAGGGGGAGAGAGAGAGAGAGGGAGAGAGAGAATCTGCTTGCATTTTATCTTTCCTGTTAGATTATAAGCTACTTGAGGAAAGAGACTGTCTTTTCCCTCTTTTTGCATCCTCAATGGTTAGCACAATGCCTGGAATATGGTAGGCACCTAATAAATGTTTATTGAATTTAATTGAGATGCTAAGATTTAAGGGTCCTAAAGTATTTTTCTTGTTAAAAAAAACTAGTGAAATAGGTAGTATTTCAATACTCAATGAATAAGCATAAAACCTTCTAAAAAGGCAAACACCAAGCAGTCTAAATGAAAATCCATGGTAGATAGAGTTTCATGTGTAAGTGAAAGTACAAAGGACAGTTTGAATTGTAGGGTGTGAAAAGGGTCTAGAAAGCTAGGTAGGGTCTAGTTTGTAAAAGACTTAAAAGTCAGAGTTTATATTTTATCCAAAAGATGATAGGGAAACATAGTAGTTTAGTCATAAATAGCTGAGCCAGGAGTCAAACACAAGTGCTCATCCCAGATGTTTCTACTGTGTCTTGCCTAATTTCCATCTCCTTCCCCTCCATTTCCAATAGCACAGTCCTATCTTGCAGAAAGTTGCTTATGACAATGTCTTCTCATAATAGCATCATTAGTAGATTATAATGCCACCAAACTATAAAGTGGAAGTCCCCTGATGTCACATCATTCGGCCAATGGCCCATTTATAACATTTATAGCATCATTCCTGCATAACTTGCTGCCCCTTGCAATTTTTTTCTGTACGACATTATGGCATCAAGGCACAGATTGATGGCGTTGGGCAGAGTGTGTCTGGATATGGCTGCCAGACTAATCTTTCAAACTCTGGGACTAGATGTACTTTGAACAAGAGCCATGCTTTCCCCTCTTTATGTCTCATCCTCTTAAATTAGCATGGATTTTAGAGGTCATTTAGTCTAAACTCTTCAATTTACGGATGGGGAAACTGAGGTCCAGAGAAATGAAATGATTGACACAAACAGGGATCAAACCCATACCCTTTGAATAGTTTGATCAATCAATAATCATGGATTAAGCTACTACAATGTGCCAAATACTGTGCTAGAGCGGAGATACAAACATATGAAAATTAAACAATCCCTTTTATCATGGAGCTTACAGTGGATCAGGAGATGATATATAAAGTAACTATGTATATATAAACGATATATAAAATAACTATGTATATATAAACATCTATGCATATATATGTGTGTATATACATACACACATACACATATAAATATGTGGAGGAGAGAGAGAGAGAGAGAGAGAGGAAAAAAAATACATTCAAAAAATACAAGATAGGTAAGGACAAGATCATTTTGAGGAGAATGCACTAACAGGAGAATCAGCAATGGTTCCATGGACTGAGAATATAGTGCTGAGTTACATGAGAAAGTATTTATTAATCATTATGTGCCAGACACTGTACAAAGCCCCTGGGATACAAACACAAGCCAAAAAATTATTGGTCCCTGCAGAAGCTTCAATGCTAACGGAGGGTCACAACACATAAAAGGGAACAGGGAGAGGGTGGTGAGTTTGAGGTGAAAGGTAATCTGCTTAAAAGATTACCTATAAACTGTATAAAGAATATTGCTAAAACTAAAAATAAGTAAATTAATAAAAGATAAAAATAAGAATGTTGTTTTGGAAATGTTATGTTTAAGATGTCTCTAGGACATGCAACTTCAAATGTCCAATAGATAGTTCATAATAATGGCAGCTGGATGGATCTAGCTGCATAGTTGCTAGAGATCTGGACTTGAAGAGAAGAAAATCTGAATCTGAATCCGGCCTCAGACACTTGCTAATTGCGTTACTTTGGCCATGCCACTTAACCTGTGTTTGCTTCAGTTTCCTCGTCTGTAATATGTGAATTGCGGTACATGGGGTGTTCAAGGAGGACTAGCTCCTCTGGTATCAGGGCTCACTGTGCCCTTTTGAGGGCTGTTTATCCAACTTTGATGTCTCCCAGACACTTACCTCTCACCTGTGGTTCCAAGAGGTTGTAGCATGTGTAGTGGCCACATCCCAGTAAACCATCTTGGTAGACGGGCCTAACCAGGTTGAGGGGTATCAAACCCATTGGTGAGTTGGTGGGGAGTGTCTATGCCAAGCATGTGAAAACTTCCCTTGCACAATGGCAGACAAGAACAATTTGTTTTAATGGCCATTAAGGTAGCTGGAGCAGGTGCTGTGGAGTTCTTAGAGCCTGGTCAGACATCAAAGATGCTAAGGTCATCCTCTGCATCTCAGGCCATTACCAATAGTCTTGACTTTTGTCTTGCCACTCCTCTGTCATGATTCTGGAAGAGAGAGTGAGGCTGCTGAATTTGTGCATCTCTGTCTCCCCTAAATCCAGTTCACACAGGAGTGTGGTGTCATCGGTACTCTTAAGAAATGAAGAATAAACAACAACAAATATGTAAATACTTCACAGGCTCCCCCAGGGTTGTAAAAAAGCAAGTAAAGCATTTTTCAAATGGTAAACGATTGTGTATATATGTGCTTCATGATCTTATCAGCTCCAATGGATTTAATTATCATCTCTGAACTGACAATTCCCAAGTCTTCTTATCCAGCCATAACTTCTCTCTTAACCTATAACCTCACTTCCCCAACTGCCTATTGAATTTCTCAAAACAGATGTATATAGGTGTGTGTGTATGTAATTTATACTTATATACATGCACCTATGTATGTAGCATATATGCCTATAAGGTTCATCTATTATTGGTCTGTGTCTCTCTCTATATATGTCTGTCTACATTTATATCTATTTATGTCTCTCTGTCTATCTATCTATATCATCTATCTATGTATCTATGTACTTACTATCTATCTATCTGTCTCTGTCTGTCTATCTATATCACCTATGTATCTATTTATCTATCTGTCTGTCTATCTATCTATCTATCTATGTATCTATTTCTGGATCATTTACATAGTGTGTATAGATTGTTCACTATTTCATAGAAAGCCTAAAATGTGGGTGGCATGTGGGTGCTTACCTTGTTAGGAAAAATGTGTACTGGGCAGAATCATTCAGTATTAGGTAACAAAGAGGAAAAAAAAACAACACAAAGATGATCTGTATTTGGCGAATAAGCACCATAGTTTCATATCAAGGTCAAGAAAGCTGAACTGTATAGTTAAGCTGTTTATTTTGATGAAATCTATTTTCCCTGTGTTTATTTTTATCATGATTTTTAAATTAAGATATCTTATTGGTGCTCAGTACTTTCATTTTTAACATCAATGTCCCTTCCAAGTAACTGCCCCAACACAAAATAGTAATAATAGCTAGCATCTCTGTAGCACTTGAAGATATGAAAAAATACTTTACATATGCTTTCTTGTTTGATCCTTTCAATAACTCTGTGAAGAAAGTTTTATTCTTATTATTTTAGAGATGGGAAAACTGAGTCTGAGAGAGTTTACATGATCTGTATAAGGTCGCACATCATCTAAGGTAGAAGTTGAACCTGGGTCTTCCTTACTGCTAGTCTAGTACCCTATCTTCTTTAGCACATGGCCACAGCCAGAATAGACCTGGTGGCTCCCCCAGCACAATTCACCTGTATGCTTCTGACTCTGCCAAAAAACAAACAAATAAATAAAAGACAAGGAAAAGTCAATTTCTCCAAGTAAACAAGTACATTGAATGTCATAAGTCAACCCATTGTCCATAGTTGAAAAATGCATGCCTTACTCTATACTTTTAGTTCACCACTTCTCTGTTGATAGACTTGCTACTGAATAAATCCTCTGAAATCATCATTATTTGCTGCACTCGTTGAAATTACCTCATTCCATCTTTGTTGTCACATACCAACATCAAAATATCGAATTTCATGTTATTTCAACACTGATGAAAAAGCTTTTCTCTGCCTGCTCCTGAAAAGTAACAGCAATGATCAACAACAACAACCCTGTTTCAAGTAGAGGTATGTCACTGTTACTCATAAAGTACATATGGGAAATCCATTCTTCTTTTCATGTATTTAAGTAACGCACTGATACCCGACATTGCATGGAAAAGTTTGAAGGTACAAAATATTTTGGTGTCTCCACAGAGAGTTGCTACACAGAATGGAGGAGATACCATGTTGAGAATAGAAAGTTCACTGAATTTGCCATCAGAGAACCTTGTTTCAAATCTTGGCTGTCACTTACCACCTGGGTGACTCTGGGCAATACCTCCCAAAGTCATTTTCAGCCCTAAATCTAAGTTACTATAGTTGTTCAGACTTTTTCCAGTCATTTCTGCCTCTGTGTGACCCCATTTGGGGTTTTCTTGGCAGAGATACTGGAGTGGTTTGCCATTTCCTTCTCCAGCTCACTTTACAGATGAGGAAAGTGAGGCAAACAGGGTTAGGTGACTAGCCTAGGATCAAACAGCTAAAGGTCAGAGGTTGGATTTGAACTCAGGAAGAAGAATCTTCTGGACTTCAGGCCTGGCATTCTATCCACTGTTCCACCTACCTGCTCAAGTTACCATAACCCAAGTGTAAAAATCCCTGAAGCTCAAAAATACAAAGGGATGTATGAGGACATTGAATGTTCTTTCCAACAGCTCAGATTGCAGTTCATCCATGTCCCCCCACCTTGTGTTTTACTGTGTTACTCTAACCACCAGTCCCAAATCCTTCCACTTCCACTCTTGCCTTTACCTCCTCCTTGTCTCTACTGGAAATTTGTACTCTGCCCTCAGAATCGCCCTGGATTCTGATAGACAGAGTTTTCCCTAATCTTATCCAGAACCATCTGTTCCCTTCACTTCCAGAGCACCAGTTCCAACTCATGATGCTAGGCTAGAATGACACCTCTCCCCTACTCTTTCCACCTCCAAATGCAAAGAATGAAAGAATCCCTGCTCACAAGTACCTTATATATTAATGGGAGAAATACCAAGTACATATAAAAAATACAACACAAATAATAAGGTAATAAATACAAATATATACAGAGAAGTAAAATCTAAGGTAGTTTGAGATTGAGAGAACTCGTAGAGGAATGAGGAAAGGCTCCATATTGAAGAAAGTGACTGGGCTGCGTCTGATGTAGAAAGAAATGATCAGGACCAGGAAAACAAATATATAATGACAACAGCATGACAAAGACAATTAAAATGAAAAATAAGATCTCTGATCAATGAAATGATGGATCACTGTACCAGATGTATTGAGATGAAGAGTGCTACCTATCTCCTAACAGAGGTGTGATGGATTCAATATGCCAAGATATATAGGGCCAATATAGGAATTTCTTTTGCTTGACTGTGCACTTGTTCCAAGGTGTTTTCTTTTATTTCTTTTTGTTTTTCACATTGTTTGAGAGTTGGGAGAGAAGAAAATAAATACTATGTAATTTTTAAAAAAATTTCTTTTAACTTTGAAAAGTAAGAGGACAGTATGAGGTAGTGGTAAAAAGGGAGCACATTCTACATGTGTGGGAAGGCATAAGCTAAGCAGAGAATGGGAACAGCCAATAATTCAAGTTGACTTTGATGTGGATTTGATGTGGATGAGCCCAGTCCCTCATGGTAACTTAAAATCAGGATCTCAAAGATACCCTTCACATTATCTAGTTCAATCTGTTTACGGTATCGGGCAGAAACCCAAAGAACAAGGAGACAGGTGACTTGCCCAAACATAGACAACTAGCAATTTAGATGACAAGTGAGACTTCTAGACCCTGAGTTCTAAATCTTCCCCCTGCATTATAGTTTTACATTCACATTTTTTTTAAAGGGTGGAGTAGTTAAACTAATCTGAGACAATCCTCCTTCCTCTCCACCTTCGAAGTATTTCATGGACAGCTTGAGGCCAATTCCAAACAGAAGGTACCCAACTGTTATTACTTTCCTGGAAGAAGCCCTCAGAGATAAAGTCTTAAATTATTTTTTAGACCATGCTTCATTCAGATTTAATTTCTTTTTCATATCCTCTTCAGCTCTCTGGTATTATTGAGGTTCTTTGAAGAAGGCCTGTGGCTATTCATTGGTGGTGAGTCACTGTCAAAGATCTGTCAGAAAAGGTCAATCTGGTTTAAAGAGGAGAAACTTATAAAACTGATGAATCTTTTTTTGAAATGCTTGGGTACTGAATACCTGAGAAATACAGATTTCAAATATAAAATAATTATCCACATTAAATGTCAAAAGATCAAAAGTGGCCCCGATAATTTTGTGAGCAAAAGAGCTTTCATTTCCCCAAGTCATCAAAAACTTATTTAAAAATGTAATTCATTTCTAAGGCCCCTTTATTTAATCTTTTTTGTTCTTTGCCTGTTTACCTTTGCATTATGGTATTTCAAATAGAGTACATTTTTTTATTATAAATTTCCTTCAGATGAAATAGGAAGCATTTTCAAAACTCCCATGTTATTTCATGTTATAGTGTGAGGAAAAAGACAGACATAGGAAACAGTGCAGTGGATAAAATGATGAGCTTGAAATAAGTAAGATCTGAGTTCAAATATAGTCTCAGACAATTCCTTGCTGTATGATCCTGAATGAGTCACTTAACTTCTATTTGCCTCAGTTTCCTCATTTATAAAATGGAAATAATATAGGACCAACCTCGCAAGGTTGCTATGGGGATCGAATGAGATAATATTTGTAAGAGAACTTTGTACAAACAATAAAAAAACAGAAACAAACACCCCACAGGCCAGAAACTAAAACAGATAAGAACACTTTGTAAATCTACATAATAATATAAATGTTGTAGTTGTTCAGTCATGTCTGACTCTTCATGACCCCATATACCTTATCATCCACGTAGTTTTCTTGGCAAAGATACTGGAGTGGTTTGCCATTTCCTTTTCCATTAGATTAAACCAAACAGGTTAATGACTTGCCCAGGGTCATTCAGCTAATGTGTCAGAAGCTAGATTTGAACTCAGGTCTTCCTGACTCCAGACCCAGTATCCACTGAGCCACCTAGATATATGCATTTATGTGTGCACGGGTGTATGCCTGTGTCTGTGTGTGTGTGTGTGTGTGTGTGTGTGTGTATGTACGTGTGTGTATGCTATAGCATATAAATGCTAGCTATAATTATTTTAAAAGAGTGCTGGATTTAGAGCTTGGTCCATCACTATCTGCTTTTATAGAAAGACATACTGAATCTGTAATTCTCCATACTTCTGAATCAGACAGCTACGGCTAGTAAGACCCTGAGAGATCATCTAGTTCAACATTCATATTTTACAAATAAGGAAATCGAGAACCCAGAGAAATTCACCAACTAGCCCAAGATCACACAGCTAGTAGAGATTACAGCTCCAGTCTTGTGAGACAAGGTCTCTTCTTTTTATCACTCTGTCTCTTATTCTCAACCTGTCATAGATACTTCGAATCTATGCTTATCAGTAGGTGCTATAATTTCTTTAGTGCCACTGTTTGTGCTCTTAACATATATATCCTTCTTTATGATGCATATATGTATATATACATATATATGTGTATATACATACACATACATACATATATACACATGCATGTGTGTATATTTATGTATATATGTGTATAGTCTCCTGATTCCCCTAAGAATTAGTGATGCCGTACCTCTAACGTCTTTGTATATAACTCATATGTAGTCTTTGGGAATTATCCTGTATCAATGTATCTATGTTTGTATTGTCCACCCCAATGAAATGTAAGCTACTTAAAGTCAGGTGCTGCTTTACTAGGATGAAAGGGATAAGCGTTTGTATAGCATCTCCTATATCATCTCATTTTATCCTCATGACAACCCTAGGAGGTAGGTGCTTTTATTGTTTCCATTTTACAGATGAGGAAACTGAGGCAGGTAAAGGTTAAAGTGAGATGCTAGATACACAGCTAGTAAGTGTCAGAGGTGAGGTTTGAACTCAGGTCTCCCTGACATCAAGCCTGGAGCCCCATCCACAGAGCCAGCTAGATGCCACTGATTGTTTACTCTTCATTTTGGATCCCTAGCATATAACCCAGTGCCTGACACATAATAATAAAAGTAATAGCTAACATTTGTATGGCAGTTGAAGCCTGGCAAAGCCCTTTATCTATCTTCTCTTACTTTTATCTGTATAATAACACCGTGAGGTATTTCTATTTACAGATTACAAAACTAGTACAAAGGGCTCTCAAGTGTCTTGCCCAGGGTCCTACAATGAATAAGTGTTGGAAATAGGATTCAAATTTAAGTCTTCCCGAGGCCAAGCCAAGTGCTCTAACCACTGGGCTACCATGGTATTTGGTGCTTAATAAAGCCTTACTGAATAATGTTTAAGGAAAATCAAACCAGCACTCATCAATATATCTATCACCTTGCCAAAGGGCCTTCCAACTTTGAAAAGGGAGGGAAGGGATGGTGTGAGGGCAGAGTGAGTAGATTTTCTAATCCATTCTTCTATGAATAATGACCCAAATGTGTAAGCAAGTGCTTTAGGCCTTCAGGCTCTCCTCAGCAATGAGGTGCCTACCCAAGTGAATTGAGAAGCCAGAATGGAAACTGCCCTGAAATCACTGGGTAATCAGCTTTCCCCAAAGCTCTGCAGGTCACCCCTAAGAGGGCTTCTTGAAGGGTCCATTACATCCTATTCCCTTGGTGTTGTTGAAGAGGAACTAAAATAGAAGCATCCCTGAATTGGGTTTGAAAGCAAAACATTTATTTAGAGAGGCTACGTGAGGAACCAAAGTGTTGTAAAGTAGAAAAACTTTAGATGACTTTGCAGATAGTGTAATTTGTTTGGCCTAGAGGTTTACCTCTAAAAAGTCCATTTGTCCAGCAATGGAAATTTCAAATCATGCTTCTGAAGTATTGAAAGAGGTAAAGTGCCATGGTGAATAGATTATTGGACTTGAACACAAGAGTACTGGATTCAAATCCCTCCTGTGATATATGCCAGTTATGTGATCACAGTCAAGTCAAGTCACCTCGCAGATACTATTTCCCTATGTGTAAAGTGAGGTAAAAAATCCTTGACATTTAATATATTGAGGTAGTATTTGTACAATCCTTGTCACAGTGTTTGATTTGTTTTAGGCACTAAATAAATGTTTATTTCCTTCCCTTTCTCCTACATTCCCTCTCTCAAAGCCTTCAGTAGCTGTAGGAAACCCAAGCAAAAATGACAACGCCTCTCTCTGATCAATATGTCAAGTAGCAAACACAATTGGCAGCTGCCTTACTTCAGGCACTGTGAGAGGTGGTAGGGACTCAAAGACAAAATAAAGCAAGCTCTGGTCTCAAGGAGAATACACTCCTTGGGGAAGAAAACTTATACATATATAAATATACACATAATAATCATGGGAATGTAGTATCTGGGGGAAGGTGGGAAGGCACTAATAGCTGGAGAATCAGGAAAGGCCTAGTCTGGAAGGTGATGTTTGAGCTTCACTTTGAAGAAAACTAGGTGGAGGAATACCAAGCAATGAATTCAATATTCTATTGGGAAGGTCTTAGGGCATTTCAGATGTAAATCAAAGTTGGTGTTAGGGAATAACATTCTTAACTCGATATGAGATTCTAAAATAAATAAACTATAACTAATCTAGTATCAATAATGGAATAATAGAATCAAAACTCATGTGTAGTTGGGAAGGATGAGTTTAATCAATACTCTCCTGATCCAATGATTTCTCCCCCAGCCTAGTTAATGAAAGTATAGAAGTTAGGGAATACGCTATAGAGAAAATGGAGTGTCAAAATCTTAAAGACAATAACAAAAAAAGTCTAGACTTTGTTCATCTTTTTGAGGTCTTAAGAGATTTTCCTTAATGAAATTAGAGGGTGGCTAGCCTTCAGTTGCAAAGGGTTAGCCATGCCTTTGAAAAGCTACAATACACATCCTGGGACAGGGTTTCTTAAACTTTTCTTGATTCATGGACTCCTTTGGGAGTATGGTGAAGCCCATGGAACCCTTCTCAGAATAATGGTATAAAATGCATAAGATAAAATATATAGCATTTCATATGAAACCAACCACATTGAAATACAGGTATCAAATGTTGAGTTATTTTTCTGTCATGTCTGACTCCTCATAATCATATTTGGGGTTTTCTTGATAAAGATACTGGAGTGCTTTGCCATTTCCTTCTTCAGCTCGTTTTCCAGATGAGGAAACTGAGGCAAACAGGCTCAAGTGACTTGCCCAAGGTCACACAGATAGTAAGTGTGGGAGGCTGGATTTGAACTCAGGAAGAGGAGTCTTTCTGACTCCAAGCCCAGTGTTCTATGCACTGTGTCCTCCTAGCTGCCCTTAGTGTTATATACATATACATATACATATACATATACATATACATATACATATACATATGCATATGCATATACATATACATACGCATACATATGCATATACACACAATGCATATATATACATACAGAACACATACAGTACACATACATGTTTGTGTAGCTTTACATGCATGCACATATGTGTTCTCATGTACATGTATACTGTACTTGTGTGCAATGCACATGTGTATACACATACATGTGTGCTTATATAGTGTATAACTATATATACATATATATATACACACACATATATGTTTATGTATGTTCATGTACAATATACACAACTATTGAGTTCTCTCATTACCTGGCTCTCTTACTGGCATCCAGAGCTCATACTCCTCAGAATTGTCCTCTGTTTCAACTCCCTAGAATGTAGGTTCTGTTTGTTCCCTAGAGAAATGTTTATATCTTGAGCATCCAGAATTGTTTGTATTTGGTCTCCCTCAGTAGGCAGTGAGCAACTTGAGAGTGGGGGATCATCTTTTGGTTTTCTTTGTATTTCTTAAAGTAAAGGCATTTCTGGTAATGCTAGTACAATAATAACAAAATATTCCCTATATAAGCCCAAGGTTTATATACCAACAATGTGAGAAGAGTGGACATACACATAGAGTGAACCAGTACAGAGTCACACATGGAATACACATAGATGGTGGGATTTATGCCTGTTGGGATGAAAGGGCCTTTACCTTCTTGTGATAGCCTTACTCTCCTTCCCCTTCCATGTACCATCCTTGCTTGGTAGCTCATTCAGGATTGCTGGCCTGGTGCCCCACTGGGCTTATTGCTCTGCTGCAAGACATAAGGATCAACAGGGTGAAAGGAGGAAAAGAAATCCTCCCTCCCTCAAGAAGCAAGGAAACAAGACACAAACAACTCTGTATGCTCAAGATATAAACAAAGTAGATGGGAGGTAATCAACAGAGGGATTACCTCACTTAAATCCCCCTTGCTCATATGTATAGTGTATATTTTTACACTATATGTATATACACATGTGTGTTTATGAATGTGTATGTATAATATGGGTGTATATGTATATGCATACAAGTATGTGTATGTATAAGTGTGTACATATACATATATTAGTTAAAGCCATTGTGTACAGCAGCCTTAACAAAGACTAAAAATAGCTGGTACCTATGGTTGTGTTTACTTGGATCCATTGGATTAAACAGTTTAACCAAGAAGGTTTGATTTTTTTTCTAGTAGAAACAAGTGGCTTGTCAGAAAGAGTGAAGAAAACTGATATTATAAGTCACCAACTGTCAGGAAGGTTGGTGGAGGACAATGAAGATAAACAAAGGGGAGCTTTTTTAAAAAAAAAGCTATGTAGGGAGCAAAGAAAATGGAAGAAGGGACAGTCCAGTGGTGTAGGGTGGGTAGAATGATGTTAGAGAATAGAAGGAAGACCCAGAAAATCCATCTCTCGTGACTGTCTGCTTTATGTGCCAAAGATATTCATTTTCAGAGAGAAAAAAGAAAATGTGAACAAAGGTGGTAGAGAAGGAATTGAAACCCAGATTGATTGTTATCTTCAGTAAGTTCAAATCTCTAGGTTGGTCTGAGGAATGAGGTCCTGTCAATAATGTTTAATAAATCACAGAGAAGAAGAGAGGTGCCACAGTGAGCAATTGTGGGTCTGATTTTCCAAACTAAGATGATAGATGCTTTTATTTTTCTTATAAATGTAACAGTCACCAAAAAATGAACTTTTCAGTATAAAAAAAGAATGATGTTTTATGAAGCTGTGAAGGTCTATTATATAGTTGTTGTTTTTAAAGGTATACAGATTTTAAATTTAGGAGAGATATAGTAGCATAATGGAGAGTGAGAAAACCTTGGTTCAAGACTTGCCTCTGGTACATAGATTCTGTGTTATCTTGGGTGAGCCATTTACCTTCTCAGAGACCTAGGCAGCTTTCGAAGAAACCTTTGTTTATAAGTCTTTGTGAAACAAAAACCACAACAAAATAGACTGCCATGAATTTTTTGGACATATGTCTAGGAGAAATATTGCTGAGCCCAAAGGTATATTTGATTTTGTAACTTTTTGGTTGTAGTTTAATTTTCTCTTCAGGAAGCCTAACCACTTTATAGTTCCATCAACACTGCATAAGTCTGTTTGTCTTCCCATAACAGCTGAAACACTTGCCCTTTATTACTTCTATTGTCTTTCCCAACCTGAAGAGTGTGAGGGGGGATTTTAGAGTTGTTTTAACTTTAAATTTCTCTTGTTATTAGTGATTTGAGCATTTTATCATACAATTGTCAATAACTTGTGTTTCTTTATTTGAAAAATGATTGTTCATGATAGTTTTCAGAAGAAGAAATCAAAGCTATCAAGAGTTATATGAAAAAAATGCTCTAAATCACTATTGATTAGAGAAGGGCAAATGAAAACTATTTTAATACCACCTCACACTTGTGAGATTGGCTAACATTACAGAAAAAGAAAATTGCAAATGCTGGAGGGAATGTGGGAAAATAGAAACTCCAATACACTGCTGGTACAATGGTCCAACCATTCTGGAGAACTATTTGGAACTATACCTAAAGGGCTATAAAACTATTCATATCCTTTGACCCAGAAATACCACTACTAGGTCTGTTTCCCAAAGAATTCAAAGAAATAATAAAAGAATCATTATATTTAATTTAAATTTAAAAGGATCAAAATATTTATAATCGTTCTTTTTCTGGTGGGAAAGAATTGGAAATTGAGGGGAGGTTCATCAGTTGAGGAATGGCTGAACAAGTTGTGGTGTATGATTTTGATGGAATAGTATTGTACTGTAAGAAATGATGAACATGATGGTTTCAGAAAAAAACCTGGGAAGACTATGTGAACTGATACAAAGTGAAGTGAGCAGAACCAAGAGAACATTGTAGAAAGTAGCAACAATATTTTAATTATCATCAACTGCAAAAGAGAGTTACTCTAATTAATACAATGATCCAAGGCAATTCCAAAGGACCCATGATGAAAAAAAAGCTGTCTAAGCTCCAGAGAGAGAACCAATGGATTCTGAGCACAGATTCACCTTCTTTATTTTTCTTGCTTTTTTTGCAACATGGCTAATATGGAAATGCTTTACATGAATTTAATGTAGAATTGATATATTGCTTTCTTCTCAATGGATCAGGGAAGGACAGGAAAGAGGAAGAGAATTTAGAACTCAAAATTGCGTAAAATCATTATCAATCAATCAATAAAGTATTTTTTAGAAAAAAGAAAGATATCTGCTGGTGTGATTTGAGTAATTTACTAAGGATTGACTTATGCATTCATACTAATTTCTTGTATAGCTTGGATATGAAACTTTTATCAGAGAAAACTGGCATCAAAGTTTTTAAAGTTTACATAATCAAAATTGTCCATTTTATCTTCTATGATTGCCTTTACCCTGCCCTGACTATAGTTGCAAACTACATATACATATATTTCCCTTCTCTAATTTATGACATGATATGTACAATTCTGGTCTAATCTTAATTTGTCTAAGACTGTTTTTTTTTGTTTTCACCAAGTATGTGTCATACCAGACTTTTCTTTTTTGGTAGAGTTACTATTTTGGAAAATTATGGGATTATTATTTTAGGGAAACATTTGATGAAGTTTTTTTAAATATTCATTTGGATGTGTTGAAGATTTTGCAGCTATATGGTCATAAAATCATTTGGATTTGGAATTGGTGAACTGATAGTGATATAAACATCAATAATTACATGGATGGAGGTCAACCTAAAGGGAGGTTTCTAGTGGCATGCACCGTGTATTCTGTCTGGCTCCAATCTGTTCAACATTCCAATCAATGGTTGGTATGTGTAATATAGCTGGTACATGTTATCTTTCCTCAATTTGTGGTATTGGGGAAGGGCAAATGTTTGTATCTTATATTGTAAAAGCTCATGTTTCTAATAAGAGAACTCAAGAATTACCTGATGGGCATCAGACTTAAAATTGAGAAATTGACTAAAAATACTTGGACTTTGCCATGCTTAACAGATATTCCTGATGTACAAATAGTCTCTAAAGAATGGAATCACAGATGTAGATTTAGAAGTGATCTTAGAGATTATCTAAACTGCCCCCCCTTTACAAATCAGGAAACTGAGACCCAAAGAGGTTATGTGGTCTGTCACACATATAAGTGGCAGGGTTAAGATTAGAAGACATGGCTCTGAATCCATTCTTTTTCCCCTCTATTAACTATATCTCTAATGATTCCTATCATCAATTAAGTTTGCAGGTGTTGAGATTGAGAATAAAATATTTGTCATGAGTACATATCCATTATTTGGAATAAACATTTGGTGACTAAAACCGTGTTAATTTTAGGTACTATAGTTGTCTTGAGTAGAGTATTTTTTTTTCAAAGAACATGACCTAAAAATAGCTTTCAAAATGAAAATTCTTCAAGTGAAGAAAACTAAGGAGACTGATATTGTGTACTTATTAGTGGTATGATGCTGGTTGGCAAGTCACTTAATTTTGATTTGCCTCAGTTTCCTCAACTGTACAATGGGGATAATGAAAATAATAATATTTGTTATATTTTTGCAACTTAAATTGTTTATTGAAACCTCAAATTCTTCTATAAAAGTATGGAAAAAATGAACCAAGTACAAACCAATGGGCCAGAGACCTGAGGAGAGAGATATAGGAAAGTGGTACCAACAAAAAGTAGAGTACATGGGCAGGGGGCATTGAGGAAAGATGGCTGGAAGACAGAGGGTAGATGGTCACACAACTAGTATACATCCAAGAAATGGCACCAGCACCCTCAAAAAAGACATCTATGACTGAAAAAGGAAGTCATACTGCAAGAGTAAAAACATCAACAGGGGTCAGTTCTAGAACTACACTGGTATCTTTGAATAATAGAAAGAATACTAGGAAGCAAATTGGAGACATCCCTGTGGAGGATTTGTGGAGATATATGGAGAAAAATTTAAAAAATGAAGATGTCTAGGTGAGTGATAATGTAGTATAGAAGTATAACCCAAAATTATGAACTCTTAGATCAATGAAATTAGCAAAAAACATAATTTTTTTAAAAAATCAAGATGTTTTCATAACCAACCAAGGCCCCATGGTTCCAGCTCAGTATGCCAATGGTACAGTAGACCAACTGTGAGACCTCCAACCTCAGAACCCAGATCACAACAGACAGCTAGACTGGGCCACCCTAGCACAGTAAGCATGCTGCCAACCTGAGGTCTCAGTGCAGAAAGCTAGTGATCAGGGCCCTGGCACCCAGTGCAAGGAGCTTGGGACAGTCCCCCCTGGACCCCAGGAGCAGAGCTCAACTTCAAAAAATTAGCAAAAATAAAAAGAGCCCTGACCATACTATGGTGACAAAGAAGATTGAAACACAAACTCATGTCAAAGTGCCTACATGCAAAGCCTCAAAGGGGAATATGAATTGGTCGTAGAGAAAAAAATTCTCTTGGAAGAGCTCAAGAAGGATTTTAAAAATCAAGTAAAAGAGGTAGAAGAAAAGTTGAGATACGAAATAAGAGTTATACAGAGAATTATGGAAAAAAAGAGTCAACAGCTTAGAAAATAAAACACAAAAATTGACTGAAGAAAACAACTCCTTAAAAATAGAATTAGCCAAATGGAAAAAAAAGAAATCCACTGAAGAAACAACTCCTGCCTGGAGAGCATCTTTCAAGAAATAATCAGTGAAAACTGCTGATATCTTAGAACTGGAGGTTAAAATAGTCATTGAAAGAATCCAACAATCATTTCCTGAAAGAGATCCCAAAATGAAAACTCTAAGGAAAATTGTAGCCATATCTAGAACTGTCAGGTCAAGGAGAAAATATAGCAGGTAGCCAGAAAGAAACAATTCAGATGTCAAGGACTCACAGTCAGGATTATAAGGGACTTAGCAGCTTCTGCCTTAAAGGATCAAAGGGCTTGGAATATGATATTCTGGAAGACAAAGAAGCTTTGATTTCATCAAAGGGAATGATAATAATGAGACAAAATACCAAAATTTATGGGATGCATCCAAAGCAGTACTTATGGGAAATTTTATATCTCTAAATACTCACATGAATGAAATAGAGAAAGAGATCAATTAATTGGGTATGCAACTAAAAAAAAGGTAAAAATAGAACAAATTAAAAATCCCCAATTATATACAAAATTAGAAATTCTGAAACTCAAAGCAGAATGTAATAAAATTGGGAAAATGCAAATGAATGTGGCCTAGCCATACCAGATCTAAAAGTATATTACAAAGAGGCAATTATTGATAATATTTGGTGCTGGCTAAGAAATAGAGGTGGATAAGTGGAAGAGATTAGATGTATAAGATCCAGTCATAACTGACTATAGTAATCTACTGCTTGATAAACACAAAGACTCCAACTTCTAGGACAAAAACTCACTACTGGATCAAAATACTGAGAAAACTGGAAAATAGAATGGCAAAACTAGGCATAGACCAACATCTCACATCATATGCCAAGATCAGGTCAAAAGAGGTATATTATTTAGACATAAAGGGTGATACTATAACCAAATTAGGAGAGCAAAGAATAGTTTATGTGTCAGATCTATGGATAAGGGAAAAATTTATGACCAAACAAGCAATAGAGAACACTACGAAATGCAAAATGGATATTTTTATTACTTTAAATTAAAAAGATTTTACACAAACAAAACCAATGCAACCAAAATTAGAAAAAAAGAAGAAAGACGGGAAACAATTTCTATAGCCAGTGTTTCAGATAAAGGCCTCATTTCCAAAATACATAGAGAATTGAGTCAAATTTATAAGACTAAAAGTCAATCCCCAATTGATAAATGATGAAAGGCTATGAACAGGCAGTTTTCAAAAGAAGAAATTAAAGCTATCTATAGTCATAGAAAAATGCTCTAAATTACAATTGATTAGAGAATTAAATTAAAACAAATTAAAATTAAATTAATTAATTTACAACAACTCTGAGGTATCACCTCACACCTAACAGATTGGTTAATATGATGGAAAAAGAAAATGATAAATGTTGGAGAAGATGTGGGAAAATTGGGACACTAATACATTGTTGGTAGCATTGTGAAATGATACAACCATTCTGGGGAGCAATTTGGAGCTATGCCCAAAGGGCAAACTGTACGTATCATTTGCTCCACTACTACATCAATGCTAAAGAGATCATTAAAAAAGGAAAAGGCCTTACATGTAAAAAATATTTATAGCAGCTCTTTTGTAGTGGCAATGAATTGGAAATTGAGGGAATGACCATCAATTGAGGAATGGCTGAACAAGTTGTGGTATATGAATGTAAATAGAATATTATTGTGCTATAAGAAATGATGAGCAGGGGGCAGCTAGGTGGCGCAGTGAGTAGAGCACAGGCCCTGGAGTCAGGAGGACCTGAGTTCAAATCCGGCCTCAGACACTTGACACATGGACTAGCTGTGTGACCTTGGGCAAGTCACTTAACCCCAATTGCCCTACCAAAAACAAAACAAACAAAAGAAAACAAAACAAGAAATGATGAGCAGGTAGATTTCAGAAAAACCTTGAAAGACTTACATGTAACGATGCTGAGTGAAATAAGCATAATCAGGAGAACATTGTATATAGTAACCGTAATACTGTGTGATGACAGACAATGATTGACTTAGCTCTTCTCAGCAATAGAATGATGTAGGCCAGTTCCAAAAGACTCATGATTAAAAATGCCATCTACACCCAGAAAAAGAATGATACAATCTGCATGCGGATTGAAGCACATTATTTTCACTTTCTGTGTGTGTGTGTGTGTGTGTATGTGACTGTTCCCTGTAGTTCTGTTTCTTCTTTCACAGCATAACTAATATGGAAATATATTTCCATGATTACACATGCATAACCTATATCAGATTGCCCTCTTGGGGAAGGGGGAGGGAAGGGAGGGTGGGAGAAAAACATTGGAACTCAAAATTTTAAAAAATGAACGTTGAAAACTATCTTTACATTCAGTCAGAAAAAATAAAATACCATTTACAAAAAAGAAAAAAAATACCTATTAGCCTATTAGTATATTCTAAATATCTTTGGAATATACTTCAAGTCTTCTTTAGCATCATCAACATTTTTAAATGGAAGTGTGCAAACATAGGAAACAAAATGTCTCTGCCTCATTTTTATTTAGGTTGTATCAGTCACCCAGATATTGAGTAGACAGCAGTATCAGAGAAAGCCTTTAATTTGTCTCCTGTGTACTAAACATAAAAAGAAGGATGCTTTTGCAACACAGAACTCATCTGTCAAAAGATTGTTCTATACAGGTAGTTATTCACTTTCATTTCTTATTTGCATGATAAATCCTGCTTGACAACTCTCTCTTCTCAGACTAAATTAGAAGAAAAGTTAACTACGTTCTATCCATTGTTTATGTAATGTACAATCTGGTATTACTTACATTTCTTCAGGTGAATAGAGTTCAAAGCGAGTGTGGTTTTTAAACCAGAACAGAACTGAATATGTATGCTCATTTGAATTGGCTGATGCAGGAATTCCTTCAAGATTACAAAGTGGAAAGAAAATTACCTTACCATATGTATTGGTATGTGAGGGCTCTGCATGAAGGTTATGGTTGAGAGGGAGGGCAACTTAGGGGAAGGCATAAGGCAAATGGAAGTAAATGGGGAACATTTCAGGGTAAGAAATATCCTCATGTTTAAAAGGATTTCATATATATATATTAATATATATACATATATATGTAGATATATATATAATTTTTATGTCTTTTCTTTTAAAATTTTGAATTTCAAATTCTCTTCCTCTTTCTCACTTCTCCCCCACCCACTGGTATATCAACTATGCATGTGAAATCATGCAAACCTATGAACCATATTATTTTTTAAAGGGCAACAAAAAATTAAAAAGTGAGAAAAGTTATACTTTAATTTGCACTCAGAGTTCATAAGTTCTCCCCAGAGGTGGACAACATTTTTTCCTTATGAGTCCTTTGGAACTGTCTTGGTTCATTGTACTGATCAGAATAGCCACATCTTCCATAGTTATAGTTCATCATCATGGCAACACTGCTGTACTGTGCACATCAATCTCCTCAGTCTTCTCATTTCACTTTGCATCGGTTCATATAGATCTTGCCATGATTTTTTTTCTCTGGAACCACCTGCATCGTCATACTGGGGAGGGAGGAGGGAAGTGAGGGTTTCTTTTAGTATTATAGCATATTATCAAAACAATCTTCTACAACTTCTTCAGCCATTCTCCAGTTGATGAGCATCCCCATAATTTTCAATTCTTTGCCACCACAGAAGAGTTGCTATTAGTATTTTTGTACATATAGGTTTGATTTTCCTTTTTCTCAGCTCTCTTTGACATACGGACCTATTTGTGGTATTGCTGGTTCAAAGGGTATGCATAATTTTATAGCTCTTGGGGCCCAGTTCCAAATTATTCTCCAGAATAGTTAGAGCAGTTCACTACTCTACTAGCATTTCATTAGTGTACCTAGCTTCCCCTCATCCCCTCCAGTATCTGTCATTTCTGATAAGTGTGAGATGGTACTACAGAGTTATTTTAATTGGTTTTTCTCTAATCAATGTGATTTAGAGCATTTTCTCTATGACAGTAGATAGCTTTGATTTCTTCTTCTGAAACCTGTCTGTTCATATCATTTGACCATTTATCAATTGAGGAATGATGTATTTTTTTATAAATTTGACTGAAGTTTATACTTTGTATATATTTGAGATGAGACCTTTATTAGAAAATGGCTATATATATTTATATATATATATATGTATATGTATTACTTTGTTGTTTATGTTACCTTTTAGCATAATGTAACTCCTCATCGTGTAACACAAAAATTACCATTGTAACTTTGGACCACACTAAGAATCATCTATTGGGACATAGAAGGGATCTCAGAGGTCATCTCACCCAACCCTTTCATTTTATAGGTGAGGAAAATAAGGTAGAGGAATTTAAAGTGACTTGCCTTAGGTGACACAGATACTTATAGCAGACCCAGGATTTGAATCCAGCTCCTCCGATTGTGAATGCAGTTTATACTGCTAGTCTTATGTTTTCATGCAAAATGACCCACCAGGCTCTGATTTGGGGCCTGCCTTACAGACAGGCTGTTAACAATGAAGCCTGAGGAGATGATATTGTTAAATCCATGAATAACACAGTTTAGGGTTTATAAGGAAATTAGCTACTATTTATAAATAATTATAAATAGGTAGATAGAGAGATAGATCCACTATAATATAAATATTTCCATACTTCAAACAGATTTCAAGAGTAAAGACAAGACCCACATTCAAACCTAATCTCTGCTACTTACTACCCTGGTGACTTTGGTCAAGTCACTAAAATTCTCTGAGCTTCATTTTCCTCATCTATTAGACAAGTAATTAGTCCAAATAGCTTCTTAGGCCCCTGGCAATTCTACATATTAAATACTCTGAACCTCTTTGAGCCTTAATTTCCTTTTTTTAAACTAAATGAGGATTTTGGATCTGACAATTTCTCCAGTGTATATCAATTCTAAGTCCTATGATCCTGAGCAAGTTAGTAATTTACAAATACTCCCTAAATGAAATATGCATTTTTAATTGAGACAGATTAGGCAAAAGTCATATATTTAAAGAAGTTGGATGATGAGTGATGGGGCGTAATTCTCTTTCCCTCTTCCTCCTCCCATCCCCAGCTCCTTTTTGATAATGAATTTTTTCAGTATCTGCTTGCAACAGTGAAGGATGCTCAGTCCAGAAAATACAATAATTTTCTTTGCTTTAGTATAATGTTGATGGTTTCTTCTGTTTCCAAGTGTTTGTCTCCTTTGTAAACTGAAAGGAAATGAAAAGCCATCAGTTTCTGAAAGCTGAGCATCCTGAAGCTTCCTTTGTACCCAAACTTGAAAACATTTAAAATGAAATTTAATTTTAAAAAAATGTGTAATCATTATCTATACGCTATGATTTTTGCATTTAATATACTAAACATGATAATTTTATGAACAAACCGTAATTGTACATAATGAATTTTATGTTCCTATACTCACAAAGTGACGCTAGATCTCATGAGTACTTAGAAATGAGTCCTATACATATTGCATTGTCTCCCAAATGTCTATTAAACACACACACACACACACACACACACACACACACACACACTTCCTCCATTCTCCTACCATCCATAGTTTCATTTTGTTTAGAGACATTTTACATTTTTTAAATTCCCTGATCTCTCCAGTAGTTACCTCTTCTTTCTTCACTCAGAAAATATTTGCTATGAATTTTGTATCTCCAAATGCACATACTTCGTATTTTTTCTAGTATAAGGTAAGCTCCATGTAGGCAACTGGCACTCCTTTTTGTCTTGTGACCTCAGTGCTTAGTATGCTGTCTAGAAAACATAAGGTGCTTAATGATGCTTATTAAATTGAATTGAAATGTGACCTCTCCCATAAAATGGAAAATGTAACAAAATTACAGTGCCTTCCTACATATGTATGTATGCATATTCAGGGGTAGACAGATAGATACATAGACAGGGATGGAGACAGACAGACAAAGACAAAGATAACAGAAAGAAAAAGACAGACGCACAGAGAGAAACCAAAATAGAGAGCTATAAAGAGACAGAAAAGAGAGACAGAAAGACAAAATGTTGTTTACTGAATAAGACAGAGATAAATGCATATAGATTGGATTTAAAGTACATATGTCTTGGATGGGACAGAATATGACTATGGAAAGATATGATTCTAGATTTAAAATGTATATGTATGGACATAAATTTTTGCTAGTAATAAGAATATTCAAAATTAGGAGAATATCTGTAATTAAGATAAATTTAAATTTGACTTCAAAATGGATTTTTTTGAGGGCAAACAAGAATGATATTTTAATGTTATCACTTCCTAACTCATTTGTTTTCCCCAATAATTCGTATACTTATATGTATATGTTTGAACATGTACACATACTCTTTGATGATTCTACACTCTGATAATTACATTGCACTTCTAAATGTATCTCATATCTCATGATAGAATCTCAGACTCCATAGTAGCCTAATTTGGAAAATAATATAAGGCAAAGGAAACTTTCTAAGGCTTCTTGCATTCTGCCATGTAGATTTTTGGGGACTCTGTATTACAGCATGGAAAGCTGAAATAATCCATCCATGTGATGTGATGGAAAGAGTTCTGGTTTTAGTTTCAGGGAAATCTGGCCTCAAATCCTAGCTCTGTATAACCTTGGGCATGTCCCCTCTCTGGGAGTCATTTTCCTCAGCTGTAAAAAATGAAGCAGTTGGACTAAATGGTCTCTTTGGTCCCTTTTAGCTCTAAATTCTAAGCTGCCAATGTTAGTTTCCACTGCTAAAGTCTCTACTTTGAACCATGTGGGATGACATGATTATAGCTCGATATCCTAGAAGGGCCAGCTAATCCAATCCCTTCATATTAAAGATGAGAAAAATTGGAACTCAAGAAGGTGTCCAATTTCTTGTGTATATGCCAGAGTAGGCCTTGAACTCAGGTCCTGTGACCCCAACTTCATAACCCTGTTCACCATGCTGTCTCCAATAAGGCACTGTATTATAGGAGCTGTTGTACATATGATTCAGATTTTCCTGTCTAAAGGAATGCTTCTTGACAAACATGATTCCATTTTTAGCCTTGTGTAGATAGTGTTTTATTAGCTACAGATAAATATCTCCTCTTTGTTTTGCCTGTTTAGGAAAAAAAAAACCATATAAAAGCTTTCCTGGAGATTTGTAAATTTGTATTGTAGAAAAACAGAACTTAGGCTTTCTTTTTCCCCTCAAACAGCATGTTTATCTCACAAAACACTTAACAAATAATATATAAAAACATGAATTTATGGGAAATGGTGAAGCTTGTTTTTTCCCCCTCTCCAATACAAAGATTTAAGATGAACTTGTATATGTTTATCTCATCAGGAATATGAATCACTGGGCTGTCTGTAGACACAAAACACCAGAGTAAAATATTTATCTCTGATCAGACTCCCACCCAGGTTGGAGTTCTCCAAATCAGTAAAAAAGATAATACAGATCCAGAAGTCAAATAACAGAGGGACCGCCCAAGTGCTGCACTGGCATCCATAACATATTAAAATAAGATAAATGTCTTTGACATGTTGGGCAGTTCTTCTCTTTGGGGCTTAAAAGAGGTATGGATAAGAATTGCATAGGATGGAATGGTAGGGATGGTTCATTATCTGAACTTTAAAAGAGAGCACCCATCTTAATAAGACTGGACTAGATTTTGGATGTAATGTAGACCAAAAAAGACAGAGCAAAAGTGATAAATTGTGAGTTGAGATCGAAAATAAATAGAAACATAATGAGAGAGCACTGAGCTACCTTGGATGTGTCTAATTGGCTGTACCCAGACAATCTGCATCAGAAGACACTGAACAAAATTAACAGATGTGATGACTTAGCCACTGTCAAGACTCTTGAAAATATGACGGAGAATGTGGGGTGTGCGGGGGTGGTACTATAAAACTGAAGAAATTCAGATGTTGTCCCAAATTTCCAGAAAGGGAAGATGTGAATACTGCAAAATGATGGCCAATGACCTTAGTTTTAAATCATAGTCTGGGCTGAGGTTTAGTCAAGCACAACTGTCTTTTACCTGCCCTGGAGACTTGCTTTGGCTTCACTGTTTTGTGGTTGCCTCTCTCCTAAATAGGGGAGAGGGGATCCTAGAACTTTATTTCTATGTACACCTCACATTACTAAGTGGTGATTTAGTTTTGGCTCTAGTCCAGGAGTGGAGAACTTGTGGCTTTGAGGCCACATGTGGCTTTCTCTGTCCTTGGGTATGACTTTGTGACTGAGTCCATGTTTTACAGAATAAATCCTTTAATTAAAGGAATTCATTCTGTGAAGTTTGGATTCAGTCAAAGGGCCACATTTGAGGACCTAGAGGTCCTAACAGGTCCTCTACAGCAGGGAGGAGGACATTTTTTAAAAGATACCCACAATACATACATGAATCGAACAGGTATTAAATAGGCAATTTTATTCTACACGGAAAAGGGATGTTAAGCAGTACAGAATGTGGGAATAACTATAATCACTTGATAGGCTAAAAATAAAGCTTTGCTAGAGCATTTGAAAGAGGGAAGCTCACTAGCTCTTTGACATTTCATCTCTCTTGGGTACAGTTCCTTCAGCATTAAAATGGGCTCTTTCTCTTCTCAGGTGACTCTCTCTCTCTTTCTCAGCTAGTCTGTCTCTACCACTGTCTCCACTGCAAATACTCCATTGATAGTAACCCACTATTCAGGCCCCTGGGGAATAGTAAGTAGCCTTTTAGGATATCACGATGTTCAGTTTTGAAAGAAAGAGACACCAAGAGATGGCCCCTTCCCAGACACAAACCAGGTTTGCCTACTAGGTCTTAAGGGTGCAACAGTTGGCCAACATTGAGATAGAGAGAATGCATCCCCTCCAGACCCTTGGAGCTCATAATGTTGTTTTTATACCTTAAGACCA
This sequence comes from Trichosurus vulpecula, assembly GCF_011100635.1. NCBI lineage: Eukaryota > Metazoa > Chordata > Mammalia > Diprotodontia > Phalangeridae > Trichosurus > Trichosurus vulpecula. Next base: position 223,931,398 of record NC_050577.1, on the reverse strand, counting down.
TGAAAGAGGCCTGGATGGGCAGAAACTGCTCCTATTAATATATCCACAAATTTCGAATCTGCAGCTAAGTAAGAGTCCTCATAGAAGATAGAAGGCCGTCAGAAGAGATCTGTGCCTATTCTGAAGTGGGGGTAGCGAGGTGGGAAGGGCCCCTCTATCTCACATTCCCAAGAGGGCTAAAATGGCAAAATTCTAAAATATATTATTCAACCAAATAATCAGTCATTTATTACCTGGCAGAGCCTGTGGTAAGTATCTACATGAAGACAAAACTTAGCAAATTCTTGCCTTTAAAGAATTTACTTTCTAAAGGGATAGGCAGCATGGTCATAAATGCAGATAGATATAGAGCCCAGACCTGTGGTTTTACTAGTATAGAGAAATTCTTGGTGAGAAATGCCTATAAAAAGCAACTTACAGTCTTAGAGAGTTGCCTAGGTCATTGGTAAGTTAAGGGGTTTTGCCAAGGTCCTATGGCCAGTGTGTGTCAAAATCAGGACTTGAATTCAGGTTGTCTTGGCTCTGAGGTCAATGCTCTATCAACGTCCTGCCTCTCAAGTATATACTGAATATATAGAAAATAAATAGCAGGTAGTTTTTACAGAAAAGGCCTAAGCACCTGGATGCAGCTAGAAAAGGCTTCATATAGAAGCTCAGCTCATCTTGAACTTAGTCATTAAGGAAACCAGGGATTCTAAGTGCCAGAAGTGAAGAGGAATGCATTCTGGTAGTGGGGACCAGGCAGTGCAAAGATATGGTGGTAAGAGATGCAGTTTTGGGGGAGGAACAGTAGGTACCCCATATCAATATTCCAAAGAGTATGTAGAAAGGACCAATGTGTAAGCAGAATGGAAAAGTAGGAGGGGTTAAGATTGTAAATAGTCTTAATGGCCAAATGGAAAATAAATGTATTTGCCCATTAGGATTCCACTGAAGTTTATTAAGATTGTGTCAAAAGGGATGATATGATCAGGTGTGCACTTTACAAAAATTGCTTTGGAGAAAGATAGTATGGTATAATGAATCTAGAGCTGGTATCAAATTTAGGAGGACCTACCTGTGGAAACAATTACTTGTATGACAATAAGCAAGCCAATTAATCTCAGTACATACATACATACATACATACATTGTTTGTGTGTATGTATGCATGCACGTATGCATTTCTGTGTTTATATACATATGTGTGTGTGTGTATATATATATATATATATATATATATATACATATACATATACATATATATCCTTTGATCAGAAATTAAATGAAATGAGTCTCCCCACATACATACTGGCCTAAGTAGGTAAAAGAAAAAATGAAAAAAACCTGTGCGGCATCATAAAAGGTAAGATATTTAATCCAATATTCTTCCCAATTATAAATTGCTTATTACTGGCAAGCAATCATACCTTATCACCAAATAGAGTTAGAGTCCCTATAAAGTTGATGTGAATATACATGTGCAGAGAGTCATTTACATGACTAAATAGATAGATGAATTAGACTTACTAGATTATGTAGATCTATCGATAGATCAATAAATAGATAGATAACAGACACATGGAAACTGAGTGTTAAAGATGGAAAATTAGTCATCTAAACAAATAGAAGATATAAAAATAGACGGAGATATACATGAGAGATGGATATTCACATGGAAGATAGACATATAGACGTCATTCAATAAATAGAGGCAGGCATGACGGATAGATATCAAATTAAATATTAGATTTAAAAGATTAAATAATTTGACAGATAGATAGATAGATAAATAGATAGACAGACAGACAAATGGATGGATGGAAGATAGAATAATATAGTCGATAAAAGCCTAGCCTTGGAGTCAGGAAGACCTAGATTTGAATTCTAGCTCTGATATATATTAGCTGTGCAATCATAAACAAAATGTTTCCTCTCTCTGGGCCCCCCCGGGAAATTCCCTGAGATTCTCTCCTTATAAGTATTATGTAAATAGTTGTATATATGCATATATGAAATTGGACATCTTATTTGGTATCATTAATAGCAGGAGCTATAAATCATTTTTTAATGATTCTACTACAAGGTATCTGCTAAAGTTTTATTGAAAGGAAAATGTCCTATTGTTAAAGCCAGTTTGAGAATCACTAACCTGGTCTAATTTTGTTTTGTTGTGGGTGATGGAAATGACTGTGGCTTTTTTTACGAACAAACCAAAGCTTCAGGACACATAAGTTATTGGAGCCTCTTCAGTCCATTGCAAATACCAGCATTCACATGAGGACGTTTGTATTTCTGAAGAATGAGCTCCTACTCTTTAGTGTACACATGGTACCACACAATTTATAAACACGAGTTTAAAAAACATCTTCTTCTAAACCTATCTTCCAACATCTGCCAAGTGACAGAAAAGATGTTTCCACAAATTTAGAAATTGTGGGATCTGTCTTAAGTTTCATACATGAGTTATTTAATTGCACTTAATCACTCCAATAAGCACATTTAAACTAAATATCATGAAGGGAATTAAAAAGAAACATTGTAAACAGTTCTTAATGTGAACCAATTAATAGGTTTAGAAAATGTTGTAAACACAACTTTCTGAAGAAATACAGGTTTCCAGGTTTATAAGACTGTTTTAACTATTTAACCACTTGAACTTTTTTCCCTAACACATTGAGTTTTGGCCATCTTTTGGTCTTCTCTTCCATCCTTTCTTTTAGTTTAAAAAGGTTTCAAAGTGTGCAGTCTACATTGCTTGAATATTCTCTACTTTGACAAGCTAGCTCTTTCATTCACAGTTTGTCTAAATAATAATTTAATAACCATTCATTTAGTTTCTGCTAAGTTCAAGGCATCATGACATTCTGGGGATAGAAATTTTAAAAGAACAACCTATAAATTCCTGTTCTCAAGGAATTTACAATCTACTGGGAAATGGAACATTTGTAGAGATAAAAGTGCAAATTCTTAACTAAAAATAAACAAAATCATTATAGAATGATGGAATTAAAGCTAGAATGGAACTCAGAGGCTTCTTGTCCTTCTCCCTCATTTTTACTGATTAGGAAACTCAGGCCCACAGAGGTTAATTGACTTTCCCAAGGTTATACAAAATAACAGGGATGGGTAGGATGTTAAAGCAATAACATCTGACAGGGTGACAGTTAATGGAGAGATGGCCTCAGAGACAAAAAGTGGTGGACTCATTCCTTTTCTCTGCTACATTGTTGGCTTTCACAGACTCTATCAGGTCACTAAGGAAATGACTTGCATTGTCGGAAGGTGTTCTCTCATCCCAATTACCTTCAGCAAGGAAATCTATCCATCTTCTCAGTTTTCAAATCTAGCTCCCTTTTGGATGTCCAAACTGCTTCTCATATGGTCAAGGAAAAGCAACTTCCATTATTTATACTTTTTTTGTTTTTGATAGATTTTTTTACTCATTTTAAACTTAAATACAAAATAAGAAAAGAAAAAGAACATCTCCATGTACGCAGCAGAACATGAGAAGATTCAATATAAAACAATAAATGTCCATTTCAAGAAAACCTAAGAAATAAATATTACACATGGTCTATACTTTATTGATAACAAATAATTACAACCTGAACAAGTAACAGACTTTTCCTCTTTGTCTCCCTCCTGAATACTTTTGTCTGTGTATTTTTCTCTGATTTTATCCCTGTTCTTATGATTCTGTAGCTGTAGTATCTGAAATATTCAAATGTATCTATGATCTCACTGATTTGAGTTCTGTCTCAAGACAAAGATCCATCCATTGCTGATATTTTATGGGATCTAGTATGTAATCATTGCATAGATCATTCTTCTCATCTTTTCTTCCCTGTTTACTGCATCAAGGTGCTACTTATGTTATGAAGTATAAAACTTGCAAAGGAGAGCATTTATGTTTGTTGGAAGGGAGGTGGGACTACTAATTTACAATCCCTTTTTTTTGTTAATCTCATGACATCAACCAATTACTTACTTGTCTGCACTTATGCATATGGAACTAATGTCATAAAGACAGAAATAACCACTCAAACATTCAGGTTATATGCTTGTGAGTAGGAACAGACCAAGGGATGTGCTGAGGGTAGACTGAACAGAATCAGTCCTGGTAGCAAGGAATTAAGTGTATCATCTCACACCTGAACCCAGGCCTGTCCAGTCCTTCTGATTTCTTCATTTCTGATTTAACAAAAGTCTAAGACCTCTTGCAGACCTCATCTCATTATAATGTTAAAATATGCTTCTCTCATTAGATCCTCTTTGGAATATCTCATTACACCATTCCATTTAACCATCCCTTCAGTCATACACATCTCATTAAACTTGGGTCACACTTGACCTTAGCACCCTAGTACCTCATTTGACTTATAATATTTAACAGTTATAAGCGCCTTCCATGCCAACTGTGCCACTTATTAAATCCATTATAGGCACATCTAAATGTCATTATTTGATAGGTTTGGGTTCATAAACTAGCCCTCCAGAGTCGGCTTAAATACTCTAGAGTTCTCTGAAACCAAAATAAGTTGACTCCAAGCAGATGATGGTGCCTTGGATACATCCTCATGTTCTGAACAACTAAAAGTCCTATAGGCACAATCAGGCAACCCAAAGTGAATAGCATTTTGTTGCTGTTGTTTTCAATTAATGATACATTTTTCTATGAAAATCAGGATTTTTTATTTTAAAAAATTCAGAATGACTATAAGCTAAAATCAGCTTAATCATTCTATTATTAGAGAATGTATGATTTAAAACATGATTTAAAGAAATATAAACACCTGGTTACAATCAGGCAGTCATATTCAGTAATCTGTGACTTTCATAAATCTAAATCTCTCTCTACCTCCCCCCTTTCTCATTTTTTACCCCACACTTCTTTTCCAGGTTTTAAAAGGGAAAAATCATTGACTTCGTCCATTTATTTACTTTGATATCAAAAGGCTTGTTCACAGCTTCCTGGCTCTGGAATTAAAAACCCTATCGATTTCTTCACAACAGCAACTGTGGTATCTCAGCCTTGACTTCTTCTAGCTAAAGAAACTATCCCTTGAGGATTTTGAAGTTCTCTTCAGAGCTTTATTTTCCCATCTACTTAGCTTAACAAAATCCAGGAGAGAAATAATTGTATCCATGCAGCAGGTCTACACAACAGTAGCTTGAATCACATTGAGAATCTATGTCTAATCAAGAGGGGTGTCATTTGCTTCTACCAAAGTAGAACCTCCTCCCTTCCATCAGGAATTCAGATTGACTTTGAATAGACTTAAGTTTATTCATTAAGAATTAACCGGCATACAATACCTCCTGCTAGTTTTATACCCTAGCTTCTTTTAAAATGGCTAAACCAAATAAGAGATACACACAGACATAAAACAAAGATCAGGAGTAGAATTTGTTAGAGAAAGTATATTTTTTGTATATGTATGCATGTATGTGTATATATGGATATGTGTATAAATATATCTATATCTATATGTAAATATATCCACACCTAATTGTAACTTTGGTGGTGGGGGGAGGGGAAAAAGAACAAAGTAAAAAATGCACAGAAGAGAACAAAAGAAAACATCCAAGGAAGAAAAGAAAGAGGGAGAGCTTTTGACACAACATGCAGCATTTATTATATAGGTTTTGTTCAATGGAAATTTGTTGCTATGTATTTTGAATCCTCTCATGTTATGCTGTGCACAAGATATTTTTTTCTTTTCTTATTTGGTATTTAAGTTTTAATATTTAAGTTTATAATATGTTTCTTTTTATTTTATTATTGTATATTTAAGCTTTAGAAAAATAAAATAAAATAAAATAAAATGGCTAAATTGCTTTTCCACTTACAAGCTCTGTGTTAAGCAAAACAATAAGTGCTGAATTTTCAGCTAGATGAACTGTGCTAGAAATTGTCTCTGCTATTTCCAACCTACCTGTGTGACTTTTGTCAAGTCATTTGACTTGTCTCATCCTCAGTTTCCTCATCTGCAAAATTAGGGACTTAGACCCTATCTAGTCCCCTCCAACTCAACATTTATTAAGCACCTGCTGTATACAAGGCACTGAGGGGAAAAAAATAAAAGATGAAACACTACCTAATGGCTTCAAAGTCCTTATATCTAAACAGATATAAGATAGATCTTCAATACCATATTATGTAGAAAATTAACCTCAATAAGTTGGCCTCATATTTCTGAGCTTCCAGAGTGTTTTTCTTTTCTTCCATTGGCCTTCCTACTAGAATTCTGTAACTGAGATTTCAAGTAAGGGTAGGAGATAGGGTGGTCCTTGCCTATAATGGCTTAATGGGCTCTCACGTGACAGAGAAGAGGAACTCCATTGGCCAAACTTACACCTGGATCCCTGGATTTGTTTTTTACTCTTCTTGTGTTTCCTCTTCTGAGTAGCATTGAGCTACTGACTCGATTTCTGATTAAGCATTAAGCTCTAGGTGGATGTATCCAGGCTTGGGATTTAGTTTGGAAGTTAGAGAGGTCCAGAGATCCTGGGTCCTTGGAGTGAACCTGAGTAGTGGCATGGTGAGTTTCTTGGCTGAAGAAGAAAGCTACTGAGAAGAAAAGACCAATCTCATGGTTTGGCTTATCTCAAAACATGGACCTGGAGTTATATGATAAGCAGGGAGTTCCTCTTATTGCTTATTGGTCAGATGTTTCCCCTCTCCACACACTTTCACTTCTATATCACATGAAGATGTGGCCCTTCTCCTTGCCAAGGCAAACCCTTCTAAATGTACATGTAAATTCATTCCATCTTGTCTTCTTTAGCAGATTGTCCCCTTTCATCCCCACTCTTTCGTTAATCCTTAATCCCTCCTTGTTTTCCTGATGGTTATTCTTTTCATTCATGTAGGCTTGCAACCTAGATGTCATCCTCAACTCCTAACTCTCATCACCCCCAACCCCTACTCTATATCCAATGTGTTACCAAGTCCTATAATTTCTACCTTCAAAATATCTCCCTTATGTATCTCTCTTCTGTTCTTTGATCCTGCTACTACCTTGATACAGCCCTCATCACCTCATGCCTGGACTTCTGCACTATTCACATTCCTGCAAATTGTTTTATGTTCCTTTGAGGTTTTAATACCAGCCTTTCAACAAATTTTAAAAGTAATATTAACTTAAGCTACTGAATCCTGTTTTAAGTGAATCTCACAATGTGCTTACAAGTGTTCTGTGTTTACCATTCAATTTGTGTATAGGAAAAAAATCTTTCCTAAAATTGATTCTTATTGAATACTGAATACCTTCTTATTTTCTCCTTTGGGAGTATTTCTATATGAATTGAAATCTAATCCTTAAAAATTTTAGATCTGAAATATTAAAGTAGGGATTTGATGAACCAAAGAGTTTAAGAAAATTATCCTTATCCCTTTTAACTAAAGACTAATATTCTAGAACTAGTCCCAGTCAGACCACCTGCCTGGACCTAGAGCAGAGGGGTTCCTTAGGAAGAAGGAAGTGAGTACATCTTCCCAAGCCCACTGGGCTCAGCAGAAATTCTAATTGTAGAAATGGCCAGATTATTTTTGGAGAGATTAGGTTTCTCCCATTCCAGAGAACTTTACATAAAGCTCAGACCTGACCTTGACCCCTGCGGCAGAGTGAGGGAATAGGTTATGCAGTCAAATTGGACAAGACATGATCTGGACAGGATAGGACTCAGACATTCTTGGTGAGTGAAAATGCAGCTGTTTGTTAGTACTGCATGAGATAGATAGCACAGCAGAATTCATAGTTGTGCTCTCCAACTTTATAGGATTTGCAGGATCTAAGAAGATAATGGAACAGAGATAGGGCAGGAAAGAAAGCCTGCTCATAGACTTCCATAATGCATCCAACCATAATGCATCTGCTTCTCCACAAAAGCTTGGACAATATTTTCATCCTTTGCCATCTTTACCAATTTTCTGAGTTTACCATTAAAACTTGTAGCTATATAATTTGTATTTTTCTTACTATTAATCATTAGGGAAAGAATCTTTCCTGTGATTTGCTGGTAGTTTTCAATTTTTCTTTTGAAAACTGTTCATATTCTCTGGCCTCTTAACTATTGGGCAATGACTCTAAGATCTATATTTGATGCAAAAACACTCTCCAATTGACAGTTTCCCATCTTGTCTTAAATGCATTTATTTCATTTCTACAAAAGTTTTCTAATTTTATGCAATATGCACTATTTATTATTTCTTCCATTAGAATCTCTTCTATTCTTTGCTAAGAATTATTTCTGTAGCCACAACAGTGAAAGACATTTCCTTCCTATTTCATTAGTTTTTTTTAGATGTAGCTTTTTATATTTAGATTAGAAATGTACTTAGGTTGTACGGTAGCATAGATATAAGTTGCTTATCTAAACCTATTTTCTTACAAACTGTTTTCAAATTTCCCCAACAATTCTTGTCAAATAAAGAATCCATCCTCATGAAAGCAAGGTTCTTATGTTAATGGACAATGGGTTGAGTTTGGTTGTTTCTAGTATTTGTTTATTTAGTCTGCTCTTTTCATCTAATATCAAATTTTTCACCAATTCCAAATAATTTTGATGAATATCCATAATAACAATGTCTGAATTCTGAAAGAACTATTCTCTCTCCATTCCCACTTTCTGTTTCTTTTACCCTTGAAATTTTATTCCTTTTATTTTTTTCTAAATGAATTCTGTTATTATTTTGTCTAGTTCTATGGAGTAACCTATTGGTGCTTTCATTGGTATAACACTAAACTGGTTAATTACATTAGATAATATTATCACATTTATTATATTGGCATGGGCCAACCACGAACAGCAAATATTCTTCCACTTATTTATGACTTCTCATACCAAATTCAACTTACACTGAAGAGCTGGTTACAAAACCATCAAGACTAGTTAGTTTCGCCTCATGGTTTTATGGGTACCTAGTAGTAATGAGAAGTAATGGTGTTTTCTCTAATGTCTTTTGCTTAAGTCAATCTAATCAATCCAATAAATATTTATTAAATACTTACTATGCACCAGGCAGTGTGCTAAGTACTGGGGATAGAATAAAAAGTAAGACAGTGCCTGCCCTCAAAAATCTAACAGCATAATGTTAAAACACAACACACAGAAGGAGTCAGGAAAGGGGGTGGAGGGATATCACAGGGTATTTGATGAGGTTGAAACCAGGAAGAACAGCAAAGTGGTGTTGAGAGTGACCTCTGTAAAGGAAGGCATTGGGAGGACTTTGGTACTCCATTCTCCAACCCTCCCATCAGTAGGGAGAGGAAGGAGGTGGTATCAATCAAGGCTTGAATTATCAGTATGGAGGTGAGATTAGAAAGGATGAGGGTATCCTAGGAAGGGTGCCTTGTCATGCGGAGTTGAAACCAGACAGAGAAGCAGACATAAAGTAGAGTGAGAAGACCTCATTCTAATTTCCTTTCCACAATATCAATTGCTAGTTACCATACAGGACAATTACAGGTGTCTCCTTCATATCAGTGATACCCTTTCATGGGTCCTCCCAAATTCAAGGGGCCTGATTTTATCCAGGAAAAGGACCTGCATATAGCAAAACTCTGGTTTTACTCTACCAAAACACTCACAGATGAGATGTTTCCCAGAGAAAGAATGGCCACAGCGCCCCTTCAGGGCTAAATGAGTAGCCCTAAAGGGTTGGGGGTATCTTTCTCTAATACTATTGGCTAAATTTCTCCATTGCAACAGGTTCTTCCTAATATTAATCACCAGTTATAGTTAGTATCTCCCTTGTATCATTTAGTGACCCAGTGATTAGCTCCTTAATTAAAATCTATTATCTTTTACAAAAAGGGTATTTACTGTGGACATATAGGAAAAACAGAAGTATAAATATTTTCCCAAATTGGCCTCAGGTCTTAGGAGAGTGGGGTCAAATTTTAAATAATTTGCTATAAACATTCACCCCATTAAATTAGCTTCCAAAAACATCATAGCAAATGTGGAGGGAAAAAGTCCCTCCAAAATAGTGTCTTGACTGCTGGATCTGATTCAATTCTGGATTGGGTCCCACAGGTCTATTTTCAAGACCTTGTTGCTGGGGTGGGTACTGTCGGCCATTCTTTAGGGTCTCATTTTCACTGGTCCTATGTCTTGTTGAATCTCATGAAGTCACAGCCTAGTCTATTACATCCCCACTACTCATTCACCTAAAAGAAATAAATTAAAAAAAAAAAACACCAAAGAGCCGAAGAGGACCATGTTTACAAGTCACATGTCAGCCTAGGTGGTATTCTGATGCCTTTCCTCCCCCAGAATTGTATAGTATATCTTCCTTACTTGAACTAGACAAGTAGGAACAAGGTTAAGATTTGCCCCATCAGAATTTTTTGTTTGCCCTAATTCTGTTTTAGCAGCCAACTAAAAATTGTTTCTCTTTACTATTAGATCAGTTCACTAGAAATTATCAGAATACTTTGTAGGTATAACAGCAAAGTGGAGTGAGCTTAGAGTCAATTTCCTTACCTCCATAAAGGAAGGCATTGGGAGGACTTTGGTACTCCATTCTCCAGTCCTTGGAAGCAGGTTCCTTCTATTATGCATCTTAATATCTTTCAGGTAAAAAGTTCCCTGGCTTTTTCACAGTCTGGCAAAAGGTACAGCATGGTGTGCTTGTTCTGGTGATGGGATTCCTATTTTGATCCCCTCTTCTAAAAAAGGTCCCAATCTTTGGCAAATCAGCCAAGGTACATTTTTAACATATTGTTCTTAGGCCAAATTCATATTATTCCTTTGGGTTCTGCGTGACTTAAGTTATACAAGTAAGAATCTCAAAATATTTAAAGTAATTTACACTGTACCAAAGGTAAAGTTGTTCCCAAATACAGTTGTTCCCAAATACAGAGTTATACAGATTTAACTGACCAAGAAAGAGCATGAAAAAAAATTCTTCAGAGATTAATACTGGCTTAGTAATTAAGGCCTGTCTTGTTACTGAAAATGAACTTCCTTTCAGAAAGACAATAGTGACAAGAAAAAAAGACAAAAAACCAGATTCCTATCTTATAAGGAAACATGGGTCTATACAGCATTCTTCTGGGGTCTAAGGTCCCCCAAGTGTCATATGTATATATTTCAGAGGGTGTTAAGTTGGAGAGAAAAATTATGCCTTTACTTTCACTAACCTTTAATAAGCCTTTCAATTATGACTTTAAAAATTTGTGAGAAAGGATTCCTAGGTCTTACCAGACTGTCAAAGGGGTCTATAACAGACAAAGAAAGGTTTAGAACCTCTGAAATAGATCTTTTCAGAAAAGATGGAGTTGCTTCTGCATGGATCAGGAAACTAGTATAATATGAAAATCACTTTTTCACTTTTAGGTAAGAAACCAAACTCTCCCAGGTTGATATTTGCAAACTGCTTCTGGGGTCCTGGGATTGTGAAAGTGGGGCTGGTACATTTTTGCCTCACCTTCCTCCACTATGAACCCTTACCTTCACTGTCTCCTCCTCATGCTCCTCCACCAGTTTTAATGCTATATACTTTGCCTGCATGCCTGTGACAACATAGGGGACCCAAAATGTGTCCTTTCAACTCTTATGGTATCAGCATGATAATCCTAAAGGTCTAATACCCCTCTCTAATCTGAAGATAAAAGTAAAGAAAATCAGGATTCCTGGGATTTTAAAAAGGAAATCTCAGTCAGAGATTCTGCTCTTTACATTGAGCCAGTATCAGTAAATAAAAATCAATAGCAATTAAAGCTGAGGACTGGTGGTTTCCCCTAATCATTCAGCAAGTACAAGGTATCTTTAAGAAACATGAAGGATTCCAAAACATTTGGAATCAATTTAATCCATATATTCTGTACCTACATTATTGAAAATCTGCCCTTTCATATCTACTCATGGGATTCAGTGTGGATATAGAAGTGATGTCTACATCTCTTGAGAGCCATGATCCTGAGGAAGTTACCTACTTATGGGGCAATACTCATATTTGTTGTGGAAGGAAATGTGGAGAAAGCCTTAGATTATCAAAATGCTTCTAAGAACAATCCCCATCCATCACATGAAAACCACCACAGCCACCACCACCAACAACAAAACAACTGAAATTTAACAGAAACCCAACCCAAGATGTATATAATATTCCTAGGTGCCTATTCTCAGATGAGTTATGACAAAATCCTTCCTACTAGAATAAACAGAGTAACTTAAAAGGGAAATGAAATAAGAAAAGGGTTCCCCAAAAGGGATTAAAAACTTAAGGTGTCTTATTTGGGGTTTCTAGATCAACAGGAAAACAGTTTATTTATCTTCCTACCATAGGGCAAGCAGTCTAGTTCTGTTCAAAAGAAGAAGGAAAATACGACAATTTATCAACTATGTACCAGAAATTTGGGGATATAGATTCCAAATTTCAAATTTTAGGCTCAGTATTAATTCTTTCAAATGATTTAGTAATACAGCAGATGTGAGTGCTTAAATATTCAACTATATAAATATAATATCTGTAAAGTGATTGCCACAGGGATTGGCACCTAGTAGGCACCTAATAAATGCTTATTCCTCCTCTCCCAAATGTTTCATAGAATTCATTTGTAAATTTACTTGAATCAATTTTATTTAAATATGTAATGCGTTTGTGGCCTGTTTAATTTTGTATACCGGCTCATTTGATCCTCAGGATAACCCTGTGTGGTAGGTGCTGTCATATGCGTGTGTGTGTGTGTGCATACATGCACATCTATTTATATCTATGTATACACACATATATACATATACAAGCACATATGTGTATATATATAAAATATAAAACTCAACAAGATTAAGGAACTATGTATGGAGAGAGAGAGAGAGAGAGAGAGAGAGAGAGAGAGACAGAAAGAGAGACAGAGAGACTCAGAGAGAGAGAGAGAGTATGTGTGTGTGTATGAAAAAAAATCGAAGGGATTAAGGGAGTTTATAATTTTATAGATGAGGAAATGATTTGCCAGGGTCATACAGTAATTATGGGTCACGGAATTCAAACCTAGGTCTTTTTTTATTCTGAGTTCTATTCTAACACATTAATCACACTGGGTACTGAAATTTAAGGTTACTTCTAGCCTTAATTCAGATTTTTTTAACATTCATGTTTTGGTATATGGTGTCTTAAAGTTGGGCAGCTAGGTGGTGCAGTGGATAGAGCACCGGGACTGAAATCATGCAGATTCATCTTCCTGAGTTCAAATCTAGCCTCAGACTAGCTATTTTATCCTGGGCAAGTCACTTGACCCTGTTTGCCTCAGTTTTCTCATCTGTAAAATGAGCTGGAGAAGAAACCACTCCAGTATCTTTGCCAAGAAAACCCCAAATGGGGTCACATAGAGTCAAACACAATTGAAAAAATTAAACAACAAAAAATATAAATGGGCCTTCATTGAGTATCTACTAGGGTGACTTATGTGGATAATGTAAAGATGTATGTAATAGAATTCCCTTTCTTAAGAACCTACAGTCCTCAGAAACAGATGACTTTAAAATCAAGAGCAATGTGGCAAGTATATTGAGAGCAGTTTACATAAAGACATTGAATGAATCAAAGGAAAAGTACCTCATTTCCAGATGAATAAATAAAAAAAATAAAAATAAACTTTACAGAGGAAATGGTATTTAAACTAGGCTTTCAAGGATTGAGATAGATAGAGGATAGCTAGAGAGAGAGAGAGAGAGAGAGAGAGAGAGAGAGAGAGGAGTTAGATGACAGACAGACAGACAGATAGATAGATAGATGATAGATAGAGGAGATACATGATAGATAGATAGATAGATGGTTAAATTCTTGTTATTTGTGTCAGGAACTTGGCTAAGGGCTGGAGATCTAAACCAACCATCAAAAATTCATGCTAGGTTATGCCTGACTTTAAGGAACTTATTTTTTTTTAAAGCAATTTATTTATTTAACATATTTGGTTTTCAGCATTGATTTTCACAACATTTTGAATTACAAATTTTCTCCCCATTTCTACCCTCCCCCCCACTCCAAGATGGCTTATATTCTGGTTGCCCTGTTCCCCAGTCAGCCCTCCCCTCTATCACCCCCCTCCCCTCTCATCCCCTTTTCCCTTCCTTTCTTGTAGGGCAAGATAAATTTCTACACCCCATTGCCTGTGTATCTTATTTTTTAGTTGCATACAAAAACTTTTTTTTGAACATCTGATTTTAAAACTTTGAGTTCCAAATTCTCTTCCCTCTTCCCTTCCCACCCACCCTCCCTAAGAAGTTGAGCAATTCAACCTAGGCCACACATGTATTATTATGTATAACCCTTCCACAATACTCATGTTGTGAAAGGCTAACTACATTTTGCTCCTTCCCAACCCATCCCGCTTTATTGAATTTTCTCCCTTGACCCTGTCCCCTTTCCAAAGTGTTTGTTTTGATTACCTCCACCCCCATCTGCCCTCCCCTCCATCATCCCCCTGCCTTTTATTTTTTTTTATCTTCCTCCCTCTTCTTTCCTGTGGGGTAAGATACCCAACTGAGTATGTATGGTATTCCCCCTCAGGCCAAATCTGATGAGAGCAAGGTTCACTCATTCCCCCCTCACCTGCCCTCTCCCCTCCTCCCATAGAACTGCTTCCTCTTGCCACCTTTATGCAAGATAATCCACCCCATTCTATCTCTCCCTATCTCCCTCTCTCAGTATGTTACTCTCTCATCCCTTAATTTCATTTTATTTCTTTTAGATATCTTCCCTTCATCTTCAACTCACCCTGTGTCTGCTCTCTCTCTTTTACATATATATATATCTACATATATATAAACACATATATATACACATACATACACATACATACATATACACATAGATATATACATACATACACATTCACTTATATATACACAAACATATATATACATATACATGTATACATACATATATATATATATATGTACATATATATATATATATATATATACATGCATATTCCCTTCAACTACCCTAATACTGAGGTCTCATGAGTCATACTCATCATCTTTCCATGTAGGAATGTAAACAAAACAGTTCAACTTTAGTAAGTCCCTTGCAATTTCCGTTTCTTGATTACCTTTTCATGCTTCTCTTGATTCTTGTGTTTGAAAGTCAAATTTTCTATTCAGTTCTGGTCTTTTCACTGAGAAAGCTTGAAAGTCCTCTATTTTATTGAAAATCCATATTTTGCCTTGGAACATGATATTCAGTTTTGCTGGGTAGGTGATTCTAGGTTTTAATCCTAGCTCCATTGACCTCCGGAATATCGCATTCCAAGCCCTTCGATCTCTTAATGTAGAAGCTGCCAGATCTTGGGTTATTCTGATTGGGTTTCCACAATACTCAAATTGTTTCTTTCTGGCTGCTTGCAGTATTTTCTCCTTGGTCTGGGAGCTCTGGAATTTGGTGACAATATTCCTAGGAGATTTCTTTTTGGGATCTATTTGAGGAGGCGATCGATGGATTCTTTCAATTTCTATTTTGCCCTGTGGCTCTAGAATATCAGGGCAGTTCTCCTTGATAATTTCCTGAAAGATGGTATCTAGGCTCTTTTTTTGATCATGGCTTTCAGGTAGTCCAATAATTTTTAAATTATCTCTCCTGGATCTATTTTCCAGGTCAGTGGTTTTTCCAAGGAGATATTTCACATTGTCTTCCATTTTTTCATTCCTCTGGTTCTGTTTTATAATATCCTGATTTATCATAAAGTCACTAGCTTCCACTTGCTCCAATCTAATTTTTAAAGTAGTATTTTCTTCAGTGGTCTTTTGGACCTCCTTTTCCATTTGGCTAATTCTGCCTTTCAAGGCATTCTTCTCCTCATTGGCTTTTTGGAGCTCTTTTGCCATTTGAGTTAGACTGTTTTTTAAGGTGTTGTTTTCTTCAGTGTATTTTTCAGTATTTTTTTGGGTCTCCTTTAGCAAGTCATTGACTTGTTTTTCATGGTTTTCTCGCATCCTTCTCATTTCTCTTCCCAATTTTTCCTCTACTTCTCTAACTTGCTTTTCCAAATCCTTTTTGAGTTCTTCTATGGCCTGGGGCCAGTTCATGTTTTTCTTGGAGGCTTTGGTTGTAGGCTCTATGACTTTGTTGTCTTCTTTAGGCTGTATGTTTTGGTCTTCTTTGTCACCAAAGAAAGAATCCAAAGTCTGAGACTGAATCTGTTCGCGTTTTCGCTGCCTGACCATATTCCCAACCAACTGACTTGACCCTTGAGTTTTTCAGTGGGGTATGACTGCTTGTAGACTAACGAGTTCTATGTTCTATGTTTGGGGGGGAGGTGCCAGTTCTGTCAGAGCCGCACTCCTCCTTCCCCAAGGACCCCCAGTCCAGACTGGGCTTAGATCTTCAGCAGGCTGTTGCACTCCTGCTCTGATCCGCCACTTAATTCCTCCCACCAGGTGGGCCTGGAGCTGGAAGTAACAACAGCTGTAGCTGCCCCACCTCCGCTGCCCCCGGGGCTGGAAGCCGAACCGCGAACTCCTTCCACTCCTGCAGCTTTTCCCACTAACCTTCTCCGCAGTCTTTGGTGTTTGTGGGTCGAGGGGTCTGGTAACTGCCGCAGCTCACTGAATCAGGGCGCTAGGGCCCCCTCCGCCCGGCCTCTGGTCTGCATCGTCCACGCGGCTCAGGCTGGGCTCTGCTCCACTCCGTTCCCAGCTCCCAGCTCCCAGCTCCGTGTGGAATAGACCTCACCCAGAGACCATCCAGGCTGTCCTGGGCTGGAGCCCTGCTTCCCTCTGCTGTTCTGTGGGTTCTGCCGTTCTAGAATTGGTTCAGAGCCATTTTTATAGGTTTTTGGAGGGACTCGGGTACGGAGCTCACTCTAGTCTGTGCTTACCAGCCGCCATGTTGGCTCCGCCCCCAGGAACTTATTTTCTAATGAGGTAATAGGACACATACATGGAAGCTGGAATGGGGGAGGGGAGAAAGACAGGGGGAATGCTATCCCTGGAGATTTTAGGGAGTGTTATAGAAGCCTGGAACCAAGAAAGATAAGACAAAAGCTAGCCTATCAAATTCCAGAAAGGTTGGAGGGGGTTGGGGTGAGGGGAATAAGCGTAGAGGTGATGGCTAAAAATGAAGCTAGCAAAATAGAGATGAATGAAGAAGTAAATGAATAGCCAGATGGCTGGCAACTAGCTGGCTGACTGGATAAATGAATGGATGGATGGATGGACTATTTATTATATTCTTATTACATACAAAGCAGTGTGCTAATTGCTGGGGATTCAAACTTAAAAATAATCAGATCCTGCTCTCATGGAGCTCTCATTCTGATGGGGAAGACAGCACATATGGAAGGTTTCAGCTGCAAGTCAGGTGGAAAGGTCTCAGGGTCCTTAGAGAGTGTGAGGTTAATGGGATATAAGATCTTCCCTACCCATTAATAGCACTCACATGGAGCCCTGTTGCAGAGCCAATTAGGCTCTAGGCCACAGGGATTTCCACACTTTTCCAATTAAGCGCCGATTTCCAAGCTTCTTAGCACTAACCAAATTGAGTGCCAATCAAGAGTCTTTGATTGAAAACATTATATATTGCATTGCTTGGAGGGAGAGGTATGGGCAGAGAGGGAAGCAGAGGCAGAGAAAAGCAGACTGAGAGAGAAACAGGTGGAGGGAGGAGCTCACCTAGGGGAACTTGCTTTCGGGGAGGCTTGAAGGAGAGAATGCTTGAGAAGCTCCCTAGATTGGTGATGAGTACCTTGTTGAATCTTGCCTTATGGTATCCTAATAGTAAGATTCCAAATAAATATTTTGGTTTTGTCTTGGAAGAAGAGAGTTTATTATATTTTGCAATCCAACCCTGGGGATATGTATGCATATTCATAACAGCTGCTATGAGCATCACATTGGCACTACAGAGGGCAACAGCAAAATAGATGGTAATGCCTCATCTTTAATGTCACTTGCAGTGATAAAATCATATCAGTTTTTGATGTTGAATCATTTGACAATGCCAAGGACTTTGGCAGTAAGAACTTTGTTTTCTAAGTCTTGAATAGATGGAACAAGCACCTACTATGTGCCAGACACTGTGCTAAGCACTTTACAAATAGCTCCGTTTAAGAAGGGAGCTAGATCAGCTTAGCTCTCTTAATCCCTTCATTTCTCACCCAGTCTCACTACTTAGGAACTTTTCTGTCTGACTCCTCTACCATACCCCAGCAAGTGCCATACTGGGAGAACCTCAATATCCTGCAAGATCTCAGGAGCCTTTCAGATTTCCACCCCATCACTACTCTTTGCTCCTCTGATTGGAGGGTGTGGCCACGAACTCCAAACCTCTAGGAAGGAAAGAGCTCAACACAGCTCAGCCAACTCCTTGTTTCTCTCCTGGCTGCATTTTTTGAGACTTCTCTGACTAATTTTTCCACTGCCCCTGTACCAGGAAACTTCTCCCTCAGCCCCACCCTGCTTTTCAGTTACTTTTGTGTATTGTCTTCCCCTATTGGGCTGCAAGCTTCTTGAGAGGCAGAGACTTTTTTTAATTTAATTTTAATTGCACAATGCCTGGCACATAGTAGATACTTAATAAGTGGCTAGTTGGTTTATTGGATAGAGAGCTGGGCCTCGAGTTAGGAAGAATCCTTCCTGAGATCAAATCGAGCTTCAGACATTTACTAATTGTGTGACCCTATGCAAGTCACTTAACTGTGTCTCAGTTTCCTCATTTATAAAATGAGCTGGAGAAGGAAATGGCAAACCACTCTAGTATTTTTACCAAGAGAACCCCAAATGGGGTTATGAAGAGTCAGGCATGGCTGAAAAATGACTGAAAAACAAAAAAAAATGTTCATTGCTTGATTCATCTCATTTAGATGTGGTTGTAACACCTGTAAGAACAGTTGTTAGACTGTATTTCTACATAGGTTGCCTCTCAAGGTAAGGGCTGTGGGCACTGGGTTGGAAGCAGTGCCATTTTAAAGGCTTTTGTGTTCAGGGTACTGAACTATCTCAACAAGGGCCTAAAGAGACACAGTAGTCATGAGGACATTGGTCTGAGCTATCTAACACATGCTGTCTCCTATCTTGCCCCCAGGATTCCTGCTAGCCTGGCTTTCCTGACTTTTGGGTGATAGTTGATTGGCAGTTGGTGAGGATGACCGGACCCTTCTCCCTAGAAGTTGTCTCTCCAGATTATGTCTTTAAGGGCCGATCTAGAAGAAAGACTAGTGGTCTAGGGTGTGAAGGGGTGGTAAAAGTGAAAAACTACCTTTGGGTAAGAGATAGGTGGAGAAGGTAGAATTGGTTTGAAATGTAGATTGCAGTCAATATCAGTAGGTTATATTTTCTATTGGAGAATTAAAACAAATACAGTCTTACACATTAAACTCTTATGCTCCAAAGAATAATGACATTTTAGGCTCATGTGAGAGTCAGTTATATTATTACTATATTGTGCTATATTAGATGACATAGTATATTATATTACTCTATAAAATCATACAATTTACTATTTATGTGACCTTGAATAACTTATTATCTGTGACTCAGTTGCCTTGTTTTTATAATAAAGGATTTGGACTAGACACTTCCAAATTTCCTTTCATCTCTGTCTCTAATCTTATCCTATAAAGAACAGTTTTGAATAACTTAGGAAAATAAAGCTTTCTGGGAGTACTATTGCATTCCTATCAAATGGAGGAGAATGTGAAATCCACATGAATGATCTAAAGAAATGTTCAAAAAATGAATAAACTACATCTGTGTGATGGTACTGAAACTTGGATTAACCACAAGGGGAAATATATTCCTAGATAAATATAAAAATCGAGGAACAAGGGAATAAAAAGACATCAATACAGCAAAATAATTTATAGGGCCACAAATTACAGGGTTTCTTCACCCCTTCCTTTTAGAAAGCCATTAACTATCCTATGTTTTTAATGTGCTGGGTTCCCATAATTTGCACCACATTTCCCGGGATTTGCACTCATTTATCACTTCCCAGAAATGTTTGGTAAATATCCCAGTGGTTTGCTGTGAAATGACCCCACAGAGCAAACAGAGATGCCCAAAGAAACTGTTAATAAATGCTTAGTCAATTCTCTTAGCAGATCTTCTCTACAGAAAGCCCCAGATGGGGTCTCTATAGAAAGTGTAATTACATGCTTGATATTGTCAGAGATGCCTCCTGGGCTGGTGGCCAAGCCTACACTAAAGAAGACGCTTTAATTGTCAGTCCAAGTTCTATGGGTTATTGGAGATAATAAAAAATTCAAGAGTCATTTTCTCCATTTCTTAAAGTACAGTATCATGCTTTATTGTTTTTAGTCCTGCTAAATACTGTGAATAATATTAATAACAATAAAAAGAATAATGATAGCTAATATTCCAGTGGATTTGAGATTTCTTTGATTTGGATATTCAATCCAAAGATGTAGATTTCACCCCATCTTGCCTGCCTCTACTGTGCAGCTCTAAACCATGTCCTTTCAGAAATTGCCCAATTTCCCCCATTGTGGAGGGTCTTTCCTCACCTTCTTTTGATCTCATGTGGATACCCATGGAGGATGAGGGGTGTCCAAGAGTCATCTCTCACTCTTGCCACATGGCCATCCCATCTTCTTTGCAGCTCATCCATTTCTTGGGTGACATTATTTGCACCGCTTCTTTGTAATTGTGCATTTGTGATATATTGCAGCCAGCTTATAACCACCACATCCTCTGTCTCTGCATTGGTCTTTGGATGATTTTCAGTTTTAGTCCTTTAAACATAATAGTGTTACAAGATTCTAAACCAGAAGACTATTGGTCTTACGAAAGGATTTGGACACTGAGCTCTATCTTTTTATAATTCTAATAATAAAATTTTGATGATTGAAAAGACACACTCTTTATTGGTATGGGTTTCTCCCACCAACACAGATCACAGCTCTTTCGTGACTTCAGAGTCTGTTTCATGGCTTGCTTTGGCCAGAAGACTTCTCTACCTAATGGTGGACCATCTGCTGATGAGTCTCTCTCTGTGCTCAACTAGACTGGTCCTTGGGTAACAGATGTACAGTATATTGGCAAGCCTATGCTTGAAGCCTTTCCAGTTGGGCAGGATCTGCCAAGGCTCATATTCAGTTGGCATAGCCTTGGAAAAAACCCAAGGTCACCTTCACAACACAATGAGGCACTGAGGCATTGGAGTAGGATTAAATGAAAGATCATTATGAACATGAACATTGAATTTAAACAAAATATCTTACTTTATAGGAGCATGGTTTTTAGAGCCAGAAAAGACCTTATGGTCATATGGTTCAATCTTCTTATTTTACCAAAGAGGAAGCTGATACTCCAAGAGATTAAGTGATTTGCCTAGGGCTATACCTTATATGAGTCAGAAGCAGGATTTGAGGTGAAACAGGTTTCCCTGTTCCAAATCAACACTTTGTCCATTATGCTGCTTTCTAAAATAATAATAATATCATTATAAAACAATGTGTCATAATTAATTACAATAGCCAGCATTTCTAGAGTGCTTTGTTATATCATTTGATCTCATTATGGTCATACTATAATTTCCTCTCAACATATGTTTTCCTGCTAATTGGCTTCATTTCTTGGAGTAAACAGAAAAGGGTGAAAGAGGAGTTTTTAGAATAACAGAAGCACAGATTTAGAGCTGGACAAAAACTCAAAGGTTTTTATTTAAAAAAAATAAGTTAAGTCAGTGTAGAAATAAGAGCTAGTAAATGATTTAAGGTTTAAAAAGTGCTTTGCAAGTATCTCATTTGGTCCTCACAACAACACACGGAGATAGAGGCTATTATTATCTCTGTTTTACAGATGGGGAAACTGAGGCAAGCAGTGGTTAAGTGACTCGCTCAAGGGGAGATCAGGTTACATTTGAACGCAAATCTTCCCGACTTCAGCCCCAGTGATCCATCATTGTGTCACCCGGTGGCCTCAGGGGTAGGGCATGCCACGCTCAACACACTTCCCAGGCAATCCAATCCCCTCATTTCATATATGAGGAAAACTGAAGCCGAGAGGTGTATACAATGCTGGGTAAGTCACTTAACTGATTGAGCCATAGTTTCTGAACTACAAAAATATAAAAAAAAATGTAGATAAAAATAGCAATATCACAGGGCTGTTGTGATGTCCAAGTGGGAAAAAAAAAAAAGACTGCATGCGAGTCATTTCGCAAACCTTCAGTGTCTATAGTAGTGCCAGGTATTATTATCCAGTTCGACTTCCTCATTTCACTAATGAGAGTAACTTAGTCCTAGAGAGGTCTGGTGAAGTGTCCTAGGTCACTCTACCAGTGAGTGGCAGATTCCAGGCTTTTAATGCTGGCTTCCAAATTCAGAACTTCCAAAAGGATGACACTCTAGTCCATCATCAAATCATCTACACTTTTTCATCTGTAAAATAATGAAATAACAAAGACAAAGGATTAGATTAATCTTTTTTTTTTCTTTTTTGACAAGCGAACTTTAAAAGGGAAAAATAATTTTTAACAAGTGTTGAAGGACTGCTCCTATAGCTTCAGGGGGGAAATCTGCTGAGACCGTTTATCCTTTAGTGTATGTGAAGTATCACTGTCAAAAAGCTTGACAGATTTGGAGGGAGTCATCTTTCTTCTGAGGGGCAGGGAGAGGGAGAGAAGGGAGAAAAGGGCAGAGGGCGGAGGGGAAATGGAGAGAGGGAAAAAGAGAGGAGGAGAGGGAGAGAGACAGAGAGAGACAGAGACAGAGGGACAGAGACAGAGAGAGAGACAGATAGAGATAGAGACAGAAGCAGAAAGAGACACAGAGAGAGACAGAGAGAGTTTTATCTATTCATAACTTGTTTTTCAAAGCAGAGTACCAGGATGAATGAGATGGATGCTAAAGTTAACTGGAAAAAAAGAAGAAAAAAGCTGATTCATTTTTTGGAACTATTTGATTTTCAAAATTTGGCTGATAAATAGGGACATAATTAATGCTTTAAGTTTTTGCCATCATGAGATATTCAATTTCCTTAATCCATCAAGAAACAATATCATTAAAATCCAGCTCCACTAGGAGCATAGATTTAAAGCTGGATGACTCCTGAGAGATCAAACAGTCCAAAGCCCTAATTTTACCAATGAGGAAACTGAGGCAGATATAGCATTATTTGCTCAATGTCACACTGCTAATATGTCACAGTGTTAGTTTTGAACCCAGTTCCACTAAATCCAAATTTAATGTTTTGTTTTTGTTTTGTCCAACTGTACCACACTGAGAATCCTATGTTCTTACTCTAAAAATGGGCTCCTGCGAATGAAAAGAGGGAGAAAAATATGATACTTCTAGACCAAAGACCTGAGTGCGAGTCCTAGTTCTGATCATTTGTTAACCAAGTGAACCATTACCTGTGGGACCAAATATAAAATCCTCTGTTCGGCATTTTAGGCTCTTCACAACATAGCCCCTTCCTAGCTTTCCAGTCTTCTCATAATTTACTGACTTTCACACAATCCAGCTATATACTGATGTCCTGGTTTGACCTTTGTATCTCTTACATTTATCCTAGTCCATAGCAAGGACCTAATAAGGGGTTATTTGATTTGTTTTTTAATTGATTAATTAATAAGCAAGCCACCTAAATTCTGTGATCTTCAGTTTCCATTTTTATAAAATGTGAGTAATAAAAGTTATTTTACCTACTTCTCAAGGTCCCCAGTTCCTGTACAAGCACTCAGAAAAGCCCATGCATATTTGATGAGACCACCAATATTTCACGCTAGAGAAAAAGCAGATACAAAGAAATTACAGGAGACCTTATGAAGAAACAGAAAACACAAAGCACTCATATAGTCCATGAGCCCTCCATGGAAGTTAACTGATTTTGGCTTGGCAATCAGGGAAACCCTTTGATATTCTGATGACTCTCTCCTTTGAAAGAGTACCTCTTCAAATTCATAGTATCATCTTGTGGAGATAGATCATTCATTTTGAATTTTTAAAAAATTTTACTGTTTTATCTTTCAGGACCATGGAGCTCAATTTTATCCCCCAGAAAGTAACAACAATAGTGCTGACATTTGCAAAGCATGTTATGAAATTAATATTACTTTATTATCGCGTTATTTTCATTCTATTTATTTATATTTATAAAATGTTCTTGCCTTACAAGAACCTTGTAAGGTAGGTTTCCAAGGCACAATGATTCTCATTTCATGGTTGAGGAAATTGAGACTCTGAAAACTAATGACTTGTCAAAGGTTACATAGTTAAGTGATGAGTTTACCATCACTGACATAAGGTTTGGATATATTGCTGTTGTTTAGTAGTTTTTCAGCTGTACCTGCCTCTTTGTGATTCCATTTGGGGTTTTCTTGGCAGAGATACAGGAGTGGTTTGCCATTTCTTTCTCCAGTTCATTTTACAGATGAGGAAACCAAGGCAAGCGGGGTTAAGTGACTTGCCCAGGGTCACGCAGCTAGTAAGCATCTGAGGCCAGGCTTTTAAGTAAAGATATATAGATGTACAGTGCTATTCAATTAAACATCATAGTTAAAATAAAATAAAAACCTTGAGAGACCCAATTTGCCTGAGAGTGTTGATTATTTTTGTAGATGGAAATCATGAAGCATTAAATGTCTAATTTTTACCTCTCTATCTTCTGATTGAGTTCATAGGATCATAGATATAGTTCCAGAAGGAACTTCAGAGACAATCTAATTCGATGACCTCTTTTTACAGATGAGGAAACTGGGCCTGAGGAGGTTATGGTGACTTCCCCAAGGTTGGACAAACAGGAAGTGTCAGAATCAGGATTTGAATCCAAATCTTTTAACTCAAAATTTTAAAAATGGGCATTCAGTTGAAGGATTAGGAGTAGGTTAAACAAATGAGAAAATAAATTTCACATGCCTTAGATAATAATTTCTTTAATAAAATGTATAATAAGGTGCAAGGACAACTCCAGGGGACTCACGATGGAGAATGCTGTATTCATCCAGAGAAAGAACTGTGAAGTTTGAATGCAGATTGAGGCACACTTCACGCTCGCCTTTTTTCTTTTCTTTTGTTTTGGTTTTTGGGGTTTTTTTTTGGTTCTGTCTCTTCTTTCTCATGATTCACCCCATTGGTCATAATTCTTTTCCACAACTTGACTAGTGTATAAATCAATTCAATGCGAAGTTATACATGGTAGTTATATGAGATTCCATGCCGTCTTGGGGAGGGAGGGGGGAGGGAGGGGAGAAAATCTGGGTCTCAAAATTATGTAGAACCGTGTGTTGTAAACTAAAAATAAAAAAAAAATTAATAAAAAAAATTTAAATAAAAAAAAATTTCCCATGACACAATTTTTAAAAACAATTTCTTGAAATGTAATGTTTATGTAAGCCAAAGTTCTTTATCTCTATTCATGTCTTTATCTAGCTATGCAGGTCTTAAAATATTAATAAGGATATTAACAGTGTTTCAAAATTACTTGTCTCATTTAACTACTTAGACGAATTAAAATCAAGTGAGATAATATTTATAAAGCACTTTTAAGCACTACTAAAACTTTTAAGGTGCTATATAATGCTAGTTAGCTAGATTAGAATCTCATGGATCAGGCTAATTACTCCAGGGATGAAGATTAAAATGCTTTGAGTCAAATGAAACTCTTTTCCATGTTTTGATCTATAAAAATGGGCCAAGTTCAATTCAATCTATAATTGGTCAATTAAATAATAAGTATTTGCTAAACACCTACTACGGTTATCCCTTCCACATCTCAGAAGTGGGAGAATGGCACTCCTTGGATCTGGAGAATCCCGAAAAAAATTTTGGCCCTCCCTTCATCCCAGAAAAGAAGTCTGAATTATTACGATATTAAAAGATAAAATATGTTGATATTATATAACAGTATCCATATATTTTGTTCATTTCTGAGTTTCTAAACTTTTTTCTGTATCATCTACTGGCCTTCATCTGTCATCTGAGGCTTCCTCAAAACCCTCAAAAATTCACATTTAGTTTCTTATGCCAATCCACAATATATTGAGACTTCAAGGGGAAAGTTGTGATATAAAGGGGATAACTGTATATTCCAAGCATTGTGGACTGGGCATAAAAAGACAAAGCAAACCACTCCTAATCCTACTGAGAGAAATTACATGCTTATAAGTAGATAAATACAAAATTATTTGGTAGTTAGGGGAGCACTTACACCTGGAAGAAATTTGCAATTTAACTGAATTATAACATTCATCCTTCTCAATGCATCTATTATGAGAAAAGGTATGTGACTGTTTGACATCAGAACTGTATATATATTCTTTGAATATCTTTTTAGAACTGGCAGTTTCAAAAGGCAGAGCTAAAATTATCATAGGCATCACGGTTAAATCAATACTGTGTTGATGAATTATTCTGATGACCTTTTATAAAATCAGTTTGAAAAAATCCATATTTCAAGTTCAGAAATATATTCTAACTTATTCCATAAGTTATTTGCTAGATCACACTACACTTTTGCTTGGTTCTATAAATTCCTCAATAGCCTTTGTTCAATAGTTTTCATCTTTCTCCTCATCATCATCTTTCTTTTTGTTATTATCGTGTTTGTCATTTCTCCCATTTTAAAGTAGATGTGCTACTGATAAAATGGGAATGGGCAGGGGTAACAGAGGTGAATTATGTTGTGCTAATGCTCCCACAGTAGTTAATTCTTGTAACTGATGTAGCTGGGAGGATAATTTCCTCTCTGGCAGGGAGCTAACACCACTAGCAATCCTCATTCAAAGCTTGCCATATTAGATTTGACCTTTTGGCACCTAAGAGTTGAATAAGTCCATGATGATTAACAGGGCTAATAAAATTTAAATGGCACTAATCACCATGTAAATACCTTGGTACAGTGATAGCTTGCTAATTTGATAATTAGCATGGAAATACAATATAATAATTTGACAAATAATTCATTCAAGCCATATTCATTGGATGCTTGTTCAAACTTTTTGTTTTCACTCACAGCATACTTTTCTTTGATGCTGAGGAATTGTGAAATGGCAAATGTTTAAGCTGGCAATGGTACCTGAGAGGCAGGAGGCCCACAGCAGTGCAGTTTCCCTTCGATAAAAGCAGACATCTAAGATGAGTTCTTTGAAAGTCCAAATTCTGTCATATTAGTAGGTCTGTGTTCCAGTAGACACATTTGGTTTTATTTTGCAAATACTATACTTGCTATACTATGTATACTGGGTCAGCAAAGCATCTTAAATGAAATTATTTTTAAATTTTCCGTTATTTGTAATGACATAACATCCATAATTTTTCAGCACACTATTTGAGATCCCCTGAGTTGCTAGATGCAAAACACTAGGGTAGAGGCTGTGGTAGGACAGAAAGAAGCTTAAGACGTGATACCTACCCACATGGAGCTGACATAACCTAATATTATACACACAATGCATGTACATTTATATACGTATGTATGTAATGTATATATACATATGCATAATACAATATAATATAAATGCATATAAATATAATGATTAATATTATAATATTATATCCTATGTTATATAAAATGTATACAACAATTAATATATTAAATTGGTATATTATATAAACATTATTATATACAATTTTATCATTATGTATAATAGAGATATAATCATACATGTAAAATTTTAGGTAATGTACATAATTGTTATTGCATTCAAACACCAAGAGCAGCTAAGTTTCCTAAGCAGTAAGACATAGAAGGTAGGCATGAATGATGGCTATGCTGACTATGTCTCCCACACCCTCCCCCACCCTGATGCCAGGGAGAGCAGGCTCAGACACTTGCTCCTTCTCAAGGGATTGTCCTCCAGAGGATTTTCCATTAAGGATAATGGGGACCTATCACTGATTAGCTTCTTCTCTTGAGTCAGAAGACCAAGGTCTGGTGCCTAGAAAGGGACAATATCCCCGACTGATTCTAAACCAAGGCCAAATTTCTGCCAGTTGGCTGTGCAGATGTTTGACCAGAAGTAAGAGAATCCTGGTCTAAGTCTGTGCTGTGACATTAACTCTAGGCCTCTGTTTCTCCCTTGGGGATCAGGCAAAGTCACCTTGAAGATTCCTTCCAGCTCAAAAATTCTTTGAGTATGTGTTTGGGGGTCCATTTGACTCTACCTCATCTAAGCCTCAGGAGGTAGTGAGCCTCCAATCATTGGGAAGGGTAGAAGTGGGCCCAACGGAAACTCTGGATCTCTCCTGTAGTAGTAGCAATAGTGGGCAAGGGATTGAAAATCAGCATCTAAGCAATACGGGGAAAATAGAAGGGGGAATTGGCAGAAAGGTTGAGGTTAAGATCTCAGAATAAGAAGTGAGCCGTTCCCCACCACCAACATATCTCATCCCTTCCCCAGAACCTGCTATGAGCCCTCCTTCCCTTTTCTTTGTTTATACCTTCATGCTGATGCCCCTTTCACCCTTCTCCCTCCTGGCTGAACACTGACCTTCCATATTCCCTATTTATAATCTTGTGGGACAAATCCCAGGGCACCACTGCCCTGCAGCCCTCAGGCACACCAGAACCTACCCACTGATCACGGACCCAGGCTTTTCTACACTCTAGCCATTGGGTGGACATGAATGCTCACACATCTTCAACAATATTGCAGTCACCAACTACAATCCTTCTAGTAAGGTAGAGGACCACTGTGGTTTACCATCTGTTACAGCACCTCCAGATGACACTCCACTCCTCTAGCATTACTATTCCTACTGGTGATGCACCAAAGGATTAGTGGGCCTTTTATATCTACCCTGAAGCTATATCCCACTATAAATACTATGCTTAATAATTTCTTTGTCTTCCATTCATCCATTCATTCGTATTGACAAGTTGGAGTGTACTCAGAAGAAGGCACTTAGGACACACCAAGAAAAGGAGGTGTATCACAATGAAGAGGCCAAAATAGGCAGGAAATCATCTTAGCCAGAAAACATTAATCTCCTTGCCAAGAAGAAGGATATGGGAGCCAAAGACAATACCACTTTAGCAGCAAAGCTCATTTGCAAAACATCACAGAGAAAGATTACTGGCAACCTTGCTTGAAAATACAAGGAAAGGCAATGGAAGAACACAAAATCAAAAGTTAGAACTGGGATGGACAGTAGAAGCAATCTCATCCACCTTCCCACCGCCACCTTTTACAAATGAGGAAACTGAGGTCCGGAATGTAAAATATCCTCCTCAAAACCACATACATAGTAAGCAGTAGACCTGGGTTTTGGAGCCAGATCTTCTGACTCCAAATTCAGGGCTCTTCCCAATATACTACTGAAAAATGAGTTTGCAGAGAGCTTGAGACAGTTAAGCAGATCACCTGAAGGATAGTTGGAGATGAAACCAGGAGGATATCAAACAGATGTGAAGTAAAAAAGAATTCCATATATTTCTACAAAGCAGTATTATCACCAGCATTAACAGTGGAATGATCATATTTCAACCTCAATATTTCCATACTCTTGTCTTTACTCTCTAATTTGGTTATTCTATCAGCTCACAAGGGTTCCAATACCAATGCTAAACATGTGATCTCTCTCTGAGGTCTGCTGCAATGTATTGATCACTTGAACTGGAAATGATGTAGGCATCTCAAATGCAGTATACCCAAAATGTAATTCATTACTCCTCCCCTCCCTTCAAAACAACCTCTTTTAAATATCTCTTTTGCAGTTAAAGGCATCACTACCAGATTTGCAACCCAAGTGTCATTCTTGACTCCTCACTTTCTTTTTTTCCTTTGGACTTTTCACTTTCATTCACCCCAAATATCTACCAGTTGCCAGATGCTATAATTCCTTTCTCCTTAACATCTCTCACATATTAATCCTATTTTCATTATTCGCAGTTACCAACCTATATCAGATTCTCATCTCTCACCTGGACTGTTAATAACCTTCTGGTTGGTTTTCATGGCTCAAGTTTCTTTATTCTCATTATAACTACCAAAGGGATTTCCCTAAAGTTTAGATCTGGCAATGACGTGTCCTGCTCCATAAAATCCAACTGCTTCCTGTTACATTTAGGATCAAATATAAACTCCTCTGTTGGTCTTTGGAAGCTTTTCATTATCTAGTCATATTCTATGTTTTTAGTCTTTTTGGTACGTTACTCCATGAACTCAACAGTCCAGTCATACAGAATTAGTAGCCATTCTTCACATATAATGCTCCATCTCCCATCTTTGTGCTCTTCTCTTGGCTTTGCCCCAAGCTTGGCATGTTCTCATTACTCACCTCTGACTCATGGAATCATCGTCTTCTTTCAGAATTCTACTCACATTTGCCACCTCTTGGAAGAGACCTTTCCTGGTTCCCTCTACCTGTTAATGCCTTCTATATACATCTTGTACATACCTACTTATGTATATATTGTTCATCCCTATGATAGTGTGAACTTCATGAGGGAAGGGACCATTTTTCTTTGTGTATATGATTGTACCAAGATTAAATTTTAGTGGATGGAAGTCATCTGTTCAAGTTAATTTCATATTATAACACATCAGTAATATAAACTTTTCAGTTTCATATGCTACATTCCTCATAGCCATTCTATAGAATATAATCTTATAGAATATAAGCTCCTTGAGGGCAGGTCTCTTTGTAGCTTCAGGGACTATTGCACTGCCTTCCATATCATATGTGCTTAATACGTATTTACTCAATGGATGAATGGTTCCTATGAAATTATCTGGTTTAAAAAAATGGTTTTGGTTTCAGTTTGGCAATCTCTGCAGCTTTCAAGGACCATTCTCTACTTATACTTAAAATTTGTGGAGGGCAAAGGTTGACTGCTTAAGGAGAGAAAACTATTGAGATAAACTTAAAATTATTTGTTATTTATATATAGGTCACTTCCTTCATCATCTTCTCTTCCATGTTCTTTCCTTACGCAAATTATTATTTCTATTATAAAAATGAGTATCTGACATTAAATGACTACCTATAAAACCATCATATAATGCCATGTACAGCACTTACAGAGTGTAGTTGGACATTATATACATAGACAGACAGATAGACACAGAGACAGAGAGAGAGGGGATATTTTATGTGTAGAATGTATGTTTGTGTGTGGGGGGGTGGGAAGTGATGTTTGTGGCAGATTCAGTTCTAGAATCCAGGTTTGCCTATTCCCAATCCATTTATTGGTCCGTTGGTTCACACAGGTAGCATTGTACCACATAACCTCAAACTTGGAGCAAGAAAAGTAAAAGATATTTCCTTTTGTTATGTTGGCATGGTGTTTGCTTTTGTGGAAGTTGGTAAGGGCTCAAATGTGTGTATGTGTATATATGTATGTATGTATGTATATATATATATGTGTGTGTGTATATATACATATACACATTATATATGACTCGAACATGTATGTGTGTGTATAGAGAGACAGAGACAGAGACATAGAGTGACAGAGATGGAGACAGACAGAGACATACAGAGACAAAGACATACTGAGACAGAGAGAGAAATACATACACACATGTATATCCCAGCAAATCTAGGTTCTACACATGTGGATGTCAGGAGGAGGCTCAAATGTGCCTGCGTATATACATGTACACACAAATATACATACATATATAACATCCTTATACATACATGTTTTAAAGCATGTTTGAAATTATATTTGCATAGACACATACATAAGCAGTTGAGACATATAAACACACACATACATATGCATACATGCATACAAACACAAACACACACACATATATAATCACATTTGAGCCCTAACTGACTTCCACATGTGCAGACAAAAACCAAGCAACATGCTGACACAGCAAAAAGAGAAATCCTTCGCTTTTCTTGCTCCAAGTTGAGGA
Source organism: Trichosurus vulpecula (assembly GCF_011100635.1). Classification (NCBI taxonomy): domain Eukaryota; kingdom Metazoa; phylum Chordata; class Mammalia; order Diprotodontia; family Phalangeridae; genus Trichosurus; species Trichosurus vulpecula. Next base: position 223,899,636 of record NC_050577.1, on the reverse strand, counting down.
GGCTGTGTGGTGCAAAGGTACTCATGTGAGCCAATGTACAAAATGCTCGACCAAAAATCAGCAAACCTGAGTCCTGGAACTGACTCTGTCACAAATGTTAATGCCTTGAGCCTCGTTTCTTCATCTGTCAAGTCGAAAAGTTGAACCAAATGATCCCTAAGTTTCCTTCCACCTATAATATGCTGTGATTCTAATTTTTCTAATAAATGTTTGCTTTGGGAGAGGAGGATTTTAAAAGTGCCAACGTGAAACTTCATTAGTAACTATAAGAATATAAAGAATTATTTCTTTTCCTATAACTCAATATAGGGATACAATATAATCTTCTCAAGGATTCACAAGATTCCAAACTCATACGTCAGTTACACGACTGTCTTTAACTGAGCTATGATAGAAAAATGAATACGATAGAATGTAAGCTTCTCAAGATGTGGACAGTTTCATTGATGTCTTTCTATTTACCAGAACCATCACAGAAGAGAGTGGAGTGGAAATCTTTATTGCCTTTCCTCCCTCTAATTATACAGGTGTATTAATCTTTTTTTTTCTTTTTTTCCTACAGAAACATGCATACCAAACTTGGGTTCATTTGAGGCAGAATAGAAAGAGCACTGAATCTGGAGTCAGAAAATGTGAGTTAAAATCCCATATCGGACATGTATGCCTTATTTGACCATCATTTAATCATTTAATTTAGTCATTTAATGTCCCAACAGGCAGAGGCAGCTAGGTTGTATAGTGGATAGACTGATGTACCTGAGTCACAAAAAACTAAGTTTTAATCCAACTTCAGATACCTATTAAATTTGTGACTCTGAGCGAGTTACTTAAGCACTTTCTGCCTCAGTTTCCTCATCTGTAAATAAGGATAATATTTGCAGTGCTTGGTGCAGTGCCTGGCATATAGCATGTTCTTTATAAATGTTTCTTTTCCTTCCTTCCTTTTTTCCTTCCTTCCTTCATTCCTTTTTTCCTTCCTTTTTTGTTTCTTCCTTCCCTCTTTTCCTCTTCCCTTCTTTCCTCTTTTCCTTCCTTCTTTCCCTGTTTTCCTTCCTCCCTCCCTCCTTCCCTTCCTTCCTTCCTTCTTTCTTTCCTTACTTCCTTCATTTTTCTTTCCCTCTTTCTTTCCTTCCTTAACTTCAACTTCCCCATCTGTCAAATCCAATGGTTAAGCTAGAGGTGGAAGTCTCTTCCAGCTCTATACCTCTGACCCTAAAAGCAATAACAACCATATATCAAATCCCCTGTTCATGCATCTACATAATGTTGCCTTAAATTGAGCAGGTCTGGATACTTTGTGTCCTGGTCTCCAGCCTTCTAAAAGGCCATGATGTTGAGACTTCATTTTCCTGGGATGGTATTATTTTTCTTCTCCTTCTACCAGAACCACACACCTGAAACATGAAAGGCTAATGAGTATATGTTAACATGGACATGAATATACCTGTAGCAGAGAGATGTTCATTTGGCAGAGAGCCAGACATCTTGAGACAAGGGTTACATTACCAGCGGGACATGAATAGTCATGTAAAATTTGTGGATCCTTTGACTTCCATTAAAAAGGTACAGTTTGCTAGTTATACTCAAGTGCAAGGTGATGATAAATTTTAACAAATTTTGGAAAAAAGCAGCAACTTATACACAACCTCCTACAGGAAGCATTCCCTGACCCCCTTAGTAGTGGGTACCCTCTCTATCTTCAAACAATCCTGTCTATACTTGTTTGTTTATATGTTCTATCCTCCCACTAGTATATAAACTCATTAAGGTCAGCCTCAGTTTTTCCTTTTTCTTGGTATCAACTAACATAATTTCTTGCACATTTTTAAATTTTGGATTTAGGATTTCTCTGGCATAGGAACTATCCTCTACCAATGCAGATAAGCAACTTCCCTGTAACTCAGTCTGCCTCTGGCATGGAAAGGTTAAATAATATGTGGAGTCACAGAGTCCATTTGTTTTAGAGTAGAAACCTGAAATCAAAACTTCCTGATATTTTAAGTCTATCTCTGTATCTACAGACACTGATCACCTTGTTCTTCCTGGCACGTGATACCCCACCTCCTACTTCACTGGCTATCCACCACATCTGGAATGCTTTTCCTCCTCATCTTTACTTCCTAGCTCCCCTAAATTCCTTCAAATCATACCTGAAGTCCCACTTTCTGAAAGGTCTTCATTTTAATGATTTCCCTTTGAGATTATCTTGTATGTATATGTGTGTGTATTATACACAACAGTTTGCATGTTCTCTCTCCCATTAGACTTTAATTTCCTTGAGGGCAGCCTTTATTTGTTTATTTATTTTTTGCTTTTCTTTGTATCACCAGCCCTTATTCCAGTGTCTTGCACATAGTAGGTGTTTAAGAAATGCTTATCGACTTGACCACACCATCTACCTCTTGATTTGCACATAGTGTGTGCTCAATGAGTGCTTGTTGATTGGATTAGATATGCATTATCACCAATCTTTCAAAAAAGGTGTATATGCATAAAATACTAACAATAATATATGGCATTTCCATAAATCCTTAAAATTTCCATAACATTTTACATCTACCATCATCAAAGAACTGTGTAGAGAAAGAGAAGATGGGCTGCTCATCTGGCAAGAACAAAGGACGACAGTTGAACAGCAAGAGTACTTCATGGGCACCCCCATAATTTCAGTAGAGATCAAGAAACATCCTTAGAATTTTGGGTTGTGGACTCCTTGCATTGGACTTATGTGAGGATGTGAATAAGAGTTGGTCAGGACGGCCAGACATTGATGGCCTGTGATCATTGGAGGGAACTTCCATATTGGTGAGAACTTACATCCAGTAGTATCATTGGTATCTATGTTGTATGTCAGGGGCTGATGTTGTTCGACAATGTCCCTATTTTTTGAGAGTTCCTGAAATTTCAAATTCCACTTATTTAGAAACCTGGGTAGAATTAGCCCTAGATAGGTCAGCAAGAAGAACAGACTTTTTCAATTGAAGGACTGTTCATTGCTTATCCATCATTACTTCAATAGAACTCATGGTAAGTATGTATGTCCTATAAGCTTGGCTACATTTCCAAAGGCTTCATCACCTAGGGAACCACGAAGACTTTTTTTTTTCAAACACCACACCATCTTTAGACCAAGTAAGTAATAGAGAAGCTATGATCCATGCCACTGGAGAAAGTCAACGCTAGGACAATGTGATTGACCATTGAAATATTTATTGGAAGCCTATTATACAACATGCTCAAGTCCAGTTGAGGTTTGTAGGAAAACTCACACCTCTACCAAATACTTCCAAACTATTTTGTATTTAATGGTTCTGTTCCTTTTTATTGACTCCTCATTTAGTTCTTTTGTAACTTTGAATGGTCTGAAAATGCCAGACAAACAGATAACCAACTTTGCTTATTCAAAAAGCTTGACTTTATCTAGAATATGGAGTCAATAAACTTTAGCTATGGTGACTTCTCATCCACCATGACAGAAAATGCATGGGCTTTTGGACAAGTCATTCTCATGTTGCTCAGAACTTTTCTTTGCCCTTGTTTCTAAGTTCATGGCTAAGCTGCACCAAACGAGATTTCCAGGAGAGTGAGAACTGAAAAGTGGGACAATGTTGGCTTGAATTAATAGCTATTTTCAAAGCTCCTCTTATGATTGTACCAAGTCACACAGCCATTTATTTCTAGCTATTCTATGAAAGTGAATTACATCATGGAAATTTAAATTGCCCTTTTGAAACATTTCCCTATTTTGTTCAGTGTCAACTTTGTTTAGTTTTCCACACTGCATTGCATTTAACCAAGTCCAGTAGCATACAAAGTGGACTTTCAAGTCAAAACATAAAGGCTCCCCAGGATCAATCATAACAGAGGGTGGGCGTAAGAAATGGTAAAAAGCATCATGGATCTCTATGAAAATAACATTAGTTTCACATTTTCTAACCCTGCAGCCTCTTACAGAAAGTTAAATGATCTGAGAAATATAGCAAAAAAGTACCCTCCAGGCATATAAATAACTTCAAAGGAAAATAGAAGTTAGAAAAGAAAATATTGACTCCTTTTCTCATTTTATGAGATTTATATTGCAAGAGGAGATGAGAGAAAGTTTCTTTTTTTTATTTCTTTCGTGTTCTTTTATTTTTTTTTTTTGGTTTGAGAAGGGAATGCTTTCTTATGATCTATAATGACTAGTTGTCATCATTATAAATTATTTCAAAGCAGAATTGTACATTTGTGGCAAGCAAAGAATCACTTTAATGAAATGGGGCCCCAAACTCTGTTTTCCGTTCATCAAATGCCATAAACTATATCTTACTTTCAACTATATTCTTTTATCCTCAACAAACCATGATTTCTCAAAATCTTTCTTTTTAATTTCAGTATCCATGGAATGTTTAACCCTCATGATTTCAGTGATTGACAATGAAATTATTTACCCGTGAACTGTTTAAAGAGAGTTTTTCCAACTTTTCTTCTTTTATTTTCCTTTTGTTTTTAAGGGGGAAGGTGGTAGTTATCCAGAAATAAATGTAAGGGAAGGAGGTTTTAATCCAATTCCAAGCTTCATGGCCACAATTTTAGGGTGGCTTTTAAAGTTGGCTAAAATAATCTCGAAACCTGGAAAACCAAAGTTTCCAGCAGAAATCTTCCCAGGATTCAGCTGTGTCATTTACCATTAGAAAATAGAAGCATTCTGAGCTGCTGTTTTGGGAAGAGTGGAAAAAGCATTTCTGGAGAAAGTAGGCTTTGAGGTTGGTAAAATAACTATTGACTGAAATATCAAAGGGGTGGAGGCCTCCCTCAGTAGGAATAAATAAGTAGATGCTGAGTCTTGTTGCCAAATGTCTTAGAATTAGTGAGCATCTTCCCTACCACCACCAACCCCTTCCCTCCCACCACCTCTGGGAATAAAATGGATGTACCAATTTCTGGTTTCTGAGAGTCTAAACATTCATTGTTCCAGCTATCAGACCGATTCACACCATAAAATGTCACCAGCTGATTTGAGTTACTGAGCTTTTAATCCTAATTTTGCCTCCTTCCTTTACTTTGTATCAGTTCAAGATCAACTCCCAGCATTCTCCACAATGACAATAATGCTGTCCCTTTTGTGGTGCATAAAAGAAATGAAATAAGTAAGGCAAAGAAAGTGGACAGACAGGTCTTGGAGTCAGTGGATGTGGATTCAAGTAGTGGCTCTACCACTCACTAGCCATGTGACTTGGGCAGTTACCTACTTCTCTTCTCTGGGCCTCAGTTTCCTCATTTGGAAAAATGATGAGTATTGGATTATGTGAATTTTGAGTTCCTTCATCTTGAAATAATTTGTTCTCATCGCAGCCTTGTAGAGTAGGCACTGTTATTATTTCCACTTTACAAATGTGGAAACTGAGGCTGAGATTAAGTGACATGCCCAGTCACCCATCTGGTAATGTATGTCAGTGACCACCTACTATTTTTTCTATAATAAATAGTTGTTGGTTTGTTTTCTTTTCTTTTCTTTTCAATTCATCTAATCCTTCATGAGTTACAAATGAGATGTGGACTATGACTTCATTGGCATAAGGAATTCTCAGATTCTCAGGCAAAAAAGAAACCTCCCTCTACCAATGCAGGCTGACACCTCCTATGTAATTTATAATCTTAGGGAGCCACCCTAGAATACTACAAGGATAAGTGATTTGCCCAGGGTCACAAAACCAGTAAGTGTCAGAGCTCAGACTTAACCTAAATCTTCTGGCTTCAGGACTGCCTCCCAATACTCTATGTCATACCATCTCCCAGAGGTCATTTGCAGATGAAAATGGCAGTTTTAATTGCAAACCTTGTAGACATTTAATAAATTCTCATTGACTTGAAATTATGGAGAAGAAAAAAAATTAAGTAAATATAATTTTTTTTCATTTATTTGCCAAAACGGTATGGTATTAGAATGGTAGTAAGGGAGACCTGATCTTTACTTCCACATGAGAAACACATCCTGAAACAGACAAAAGGTGACTAAATTCTTCTTAATGGAAAAGGGTGGAAAATAATTTTCATAAGTAGAGTACAGCATGTGATAATTCAGAGAGGAAGGAATGAATAGACCTACCTACCACTGAACTCACCTTTCTTGAAATGCTCTCCTCATTCGGCTTCTATGATATTAATCTGTCCTGGTTCTTTGACCACTTCTCTAACTTAATGCTTCTCTCTCTCTCTCTCTCTCTCTCTCTCTCTCTCTCTCTCTCTCTCTCTCTCTCTCTCTCTCTCTCCCCCTCCCTTTGAGGTTTCACTTTGTCCCAGATTTTGCTCTTGGTTTTCTTCTCTTTTCTTTTTTTTCCAGCCAATCCCAGGATATCTGATGGGGCAGGCTAGAACGACGGTCACCAGGATTAAGAAGTCATTCTCAAATGGGACGCACGATTGGGAAAGGCCTCAAAGATAGTTAATAGGAAAAAGTCTAAGCAGATAAATGGAGTAAGAGGGGCCATGGACAGAGGACAGCAACAACAGCATTAATAACTGTCATTTATAAGCGATGTGAGTTTTGCAAAGCACTGTCCATATGCCATCGCATTTGGTTCTCCCAATATCCCTATAAGGTGCTATCATTACTCCCATTTTATACATGAGGAAACTGAGGTTGCATGAAATAAAGAGACTGGCCTGAGGTCACACATCTAATAAATGTCTGAGACAGATCTTCTCCAAGTCCAGCACTCTAGACTGGCATCGCCTAACTACCGTATTTCCCCATGTATAAGACACACCTTAATTTTGGGACCTGAAATTTGAAAGCATTGCATAAAGTTATTGAACTCAAGTTTTATTCTTCTGCTTATAGCTTTTAGACATCTTTTGGGCAAGTCTGGTGCATGTATGCATGCTTAACCCATTCTCTTTCACGAACCTGAAGTACCAATTGTGTCCTCCTTTGAAATCAGTAACTTCTTTTTCATCAGCAATTCTTCTTGCCTCATGCTGAACCATCTTTGTGGACACAGGAATTCCAATTGCCCTTTGCTCTTCAGTCCATATCTTCAATTCCCTCTCTAAATCAGGCCATTTTGCTGACTTGCCTCTCATGGCCTTCTTCTGCCATGGAATTTTCAGTAGGGTTTCTTCTTTGGGTAGCCAGTCTTGTATTGTTTTCCAGTTGCAGGAGGACCAAATTTATGTTCAGCAGCACGATTTCCATTAACTTTTGCAAACCGGATCACTTTTAACTTAAATTCAGCACTGTACAAAATCTTTTCTGAGCTATTTCTGGGCAGAACGTGGCAAAACGTAACCTAATATACCAGTAACAAATGTGAAACAATGAGCGTGAAATCAACAAACCCAAAAAAGCAGGAAAAGCAAGTAAAAAAATCTATAACAAGGAGCGCAAAAAGAAGTGCAAAAAAGCAGGAAATTTAAGTAAAAAATCTACAACCACTGTTTAAGACGCTTTAGACCCCAAGTTTTTAGACCCCAAGTTTTTCGAAAAAGGGTGTGTCTTATACATGGGGAAATACGGTACCTCGGATAATAAGAAAGACCCAAACAAACAGTCATCATTAAGAAACTCTAGCAAGGGACAGTTTCTGGATATCCATCATGGCAGGTGTGATGTTGAGGACTGGGCAAACCTAGTGGCTCACGAGCGGTAAAGGAGATTGGCATCAGAGAGAATAAAAGTCTTGAAACAGGTGCATAGAATGAGCAGCTAGTGATGGTACAGGGTCAGAGGAGGCAGGTTATGGTTGAGACCCAAACAGTCAAAGAGAGTTAGGAAGATTTGGGGGCAGATGGTAGAGACTCAATAATTGGGGCTGGGAGACAAGGAAGGTCTTTTGAAAAAGGACAGTGAAAATGAGGAAGGATGTCAGTCCTCGAAAATATAACATTGTGAGCAGGATATCAAATCAGATTTAACAGAGATGTAGTAGAATAGTTGTATTGGAAGCTGATGGTTAAATTCATAATAAAAATGGTAGTGGGAAGAGAGAAAGAAATTTGGAAACGGTGGAAAGAGAATTGGATTGAAGCAGCAGAACTGTGTTCAATGTATTAAATCAAATAGGCCCATCTGCTCCGGTGGACAAAGATTCCGATCACTCCAATAGCTTTTTCACTACCCACATCCTTTACATTCAGTCTCTCTCATTGACCTTTTCTGCCCCATTGAGCCATATGTATCTGTCTTGACAGGCACCTAAAATACAAATAAAACTGACAACAAAACACAGTCCCAACGACTGCATCATCTCTTAGTTCAAAACTCCTAAGGTAAGCCTCTTTGACTCCCATTAACATTTCCAGCATGGTGGAGCTCCATCCAACTACTGGGCCTTCTCAGTTACACTGGGTTCAAAGTTGCTCCCCCAGTGTCCCAAGTCTGTTCCTTATGATGGCAAACCAAGAGGTCCCATTCAAAACCACAGAATGGCAACTCTCATCATTCTATTTCTCTGGGTCACTGGGATATCTCTGGTTACACAGATATTAATCCTTCATCCACTGGGACCCATAGAATAGGTGTGACCAAGGCATGAAAAGTTTCCCGTCATTGACTGGCTGAGAATTCAGGCAGCTGGTGAATTGTTGCTCTTCCCTGATATTCCCTCTCCTTTTCTATCCAAAAGGACAGATGTTCAAATCCAATTTTCTGTTCTTTAAAGTTGTTTACATGATACTTTAATTAGTATTAAAGTGGGGCTCTTTGATATAAATGATTGATCTTAATTTCTTTTGAGGTGTACATTTCCTGATTTTCAAACTGGGACCTGTAACAGATGGTGGTGCATGAGCTATGACTCATTTAATGAGGCCATTTTTTTCTTATCCTCATTGTAAATACTCAGAGTCGTGATGGCCAATTGTACTGTGAAATGCTTCTTACTGATGGTTTTCTTCCTCACCTTTTTGAAAGGAACTTGTGCTGTTGGGCTAGCATTTCTGTCTTTATTTTGTTTATTTATTCATTCACTCATTCATCCATTCATTCATTTATTTATTTATCTGTCCATTTGTTTATTTATTTATTTGGTTTCATGCATAGTAAGTTATCTTCATGGAAATATTTGTTGAAGCCATGTGAGAGAGAGGGAAAGAATGAAGGGAAGTGCCAGACAAGAATTGATCCCTTAGCCTGGCACTTCTTGAGTTCTTCAGCAGTACTTTAAACTCATTCCTTTTTTCTCTAATCTCAAATGTCCTCCACAACATAACCATACCATATTTTTAATCTCTGTCTTCCATTAATTTCCAAATCTACAAGTCAACAAGCACATATTAAGCAATTGGAGTATGCCAGGCACTGATACAAAGAAAGGCAAAAATGAAATTCCTCCCCTCAAGTAGATCACAATCTAACAGGGAAGAAAGCATGCGAACATCTATATACATTCAAAATAGATACAGCATAAATAGTGAGGTATCTCAGAAGAAAGAACACAGAGGGGATGGGAAGGATTCTTAAATAAGTCAGGATTCAAGACTAGTCTTGACGGAAACCAGGGAAAATCAATTTGGACTAGATGAATCTCCCCAGATATGCGCCAAGAAGTTGTGTCTTCTTTTAGGATGTTTTGTCTGCTCCTTTTCATATCTCCAGCTACTAAAATCTAACTACTACTACTACTACTACTACTACTACTACTACTACTACTACTACTACTACTACTACTCCTACTCCTACTGCTACTGCTACTGCTACTACTACTACTACTACTACTTTTCTTCTTCTTCTTCCTCTTCTTCTTCCTCTTCTTCTTCTTCTCCTTCTTCTCCTTCTTCTCCTCCTCCTCCTCCTCCTTGTTCTTCTTGTCATTGTCATCATCATCATTGTCATCATTGTTATTACCATTATTATTTTAGGCTTCCGTGGAGTAGTGGTTTTCAGTGGGTCTGAACTTGTGCTTTCATTTAGTGTAAGGATCCCCCAATGAGGAAACTCCCATTATCAATGCAGGCTGCAACTATCTCTGCAATATACAGTCAAAAGATGTTGTTGGAAGGATGAGTGACCTGTTCAGGATCTCACAGCAAGTAGGTGAAGGGACTTAAATCTAGGATTTGAACCCCAAGTCTTCCTGACTCCAGGGACATTTTTCTATTCACTGCAGATGGGTACAACAGTTCTTAAATAATTAGTTCTGGGAAAGCACAGCCAAGATGACAGAGGAGCAGAAAGCAACCCAACAGATCTCTACAAATATTCCCTTCCAAACAACCTTAAAATAATGACTCAAATCAAATTTTAGAAGGGTAGAGCCAACAAAAAATAGAGGTGAGAATTTTTCCAACTCAAGACAACTTAGGAAGTTGGTAGGAGAATTCTGTGACACTGGGGTTGGGCTGGCCCAGAACGCATTGGCAGCATCATTTCCAGCCATGAGCCTTGGAAGCAGCTGCAACAGCAGAAGCAGCAGCTTCAAGAACTCTCAGTCCAGTAAGGGGGTCAGACAACTGGTCAGAAAGAGGTTGCAGGGGATCTTTGCTAGCACTGGATGCATTTGGTGCTGACTGACAACTCTATTACCCATACACAGTTCTAGGTTGCAGTTCCAGGGTCGAGAGGAGCACTTATGATCCCTCACAAGAACGAAAGGGCCCTGGTTGTAGTTCTAAGGAAGAGAGGTGCGCTAGTGCTTATAGCCATGGGAGACCAGGGGGCTTTGGTGAAAAAGGCACCCAAAATACTAAAAAAAAATAACACCTTAAAATAGAATGGGGTTAATGGTAAAAAAAAGACAAAATTCACTGAAGAAAATACCTCATTAAAAGGCAGAATTGGACAAATGGAAAAAGGATTACAAAAGTTAACTGAGGAAAATCACTCTTTAAAAATTAGCATTAGGCAATTGGGAGTTAATGACTCCATGAGAGAGCAAAAAGCAATAAAACAAAGTTAAAGAAATAAAATAGAAGACAACATGAAATATCTCATCAGGAAAAAACAAAAAACAAACAAAAAACTGACCTGGAAAATAAAAGATTAAAGCAAGATGATATAAGAATTATCAGACTATCTGAAAGCCATGATCAAAAAAAATCATCCTAAATATTATATTTCAAAACATTATCAAGGAAAACTGCCCCATTATCCTAGATCTAGAAGATAAAATAGATTGACAAAATCCACCGATCACCTCCTAAAAAAGATCCCAAAATGAAAACTTCCACGAATATTATAGGCAAATTCCATAGCTCAGAGGTAAAGAAGAATATTTTGTAAGCAGCCAGAAAGAAACCATCCAAATGTCATGGAGCTGCAGTCAAGATCACAAAAGGTTTAGTGACTCACACATTGAAGGAGCAGAGAGTTTGGAATATGATATTTTGAAAGACAAAAAAGAGAGGATTACAACAACCAATTATTGGATTTTAAGGTTCAGAAATAGCCACAACTTCTTTCAGTTTAATAGAGGGATTACTAATAACATTAAATAAAGTGTAAAATTGTCACACGCACAGCCACCCACTCATAGGAATACATATACAAAAATATAGAAGACATGTGTGGCCATGCTACAACTACCATTGGAGCCACATCTCATAATGGTTCTAGTAAATATAACTTTATAGGTAACCACAACCCAAGGAATTTGAAGTAATCTGTGGTGGTTAAGGTCAGTGAGCTATTATTGCCTTTTCACAAAGGCATCCATCTAGGTTAAGCCCTTTGGTATATTCTAGTCATTAAGCAGATCAGACACTCATAAACAAGAGGATTAATAGGATTCCCTCACAGTTAAGGACTGAACTCACAACCACTTCAGTCATTCTACTTGTTTCTATCCACATGTTCTTCAGTTGTTTTTCAGTTGCATTCAATGTTTCATGACCCCATCTGGGGTTTTCCTGGCAGAGATACTGGAGTGGTTTGCCATTTCCTTCTCCAGATGATTTTACAGATAGAAGAACTAAGGCAAGCAGAGTTAGGTGACCTGCCCAGGGTCACACAGCTAGTATTTGTCTGAGACTGGATTTGAATTCAGGAAGCTGTTTAGTGCTCTATTCCTTGTGCTACCTAGCTGCCCCTTCCATCCCTATCTCCCAGGTTATATCTTAAACTTTCCCTTTTATAATCACATCGTATACATTTCAAGTTCACTTGGCTGTGTATGTTTTGTTTTCCTCCAGTATAGAGCAAGCTCCTTGAGGTTAATGATTATTTTATTTTATTACTAATCTCTACATAACACACTGTCATCCAAGTAGTAGATGTTTATTACCTGTTTGTTGAATGAATTTTCTCAAAAGGAATGAACCTAATCTAACCAACTTCTCTCCCAGGTAACAAAGTAATCTGTGACATTTCAAATTTTTTTTAAAAGAATTGTGTCTAAATTGCAACCACCAAAAGAGCCATCATGGTCCAATATACGTCAGGGATGCTTAATGTATTTGTTGACCTAAACTGAGGCAAGTAAACTTGATAATATGAGAAAATTTACATGAGTATATTCAGAAAGAGTCATGGGACAAGTGGACAAGCCCATCCTCTCCCCCTTTCCCAACCACAAAAACAACAGTAACAGTATTTTGGCCTTTTACATGACCAGTGATGAATAAATTTCTTAGTATTGGAAGAGGCTGACAGTCCAAGTGAAGAAGTATACTCACGATAAAGAGCAAGGCATCAGAAAGTGACTAACAGGAGAATATAAGGGGAAAAAAGGTCAAAGCCACCAATGAATTCAAGATTAAAATAAATAATTAAAAACCCAGAGAACAAGCAGATACATCAATAAAAAGGATGATAAAATTTGGAGGAACAAGTATTAAAATACCAAGATCAACAAATTTTCTAAATAATTATGTCAAGACAAAAGGCATTGAATCAATGTCTATAAAAATCCTGAGCCCTATGGAAACGTAAGAGAATGTGGAACCACAATAGATGTTCTTTTTTCTCATTCAGTTGTTTCAGTCATGTCTGACTCTGACCCATTTGGGGATTTTCTTTTTTTAATAATAAATAAAATAATTTATTAGTATTATTATTATTCTTACAGCACTTATGCTTTAAGGCCTGCAAATACTTTTATATGTTATCTCACTTGATTACTACAAATAATATAGATATATACTATTACTATATCTATTTTTACAGATGACGAAACTGAGCAAAGAGTCCTTGTCCAGAGTCACAAAGTTAGAAAGTGTCTGAGGCAGGATTCAAAATGACTCTAAATCCAATACACTATCCATCGAACCACCTAGCTGTTTGACAGTAGGTCCCCTGACCCTCTCCCAGGCAGGTCTGGAAGGGGAAAAAAATAATCTGATCACATCATTTTGCAACTCTTCATTCACCAATATTTTCTTTTTAAAATATTTATTTATTTTTTCATTTAATTTTCATTTATTATTTAATTTCATTTCATTTTCAAATTATTTATTATTTAAACCTTCACTTTTATAAGATTTTGAGTTTTAAATTTTCTCCTCCCCCTTCCCCTCGTCCCTTCCCAAGACAGTATGCAATCTGGTATAGTCATTCGGGATTTTCTTGACAAAGATACTGGAGCGGTTTGTCATTTCCTTCTTTTACATTTTACTCATTTTATAGATAAGGAACTGAGGCAAATAGGGTTACGTGTCCTGCCCAGGGTCACACAGCTACTAAGTGTCCCAGGCCAGATTTGAAATGAGGAAGATGAGTCTTTCTGACTTCCAGGACTGACATTCTATCTACTCCACTGTCTTGACATCCCTAATAGATATTCTGGAATAATTCAAAAGAGAAATAGAAACAAGAAAAGAAGTCACTAGGGAATAAATATCAGAATTTGTGGCGTGCACAACAAAAACATAATTAGCACAATAGAACAATTTAAATCTTTAATTATACTTCTGTACTTCTATAGAAGTAAAGGGAGAATGATAGATTTGAAAAATAAAAAATAAGGAAGTGAAGAAATAAATGTAAAGTAAAGTGAAGGAAGAGAAGCAAAAATTAGTCATGTTAAAAGAATACATAAGCTAAAGTCACTGATCTTTAAAACTCTCTCTCTCTCTCTCTCTCTCTTAGAGAGAGAGAGAATTTAAGGATGAAAGATCCCATAGGAAAAAGTAACAAATCAATGGAACTGAATATGATAATGGAGGAAATAATACAAGAAAATGACACAGGATTTAAGATCTACACAAACAAAACACCAGTCAAAAGAACCATCAAATTGCCTCCATAAAAGAAAGAAAAGGAAGCAAGAATTCAAGTAAAAGAGCAAGGAAAGAAAGAAAGAAAGAAAGAAAGAAAGAAAGAAAGAAAGAAAGAAAGAAAGAAAGAAAGGCGGAAGGAAGGAAAGAAGGGAGGAAGGAAGGAAGGAAGGAAGGAAACAAAGAAACAAAGAAGAAAGAAAAAGGAAGGAAAGAAGGAATTTTTAAGTTCAAAATTCACTAATCATGGTGGTTATAGTTAAAATTCTAGAATAAACAATAAATTCTGCAAATAGCCAGCAGAAAGACTTTAAAATATAAGACGGAGGAAATTTGGATAACACAACATTATTCTGCACTCACTGGAAACTGTAGAAAGGGATAGAATAATAATATATGAAAAGTAAAAGAGTTCATGATGCAATTGAAAATGTTATACCCTGCAAACCTGAACATAACCATCATCAAAAAAGATGTATACTCAATAAAATGGACATGAGACACTCCTACAAAAACAAACAAGGGTGAAGAAGGAAAAAAAAACAACATATGAACAGAATATTCAAATTACAAATATTCAAAACAACAAAAACACAGAAAGAAAAATTCAACATGGAAAGAAAATTAAATAAATACACCTACCAGAAAGAATGGATCATATCTAGACATGATTAAAGCAATTACAGTAACAACAAAGGAAAAATTATTGATGGTTTTTTTAAGTATATAAAAAATAAGGATGAAAGCAGAATTTGAAGAAATAGAGAAGTAGAAGTAAAGAAGTACTAGTAGAAGTCTGTGAATTCCAACCCACAATTCCTCTCTCAGGTACTTCTATAACAGAATATTGAGAAAAGAAAGGAAAACCAACATCTCACAAAAATGAACTTCACCTTTTAGCGACTCCAGCAAATCCTTGGCCAAATCCTTTGAGTAGGAAATTTGTGAAACATATTCTCAGTTTAGCTTAAAATTGGAGGAAAAAAATCTGTACAATTTCTTTGAATCATTCTTTCGGTTTCATGACTTACTTCTGTGCAAGCCAAACTTAATGTTTGGACTCACATTATTGGGACTAGACAGGGAGAGGAAGGAGATATGATTGTCAGCAATATTCTAGAATTAAGAATGACCTTGTAGACCTCACCCAAATTGTAGTGTAACAATTCTAACTCTTTATGCTGCTTTTCTCTTCTTCAATATTCTCAGGAGAAAAAGTCTTCCTTCCCTAGCTTGAACTAGATCAAGCTTCTGAATGAATAAATGAGCAGTAGCCCATGAACATATTCATATTCTGCTATCTGAAGGTTGTTTAATATGAATCTAAAAGACTTAAGTCTTTCTAAAAGTTTTTTGCAAGTGAAAATAGGCAGAAAAACCAATTATGAAACAAAGTCAAAGTACACCAACATGATTTTTCAGTCTCCTCACTTTGGTAAGGCAATTTACATTTCCAGCATTAACTGTTGTGTTATATTTTTTCCAGTAGGTACAGTGGCAATCCCACTACATCTACATGGCTGCTATTTTTCCACATCATTGCTTTTGAATTTCCTCCTTCAGCAGCTGGTGGCCCTTGCAGCTGCTAAAGTCTGTGGGAGTTATGAGGAGGGACCAACAAATTTGGGTGGTAGGGTTTCACAGTATAGGTAAAGACAATGATCTAAGTAAGTGGTGTGGAAAAAAATTCCGTCAGAACGAATATAGCATCAAGTCTGTTGTCAGAAACAACAAATACCACCATTAGTTCCTATGTTGCTTGGTCTGACAACATTAGCTGTTTTCAGAGAAAGCATGTCCAGTCATTAACTCTGCTGTGTTGAGCCAAGCTAAGACTGTTTTCAGCTTTCTCCAGTGACTCACACCAAATTGGTCTTCTTTCCATTTGTTTCTGCAAAGTCTTGACATTTTGAAGTTGATTGGAGGCTTGAGGAAAGAAAATGAAGAATTATGATCACATTAGTAAACTAGTCCACTTGTGTCGATGTGGGGGAAATGGAATCCATCCTTCTCATCTTTGGCAGGTCTCCTTGATATTTCAGCCATTCATCTATCAGAAGAGGCAAATATCTCAAAGTGACTCAGCCAGTGCCAAGTGTTCATCTTTGTTGCTTAATGAATAATGTTTCTCCAGTCATTTATTCATTGTGATTTCAATTAGAGCATCCCTTTACCCCGAATACAGATGGGTTTCTATGTGCTTCTGTATATTTCCTCATTTTTAAATTTTTTCATAAAGCATGAATAATTTCTGACCCTGCAAAGTGACGGCTATCATTTTTAACTTAAAATTCCCCACTGAATTGGAATGTGACTTGTGTATGCAAGCACACTATTCCAACAAAAGAACATTAGTTTTAGAAAATTTAAAGGTGGAAGGATAAATCAGGAGTCAAAAAAGGCTTATAGTTAAAATAATTGACATCTAAATGTTTTGATTTTTTAAAAAAAGAACTTCTAACATACTGAGATTACTGTATGAATGTAACTATCAAGGGATTTAGATGTAAGAGACACTGAATAGCCTTTCAGTTAGTATGGGAAGGGAAGCTGCCAAATGAGTTATTTATCCTGAAATCAGTTTCACTAAAATAAAACCGTGTGATGACGGGGGGAAGAGAGGGGAGAAAACAGAAAATGAACATGCAGTATATGATATAGACACCTGTTTCTTGAAACTTATACTCATGCAGCTGCTAAGGTTGCTCATATTATCAGAAAGATTTATGAATCTACCAATGTAGAAAACTCCTAGAAATGGGTACCCCCTCCACCAATTTACATCATGATTTTACTATTATCAAGTACTTGCAGGCTGTCTGACCTACACAGAGATTAGTGACTAGCGTCATACAGCTAGTGACTATGAGAGGCACGATTTGAAGCCAGAGTCTTCACGCTCCGAGCTCAGTTCTCTACCTTCTGTGCTAGTTCAAAAATATCTCTTGGAATTTATAAGAATTCTCCAATTCTTATTCTCCAATTGATAAATGATCAAAGGACATGAACAGGCCATTTTCAGATGAAGAAATTAAAGCTATCTAGAGTCATATGAAAAAATGCTCTAAATCACTATTGATTACAGAAATGCAAATCAAAACATCTCTGAGGTGCCACATCACACCTACCAGACTGGCTAACATGACAAAACAGGAAAATGATAAATGTTAGAGAAAATGTGGGAAAATTGGAACACTAATGCATTGTTGGTGTAGTTGTGACCTGATCCAACCATTCTGGAGAGCAATTTGGAACTATGCCCAAGGGGCTATAAAAATATGCCTACCCTTTGACCCAGCAATACTTCTAGGTCTCTACCCCAAAGAGATCATAAAAACAGGAAAAGGACTCACATGTACAAAAATATTTATAGCAGCTCTTTTTGTGGTGACCAAGAATTGGAAATTGAGGGATGACCATCAATTGGGTAATAGCTGAGCAAGTTGTGGTAAATGAATGTGATAGAATACTATTGTGCTATAAGAAATGATGAGCAGACAGACTTCAGAAAAAACCTAGAAAGACCTGAAGGAATTGATGCTGAGTGAAGTGAGCAGAACCTGAAGAACACTGTACACAGTAACAGCCATATCGTGCAATGACTAACTTTGAAAGACTTAGCTCTGCTTAGCAATGCAAGGATCTAAGACAATTCCAAATGACTCATGATGAAAAATGCCGTCCACATTGGAAAAAAAAGAACTATAGAATCTGAATGCAGATCAAAGCATACCCATTTGCTCTCCTTTTTTTTGTTTCTTCTTTCTTGTGGTTTTCCCATAGGTTCTAAATCTTGTTTCCAATATGACTAATGTGAAAATGTTTAATATGAATGTATATGTAGAGCATGTATCAGATTGTATGCAGTCTTGCAACGGGGGAAGGGAGGGATGGGGAGAAAATTTGGAACTCAAATCTTATGTAAGTGAATGGTCAAAACTGAAAATAAATAAATATTTTTTAAAAGTCTCTTGGTCATTGCTGATACCATAGTTGTTAGCAATCATTTCATCAATGAAATATGCTTGGATTTGCTTAATACTTATATTTCTTAGTACCTGCTGGTTTCCTTTAGTAGAATATAAAATAATATAAAAAAGTCAAGGTCAAGGACTTTCTATTTTGTCTTTAAATCTCCAGTTATTAGTATAGTGTGTGGCACATATAGTTGTTTAACAAATATTTATTAATGGAGTTCCATTCAATTGATTTCAAGACAATGGATGCTCATATCATATGTACATAAGCTAAAGAAGGTCTGCTAGATGACTGACTAATAAGCATTTTATTTATGCAATATTTATTTATGCATTTGTGCAATATTCACTGGGAATATGGAACTGGAATCATGGCACACTGAAAGTTTAAGTGAATAACACTAAAACAACGTCAGAAGATTCACAAATATGCACATTTCCTTCAAAAAAAAGAAATAATTTTTATTGAGCTCCTTGAAAGTCAAGATCTGCCATGTTTGAGATCAGAAATTATATGTAAGAGGCAAATTGTGTCTTTTTGGCAAATAGTGTGTTAATTATATCATTAGGAAGTCTGGAAAAATAATAGTTATATCAGAAACAAATTAAAACAAAATATCCAAAATGTGGTGTCATGTGTACTGAAACTCCTATTGTTCTCATGGTTTGTGGCACACTCCAAGAACCACTGGACTAGATCTCAAGCTTCTGGAGGATAGCCCCCTTGTCTTATTCATCTCAAACTTATTGTGGATAATTAAATTAAAGTAAAATTTTCAGTTATTTATCTCTGTAGGTCAAAAGAATTGATTTTAGAAGAGAAAATAACTTTTTTATCCATCTTTTATTGAGAAAGAATAACACATTCCATCCCTAAAAGGGGGACTTGAAGTATTTTAGAGGATGTTTAAAAAATTTTTGGTTATGTCTTATTGAGTGAAATGTAATTCTCATCCACTATAAGCACATTCAACTAGTGCTTGACTTTAATAAGAATGTGAGAGATTTTTGTTGGCGCTTTCTAAGTAGATGCCCAGATTTGAAATGTTTGAGAAGATTTGTTCTTCCCTCGAGTTTATTTTAGTTTTAAATTTTCTAATATTTGAATAGATTACACAAATACTAGTGTCATTTGCCTTGAAATTCTCCTGGTTTAGGAGTAAAACAGATTGCCTGAATCTTCATGTCATATTAGAAGTACTAGCAAGTAGAAACCAGCTTGAATAAAATTATATACATACATACATACATACATATATATATATATATATATATATTCAACAGCCTTGAATAAAACAATAAAATTAAACGTATCTGAGAATATATTTTAGGTTTGTAATCTAAATGGCATTTTTGCTTGTCTTTTCTAGATCTGCTACTGTGTAAGTGGACAAAAACTAGGCCCACATAAGGCAGGCATATTGTCCTCTTTGTATCAAATGTCTTGCTTTCTTCTTCTGTTATCATTGATATGACAAGAGGTTGTAGTGTTCATTTATTATGGAAATTCCTCCAACACAGAGCATGTTCTTTCTATGATTCAGTCTAGTTTTAGAGATTTATCTGGGACACCTAGGGATTAAATAATTAAACCCCTCTGGGCCTCGGTTTCTTCATCTATAAAGTGAGGAATGGAGCTAGATAGTCCCCAAAGTCTTAATTTAGGGGCCTATATTCTTCCCACCACCCCAAGACTAGGAGGCTATTATCAGTGACAATAGCAATACCGTGAACTTGTCCATGGTCAGAATAAGTATGTGTCAAAGGCAGGATCTGAACCTCAGACTCCCTAACTCCATGTCCAGGACTTGCTGATGTCCAGTATTAAAAGCTACTTATTTCAACATTTTTACCATATCTGCCCAATGCTAAAAGACAGTACTGCCTAGTGGAAAGAGAACTGGCCTTGGGTTCAGGTCTTCTCTCTTTGATAAATAGTAGCTGTATGATCTTGGACAAGTCGTGGAGGCAACTCTTGAAGACTATAGGTAGCAGAAGAGTTTCTAATCTGCATCAGTGGAGAAAGTTTAATGACCAGATATCTCCTTACACTGAAGGAAGTGATGAAAATTAGACTCCTGATCTGTCCTGACACCCCGAATACACATATGTCAAGAAAAGAAATGTCCCACTGTGCTATAAAGTCTTGTTGCTTGTTGCTTTGGGTTTTTCAATGGTGCATAAGATTTCATCAGGAGCAGCTAGGTGGAGTCATACTGCACAGAGTGCTGGGTTTCGAGTCAGGAAGACTTTTATTGAGTTCAAATCTGGCCTCAGACACTTACTAGGGTGACCCTGGGCAAGTCAATTAACCTGCCTCCCTCAGTTTCTTTATCTGTAAAATGAGCTGGAGAGGGAAATGGCAATCTGCTCTAGTATGTTTGCCAAGAAAACCCCAAATGGGGTCGCAAAATAGTCAAACATAACTGAAATGACTGAACCACAAAAATTTCATCAGTATAAAGAAATATTGATAAGGAATATCCACCAATACAGACCAGCACCTGCTTTGCAACATATAATCTTAGAGTTACTTAAGGCACTGAAGGGTTAACTGGCATAGACAGTATTTATCCGAAATGAGACTTGAACCCAGCTTTCTATCCACTATGCTTTTGTTTTTCTGTATCTGGTACCTAGTAAATAATTAATAAATGAAGAAAAAAAGAAAGAGAGAGAGAGAAAGAGAGAAAGGAAGGAAGAAAGGAAGGAAGGAAGGAAGGAAGGAAGGGAGGAAGGAAAGAAGGAAGGAAGGAAGGAAAGAAGGAAGGAAGGAAGGAAAGAAGGAGGGAAAGAAGGAAGGAAGGAAGGAAAGAAGGAAGGAAGGAAGAAGGAAGGAAGAAAAGAAAGAAGAGAGGGAAGGAGGAAAGGAGGAGTACTTATGGTGGCATAAAGACTGGAGTCCCTGACTCAAATCTTGAGTCATGGATACCTTGGAACCAGGATTCTAAGACAATATTGTTACCAGGCCAGCAATGAAGTCCTGAGAAGCCAGCATGTCAGAAGGCAAACCCTTAGGGAGGGGCACTTTGCAAATGGAATTCAGTGGAATTAATAATACGTAAGAACTGAGTTGAGCCAAGGAACTATCCTCTCCAGAGATGAAGGTTATTTGTATTTTCTTGTAATATATTTGAAGTACTTATTTCTTTGTAAAAACTAATGTGATATTAAGTAGTTAAATGGAATTGGAGTGCTTGGATTCCTAAAATAGGAAGGAACACCATCGGTAGAGGCTTGAGCCAATAGTAGAGATCAGAGACCTTCCCTCCCCACACATACACACCAATCTTCTAAGACTACCAAAAGACCCTAAGGGAAGGGGTAAAATATAACAGACCATATTTCAGGCAACAGTGGCCAGAACATCACTTACACATTTAAAAAAAAAGATTCAGAGGAACTTAGGAATAGATACAGAAAAGCAAAATTACTCAAACATCCATTTGATTTTTCCGTATAAAGTAAAAACATTTGGGGGAGGGGTTGTGGAACAAGAATTCCATTTCATCTTGCACTATATAATCAATTTATATTAAGAGTGTGGACCTCTCATGGCCCCTGAACCAAGATGTGGCTCTAGTCATCCAGTACAAGGACCACCCATGTTGGCAATTTTCATCATTCTTCAAGAAGCAAGCTGCTGAATAAATCTCCCTGGTAGAGGCTGTTTCCAGAATTCTTGAATTTTTCAACTCTCAAATTTGCCATTACTCATGAAATGGGAAGTCTACTCTCAGGCCAGGTAAAATAAGCACATTTTACCTCTATCGTGTGCTTCTGCAGGAATCCCATCAATTTGTTTTGGGCAGGAGAAATCGATAGGTTAGTATGGTCTCTGACTTGAGCTCCAAAATTAAGTTGAAATACAGAAGGCATTAGATACTTAAGGTCTAAGAGTCTCAGGCCACTTGCTCAATGCATACACCTCACTAAATGCTTTTCTTGAAAGTCACCATTGACTGCTTCTAGGGAGGAGCAAAGGGAGAAATAAATCTCTCTAATACAGCTCACCAAAGAAGGTCCACTCTACATTGCCTGAGTTTTTCAATCTAGGGGAGGAGAGAAAAGTAGATCATGGGGAAGTCTGGTACTTTCTGTCCCCCTGAGGTTTAGCTGCCATCATAGATAGAAGCAACTGAGAGAGAATCAGGGGAGTTCCCCATATGCCTTTAAGAGACCACCAGACAAAGTCCATTGCCT
The DNA here is from genome assembly GCF_011100635.1 of Trichosurus vulpecula. Classification (NCBI taxonomy): domain Eukaryota; kingdom Metazoa; phylum Chordata; class Mammalia; order Diprotodontia; family Phalangeridae; genus Trichosurus; species Trichosurus vulpecula. The sequence goes on along the minus strand of NC_050577.1, from coordinate 223,877,326 downwards.
ATAATCTCACCAAATTGGTTGGGGGCCTCATCTGATTGATCAAGGGCTCCCTTGATCACTCCCCATCCTCATAAATTGAACACTTTAAAACCTCTTGGTTTATTTCAGACTGTAAAGGCTTAGTCTGGATTTAATATAAAGGCTTGTTAAAGGAATGGAAGGAAAAAATAAATGGAGATAATATTCAATTTTTTAAAAAAGAAATCAGATAAAACAACAACGAAAACATCTGTCACGTACAATTCATTTTGCATTTTGTACTATGAAATATATACACAACCTCCTACTGTAATTAAGTTGATCACAAAAATGCTCTTGGGATTTATCTCTAAGAACAAACACCTGCAAGCCATTGTGTGAGATTAGCAACAATTTTTCTTTTCTTGATATTCAATTTCTTGGCTTCTTCAACCATCTCAGATTAATCTGCAACTTGATGTGGTCCTTTCTTACAATGTTGAGAAATGAAAGGAATAAGAAACATGAGAGGGCGTTTTGTTTTTCCTTCTCCTAGATACATAATCAGGTAGACCTAAGAGCACTGGATGCAATGTTTTATCATTTGCATTATGCATTGTGATTTCGTGCTTAAAGAGAAGGAAAAAATTGAATGCTAATTGAAAATGTAAATGCATTTTACACCCGAATTGAAGAGGTAATCATGAAAGCTAAAAAAATAGGACATATCTGCATTTCACATATACTAATAAAACTAAAGAATCCATATCTCCTTGCCCAAACTCCCAAATTTAAGGGAAAAACTTTTGGCTTCTGGCAGACTTATAAAAAAATGCATTTCATTGCGAATTTATCTGGTTTGGTATCAGAGATAATCCAAATAATCCAAACACTTACTGACCTGTGAAATAAGGCAAGATTGGACAAAATTTATTCTAAAAAGATTTCTAGCAAATCACAGCTGACTTGTGAAGAAATGAAAGAAACAATTCAGGCAAACATTTGTAATGTCCATCTGAAATATGTGATAGATTAAGTTAAAGGTAGATCATTTAAGCCTGTATTATTTGTTATCATTTTTAATTTTTATTATTATTATTTTAAACTGAACAGTTGTTTTCACTCTCCCCTGTGTTCTCTTGAATAGTTCTTATACTCACTGCCTAAAAACATGCCTAGGTATCCCTCTACCTCAAAAAACCATTATTTGATTTGTTCACCCTAGCTAGCTATCATCTCCTATCTCTGCGAAAACCTTTCTATGGCTAACCACTTTGAGATACTGTCTACTACAGCTGCCTCCCCTTTCTCTTCACTTGTGCTCTATCTTTCTACAGTCTGACTCCTGACTTTATTGTTCAACCAAAACTCCTCTTGCCAATGTTACTAATCACCTTGTCGTTGCCAAATCCAATGGTCTTTTCTCAATCCTCATCTTTCTTTGCCTCTCAGCGTCCTGCCAATCACCCTTTTCTCCTTGATTCTCTCTTCTCTCTAGGTTTTAGGATACCTCTCTGTTTTGGTTCTCCTGCTACCTATATAACTAATCCTCTATCTCTTTACTGGATCCTAATTCAGGTTGGACCCATTAACCTTGGGTGTCCCCCAGGGTCCTGTTCTGGTCCCTCTTCTCTTCTTCCCCTATATTATTTCACTTGGTGATCTCATCAGCTCCCATGGATTTAATCAACATGTCTCTGCTGATGATTTTTCAATCTGCACATCCATCCCTAACCTCTCTGCTGACTACTAGCGTCATGTATCCAGCAGCCTATTGACCTAGATGTCCCATACTGTCCTAATGTCAATATGTCTAAAACTGAACTCATTATTTTTCCTCCAAAAGCTTCCTCTCTTCCTGATTCCCTCATCACTCTTGAGGGAAACACCATCCTTTCAGTGACCTAAGCTTGAAATATAGGTATCTTTCTTGACTTTTCAATCTCTCCTACCCTTCATATCTTACCTGCTGCCAAAGACTATTTATTTTACCTTCCTCATATTTCTTTCAATCCACAGAAAACTCCCTACTCCCTTCTATCATCTGCTACTGCCACCATCCTGGTGCAGGGTGTTATTTCACCCTTCTATTGTATCCCACTGTTGTAGGAGAAAACCAAAGTCTATCCCCACTCCAGTCCATCCTCCAGTCATTTGTCAAAGTGCTCTTCCTTCAAAGCCTTTCATAACTTGCTGCCCTCTACCTTCTGAGGATTCTTCCATCCTACTCCCGAACCTCACCTAGCCCATGCTTGGAATGTACTTCCTCTTCACCTCCACTCAAACAATTCCTCTCTTCTTCAAGACAAAGCTCAACTATGCCTTCTCCCATTGTTCCTGCTCTCCCTCCCAAATTACTTTGCTCTTAATTACTTTGTACTTATTTTTATTTATTATCTTTAAATTTAATCCTGTGTATACTTAGATGTGTAATTCTTGTCTTCACTATAATGAGGAGTAGAGTTGGCTTCAATGCTTGTGCTTGTATCCCAGTGCCTGGCACATACTAGGGTCTTTATACATACTTGTTAAGTGATTGATTGATTTAGCCTTTTCTGTATATGTCTAGGAATGAATTGTTTGATCTATACCTGATTTATATTGTATATTAGCCACTATTTTTTTTACTTTCCTCCTTTTTAGGATAGCCCTTAATTTGTGAATCATAATCAAATTTCCTCTATGCATGAGTGGGAGACTTAACAAGCCAAAGTGTGAAAAAAGAGAGCCTCATTTCCTTAGAGACCAGATCTCCTAGCACTGAACCTTGCCCAAGGAGTATGCATGGGTTTGGGGATGAGGAGAAAGTTCCTCTGGTCTCAGTCAAGTGACACTTCAAGTACAGATACGTATTAAATATCTGTTGCACCAGTGACTCATACCTTTCTTCTTTTCATTCACTTTTTTTTGAGGACAGCAGAATATATACAGAACAGAAAGAGAAAAAAATCCACCAAAACCATTTCTCTTGCAACTGATCAATTGAAAAGCTGAATGACAACTTTGGAAAATAAATGTGAATTAAAGAAAATGGTCATATCACATTAACTAAAGAAAGAAGTTCTACAAACCTAACTTAAGTGGGAGTTGAGATATGTGGGTTAAATTATATAATCTATAAAAAGGAGGAATTTTAAAAAAGAACAAGGAATTCTCTCACATGGAATCATAGAATTAGAGAGCTGAAAGGGACATTAGAGATTATCAGCTATAATTCTATCGCTATATAGATGAGTGAACTGCTAGTGAACACTATGTAGATGAGTGAACTGCTTCTATAGGGAAAAAGAAATGTGTGTGCAAATTAATGGGGACAAAGCAAATTAATTAAATTTACGGATAGAAAATAAATTTTATAGGTTTTTTCTTCTTCAAAAAGAAAACAAAAAGCAACTTGATATGCAAACTATCTTTTTTGTACCGTAATCTCTGAAGCAGCTAGGATACATAAGGGATAGAGCTCTAGACTTGGAGTCAAATCCAACCCCAGACATGTATAAGCTGTGTGACCTTAGACAAGTCACTTAACCACTGCTTGCCTCAGTTTCCTTAACTGTAAAAAATAGGGTTCGTTATAGCACCTGCTTCCCAGGTTTGTTGTGAGGACTAAATGAAATAATATTTGTAAAGTGCTTAGCACAGTGCCAGGCACATAGTAAGTACCCCATAAATACTAGTTATTACTCTTACTGTTATCATCATCTCCATAGTTATCATCATTTATTTTACATGATTTGGCTTTAAGTTTACAAGATTTAGACATATTCTTTAATTCTTCATCATGAAACCAAAATTTTATTAAAGTGATCATTAAAAGTCTCATTTTTTCCAAGACTTACCTTGATTATGACTCATAGGTTTTCAATGGGGTTTAATCAGGTAAATTCTGAAATGATCAAGGTATGTTTATCTTCATCATTTGGATATATGTCTGTAACAGTAAGGCAATAATAATAAAGTAGATGATAATTGTCAAAATGCCTGTGTAGTTCTGTATCACAAAGTATACGAGACTCTCTACATAGAAGGTAGAAGAAGGAAACCATTTATTGCTCTCTCTCTCTCTCTCTCTCTCTCTCTCTCTCTCTCTCTCTCTCTCTATCTATCTATCTCTCTGCATTTCCTGTGTCATAACTTCCTTTTCCTGTCAGGAAGCTCCTCCCACCACATGTGACTTAGGCTTCCTGTGATTTAAACAAGTCACATGGCCTATTAATGGATGGGAAAGAGCTTCAAATCTAAATTGCCACTACAATGTCTTAACCTTTCATGACATGTGGTATAGTGCAAATTCAGGTTTCAGTATTCCACCTCTATTTGGAAATATTGGCATTTTCAAGACACTTCTACCTCTCAGTTTATCATTATTATTGTTAAAAGAGTTCATTGTTCCCTGAATATGGACAAGAATCCCAGGCCCATTTGAAGTGAAAATACCTAGAACATTTGCAGAGATTGATATTTTACTGATTAAGATACCCAAATCTTATGTCTACAGTTGAACTCCTGACAACAGGTTTACAAAATGGAGGCTGCAAAATCTAGGAATCTTCCTTCCTCTTATTCACACCTACTGGGGGGCCATCTCCAGTTGTCCTGATCTATATCTTGGCACTGGAACCAGATGACTCTGGAGGAGAGAGGGAAGCTGGTGACCTTGCACAGCTGCCCCTCACTGAAATCAATTCACTCACAAGTCATGGCATCATCTTCCTTATGTCTTAGTCCTCTTCGAAAGTGAAGGACAACTAACAATAGTGCATCAAGATTTTCTAGGTACTGCGCTGGGTAATGGGGGTATGAAGCAAAGCATGAACTAGTCCATGCACTCAAGAAGATAACACAGTGAAGACACTTTAAAAATGTAGAATTAACTTCTTGGCATTAAAGTTCCTTGAACCAGACTCGTGGTTGACTATGGCATGGATATAAAAGTGAATTGTCATATAGGAAAAAAATTTCTGAATTTTGAGTCAGTGTAAATGGATATGACACTCAGCTCTACTACTTCCTAATTATATGATGATGCAAATCAATTAATTTTTATGGACTCTGAATTATAAAATAAAGTTAAACAAGGTTGCCTCTAAGGTTCCTGCCAACATTGCCAAAGAGTCACAGAATTTTCAGAGTTAGAAGGGATCTAAGCAATCTCTCAGCCAACTTAAGTCCAAAAAGGAATCCCCCATATAACCTGATTGGTAAAAGGTCATGCAGCTTATGCTTGAAGACCTCTAGGGAGGAGAAACACATTATCTCCCAAGGCAGGCCATTCCATTTTGGGAAATCTGAAATTGTTAGGAAGATTTTGTTTTGGGAATTGTTTTTGTTTGGTTTGGTTTGTTCATTTGTTTTTCTGATATCAAGTCTACATATTTTTCTTCGTGTTTCAACCATTACTCTCATATGTAACCATAAGTCTAATTTTTTAACATGACTACATTTCTATACTAAAAAGCAGATATAATACCCAGCTCTGTCCCCACTGCCTCCTAATCTTCCCTTCTCCAGGATAAGAAACTTCATTCCCTCCAATTGAATCTGATGAAATGTAGATTTATGTCCCTTCACAATTCCAGTTACCCTCCTCTAGGAGTATTCCAGCTTGTCAATGTCCTCCCTAAAATGTGATGTTCAGACTTGAATGCAATAATCCAGTTATGGTCTGACCAGAGCAAAGTTCATTGAGATATTTCTGCAATTATCTCTAGTTTTGTCTCTTGTAGGTGAGGTCAGCCCTTGAGGTTTATTTTTGTGAAGTTTCTATTGTCTTTAACCTTTTCTCTGAAGTTCTGTTTTCCTTGCTTTGACTCATCTTTGTTGTTCCCTTGTTTAGTTACATTATTTACAAAGTTCTATAATTGGACAAAATTAAGAGCACTTTTAGTGTTCCAACTAACATTGAGCTTTGAGTCAGGAAATCTCTGATAACATGGGTCACTCTCAATATTTCATAAAATCATAGGGAGATCAGGTCAATTCTGTTGTTGACCCATGATCTCAGATGAATTATGAAGGGGTCCAGAGAGAGGGAGATGAGTTAGTTTCATAGCTTATGTGGAAGCATCCTGAAGTGAAAGCAAAATGTGACAATATTCCCAAATCAAGTAACAAAGGGTGATTCGTGGTTGATCAAGGTCAAATGTTATTACTCCAATACCTCCCCACTTTCATATTTCCTTAAATTACACTTATTGTCTACAAATGTGGACAAAGTTACAGATCACAGGCATCAATATATGTGAGCATTCTGCCCTAATAGCCCCCATCTCTCCACTATTAGGAAGAAAGACAGCATTGTTAACTATTCTCTGGAACCATTATTGGTTTATTTGTTTATTGAGAAAGATGAGATGTAGCTGGTGTCCTGTTACTTATTCTGTACTTTTTTTTTGTTTTTTGATGTTAATTTGTTATCTTCTTTTTAAAAATTAATCAATTTTTTTGAGTTGACAGCACTCAGTTCCACAAGTTTTTGAGTTCCAAATTTTCTCCCTCTCCCTCTCCTCCCCCCTCTTCCTTTCCTCCCCCCTCTCCCCTCCAAGATGGCATGTAATCTGATGTAGGTTCTACATATACCTTCACATTAAATGTATTTTCCCAATAATCAAGTTGTAAAGAAGAATTATAACCATTGAAATGAACCATGAGAAACATGTAACAAAACCAAAAAGAAAAGAACAAAAAAAAGGGAAAAAAGAGAAAGAGCAAATAGTTTGCTTCAATCTGCATTCAGATTCCATAATTCTTTCTTTTTATGTGGATAGCCTTTTCCATCATGAGTCTTTTGGAGCTGTCTTAGAGCCTTGCATTATTGAGAAGAGCCAAGTCTATCAAAGTTAGTCATCACCGAAGCAATGTGTCTGTGGTTGTGTACAATATTCTCCTTTATTCAGCATCAGATCATATAAGACTCTCCAGGTTATTATGAAGTCCATCTGCTCCTCATTTCTTACAGCACAATAGTATTCCATTATATTCGTATACCACAATTTGTTTAGCTATTTCCCAGTTGGTGGGCATCTCCTTGATTTACAATTCTTTGCTACCACAAAGAGAGCTGCTATTAATATTTTTGTCCATACAGGTCCTTTTCCCCCTTGCGTGATCTCTTTGGGATACTGCCCTCGAAGTGGTATTGCTGGGTCAAAGGATATGCAAATTTTTATAGCCCCTTGGTCATAGTTCCAAGTTGCTTTCCAGAATGGTGGTATCAGTTCACAACTCCACCAACAATGCAATAGTGTTCCAATTTTCCCACATCTTCTCCAGCATTTATCATTTTCCTGTTTTGACATGTTAGCCAGTCTGACAAGAGAAATGTGGTACCTGAGAGTTGTTTTGATTTGCACTTCTCTAATCGATAGTGATTTAGAGCCTTTTTTCACAGGACTATAAATATCTTTAATTTCTTCTTCTGAAAACTGCCTATTTATATCCTTTGACCATTTGGGGAATGACATCTTCTAGCAAATTTGACTCAGTTTCCTGTATATTTTAGAGATGAGGCCTTTGTCAGAGACACTGTGTATAAAAATTCTTTGCCAATTTTCTGCTTCCCTCATAATCTTGGTTGCATTGGCTTTGTTTGTACAAAAACTTTTCAATTTAACATAATCAAAATTATCCATTTTGCATTTCATAATGCTCTCTATCTCTTGTTTAGTCATAAATCCCTCCCTTCTCCATAAGTCTGGCAGGTAAACTATTCCCTTCCCTCCCAAACTGTTTATAGTAACAGCCTTTAAATCTAAGTCATGAACCCAGTTTGACTTTACTTTGGTATATGGAGTAAGATACTGGTCTATGCTCTATACTATTTTCTGATGAAGAAAAGCCTGTTATGTGCTTGGCACATACTAGGTGATCAATAAATGCTTGTGGATTGATTGATTTTTCAATTATTCCACGTTTGCCTTTGTATGGTCTTACATACGTTTTCTATCCTGGTCTTGTTTTAGGACCTTCTCCTGATTCTCAGTGTCTTTTATAAAATGTGGAAATAGGAATTGAATATATTCCACATGTGGTCTGCTCCAGTCAGAACCTGTATAAAACCATGTCATTAAGCATAGATTGAAGAAATTGGGAATTCTTATCATGCAGAAAACACATGGAAGACTTTATTACTTGACCTCAAAGAGAGCCACTGATGGAAGATCAAAGAGGCAAATTTGGGCTTGATTTAATAATTAGAGACAGGCAGGAAAGCAATAAACACTTATTACATGCCAGATACAGTGCTAACAATAATTCCTGCCTTTACAGAGTTTATGTTCTAATGGGGGAAAACATGGGGTGGTAGAGACAAAATCCAGGGAGTCAGATGGAACAGAATGAGTGATAGCCAGCCTAGGACCCTCTCTGAAATTGAAGTGTATAAAATTAGAACATCATCCTATCTTTTGAGATAGTGGGTTCCGTCTGATGAATATCTTTAAGCAAAAGTTAGATAATCATGTAGGTGCATCATGTAGAGCATCCCCCCCAAAAATATGGGTTCTATCAAATGACTCCTGAATTAACCCAACCCAACCAACCCAATGGTTCTGTCTATAAGCAAATTCTTCTCAATTCTATCAGGTATTCATTCCCCTTATGTTGATCTTATTATGTTTAATATCTTCCAATTATCTTCAGAAGTTAGTCGATAACAACTGTAGAAAATTTAGTGACATGGTGCTATTTTTATTCCAACTTCACATTTTATCTAGCATCAAATGAGACATTTAAACACACACACACACACACACACACACACACACACACATACACTCACACATATACGCACATGCTTTTTTTAAAAAAAATTATTTTCCTTTTCCTGAGGTGATCAAAATAATTTCATTTTTTAAAGAAAAATCTGATATTTTTGCTTTAAAACAAAGTTTCATTACATATGGGTAAATATATTCTGAGGAAAATGAATAGCTTTTATCTTCATCAGGAGACAATATGTTCCATCATAAAAATCAATGCATTTGGAGTCAGAGGACCTGGGTTCAAATCCTAGTTCTGTACTATGTGACATATGTGACCTTCAAGAAAGCAAGTCACTTAACATCTCTGGGCTTCAGTTTCCTGGATGGGGAGGATGAGTTGTTAGGGAAGCTGGGTTGACTAGGTGACCTCTAACACCTCTTCAAGTGCTACATGCTACGATCCTATGGACTTTTATCTCCTACTTGGCTGAGAAGATTCAGCCCATCTTTCATAAACTTTCTCTTCTCATTTTCTCTATTGCCTTCTCCCCTCCCCTCCTACCTGGTTCCAAGGTCGGAGTAAAATCAAAGCAACATAATTGCCATCTCCTCATCTCTGTCTTGGTTTTTGATTCCATCTCCACCCAACATGCCTCATCTCTTATTTCCTCTTCCATTTTCAATCTTTTCAACTCTACTGACTGTTTTTCTGTGGCCTACAAACACACCTAAGGTTTTGTGTTTTTTCCCATCCCTAATGATCCTTCATTTAAACCAAAATGGCATTATAGATAAAGAGCTAACCTTGGAATCAGGAAAATCTATGGTCAAAGTCCACCGCTAAAACTTACTGGCTGTGTGACTTTGAGCAAGTCATTTAACTTCTCAGTTCCCTGAGGAAGCTCTGTAAGACTATCAAGTGCAGAGAAAGATCATAAGATCATAGATTCTGAGATGGGAAGGACCTTGGAGCAATTATCTCATTCCAAGGTGTCCACATGCATTGGAAGAGGATCTCCTCATCCAAGAGTTCTTGATATCAATAAAATCACAGGTTCATTCTAAAGCCCTATACCTTGATTCTGCTATCATTTTGTATTTAGCATTTCATTCATGGCTAAATTGTTAGAAAGAAATGTCTATTTGCTGCCTCCATTTCTTCCTCTTACCCTTATTGTATGCTTGCGTGTAATGAATTGGGCTTCTGATCCAACCCTCTACAGAAACTTTCTCTCTTTCTCTCCTCCATCTCTCTCTCCCTCCCTCTCTCTCCCTCTCTCTCTCTCTCTCTCTCTCTCTCTCTGTCTCTCTCTCTCTCCCTCTCTCTCCCTCTCTCTCTCTCTCTCTTTCTCTCCCTCTCTCTCTCTGTCTCTGTCTCTCCCTCTCTCTCTCTCCTTTCTCTCTCTGCCTCTGTCCTCTTTCTGTCTCTCTCTCTCTCTCTCCTCTGCCTCTCTCTCTCTCTCTCTCTCTCTCTCTCTCTCCTCCATCTCTCTCTCTCCATCTCTCTCTCTCTCTCTCTCTCTCCTCTCTCTCTCTCTCTCTCTCTATCTCTCTCTCTCTCTCTCCCCTCTCTCTCTCTGTCTCTATCTCTGTTTCTATCTCTCATAGTCATCATCATCATCGTCATCACCAACATTGACTTCCCAATTACCACATTGGAGGGCTGTTTCTCATTTTCATCCTTTGTGCCCTTTCTGCTGCACTCAGCACTGTTCATTACCCACTTCAAGCACATGAGACTTTTTACTTCAATAAATTGCATTATTCTACTTAATTGTAAATAAAAGACCCTATTTTTACATCAAGCCAATCAATTCATCTTTCTATGTGTGTAAATATACTAACTGGGTCTCTTCCTATCTAGCTGAATGATCCATCTCAGTCTTCCTTGCTTGTCCATCATCCTGCTTCCATGCCCAAGTGCAATTATCCCATGAGACTCCATTCTGGGTCTTCTCCTCTTCCCATTCTAAATGTTCACCTTTGGGAATCTCGACTACATCTATGGTTCATAGTATAGTGGAAAGAACACTGTTTATGGAGTCTGGGTAACTTGCTTCATATCCCACCTCTGACTTTTGCTTGTTGTGTGAACTTAATCAACTTACTTGGTCTCTAGCTTGCTCATCTGTAAAATGATAGATGTCCTTTAAGGTTCCTTATAACTCTTGATACATGATTCTATGTTTCAATTCTTACTTCTATACAGGTGACTCTCTTATTAACAATTTTATTACACAAGCTCACTCTTGAACTCCAGTTGAACAGTTTCAACTACCTGAAAAAAATGTTTCCATCTGAATGTTCCTATGGGATCTCAAACACAACATATCCAAAATTCAATATGGGAATAGTAAAAATCAGTGTCACCTTCCAGCTTCCCAGTTTTTGTTGGTAATATCATCATCCTCCCCTGTAATGGCAAGCAAAGTGGGATTTTTTGCTTTTTTTTTTTTCCTTTGGAGTGCTTTTCCGCACTAAGGCAATAATTGCCTTTGAATGAGTCTTGCCTTTATTTGAATTAAGAGTCTTTGATTGAATCAAGAGTCTTTGATGACTTGCTTAAGTCACAAGAAAGCCTAAGTCACATGAGTTTGAGTCACATGGTTGTAATGTCCTCTAACCCTTAAGAAGTGTATGTATCTTCTGAGGTTAGCATTTTGATTTGGGGGTTCACTCATTGGAAAGAGTCTTTGTGTGATTTAGCCAGACAAAACTCCTGGTAGCCATTAAGATACCCCTCTGCTTTGAAGACCCAGATGCTGGTGCTTCTCTCTCTGGTAACTATATATATATTGCTATGGACAGACAGTTAGAAGCCCTGTCTGCTGAATTATGTTGTTTGCTCTGTTTATGTAATTTCTGTTGGTTTTTCCCTGAAGTTCAGGGTGCTGACTTTTTCCCCTGAACTAAGTAAATGATATATGTATGTTTAAAGTGAGATTGTAAACCCCTTAAAGTTGCTTTCCTTAGAAAAACAGATCAAAGAATCTGTGCTAACAGCCATCCTGTGTGCTGGTGTTATTGGCCTTATACCTCTACATCAGCTGCAAGCAACATTGTTGTTACATCCCCAAATTCCATTTTGAAACTTTTTCTTTGGGGTTTTCTCTCCCTTATTCCTCACATCAACTAGTTATTGAGTTCCATTCACCTTGGTCTCCATTGACTCTCCCCACATCTGTCCTCTTCTTCCCATTCCTACTGGATTAGTAACATCCTAATTCAAACCCTCATTACCCATCACCTAGACTTATGCAATAGCATCCAAATTTATCTCCCTGATTTCAATCTTTCTGCTTTCCCATCTATTTCTTACACTTATATCAAAATATTTTTTTCCTAATACATAGCTATGGAAATGTCACTCCCCCACTCAAAAAGTATAAACTCCTTGACCTGACATTTAAAACACTCCACAATCTAATTCCAGCCTATGTTTTGACCTTATTTCAAACTGTCCTCCTTCATGCTTTTTATATTCCAATAAAACTGGGTTCCTAGGGGCTCTCTGATTTACCCTATATTTTCCTGAATACATGAATGCAAAGATTGTCCCTCCTAACTAGAATGCAGTCATTGTTCATCACTGCCTCTCCAAACTCCTCTCTTCTTTCAAGGCTCAACTTAGGTGCTGCCACTCCCCAGCCTGACCTGTTTCTGTTGAGCTGAAAATAGTCTCTCACTGCTTAAATTTCCTTAAAGACCCTGTTTGGGTTTTTCCTTTGCTCCTATCACTCTTAACTTTCTATTCCATTTCAATGCATCTGTGATTATAGAATTTGAAAGTCACCTTGTAAGTCATTTACCTGATTTTCTCGTCTTAATATGAGGAAAACCATCAGAGACAGGATTTGAATCCGTATCCCCTGACTGGAGACCCAGCGTTTCCATCATTTCCACTTCTGTGTAGTGTTACTCATCTCTATATCTATCTATATCTATATGTACATCTATATCTATTTGTCCATCCATTCATCTATCTATCTATCTATCTCTCTATCTATCCATCTATCTGTGTATGTATCTATCTACCTATCTATCCATCTATCTCCACTCTATTAGACTGTAAACTCTCTGAGGGGAAGGATCGTTTTTCCTTCTTTTCTCACCGGTACTTACTACAGAACAGATTTCATAACTATTTGTCAAAATGAGTTAAATTTTATCTTAATTATATGTAGAGTGTTTAGGGCTTAATAAGGAAGTTGAAACTGAAAAAGAGAACAGATAACACTATGTCCTATAGGACTAATATTACAGTACTCAGGTAAGCACCATGTGAAGGTATCTTAGACCCTCACAAATTCCTACAGCCAGCCAGTCCAAAAGTATTTATTAAGACCTCCAACACCTCTGTCCTAGGTGCGGGGGATACGAATATAGGGAAACTAGTAAGGAGCTTACATGAATATAAAGCTGCTACATAAGAATGTCAAGTTGTCCTGTTGATATCCAATTTATCTTCCCGAAGTCTAATTTACCCTTTCCCCATCTCTCATAACTTTTAGTGTCTCTCCTTATTTATTTCATTCAAACTCAGAACAAAAAATGATATAAACAAACATATGTTAATTGAACACTTTGTGACAATATGCCCTGAGTTTCTCTGTTGGTAGATAAAAGCGCTCTAGAATGAATATTCATTATCATGGTTAATTGGATTGTGTATTTCTTGCTCTGGCTGAAAATAAATGCAAATAAATGAATCTGCCTTAAATACCAATTCTTCCAACTCCTTGCTTTTAATATCCTATTGCTGCCTAGCTGTGCCCAACTCTGTTTACACAGCATTTTGGATATGAAGAAATTAGGGAAAGTGATTTGAATTGTCTTTCTCAGCCTAATCTTCTATCACCTGTTAGGACCACAAAGGAAAAATAACATGGGGGTGGGGGAAGAAGCATAGATAGTTGTGGAATACATTTGTTGCCATAGCTAACAAATCTAGAATTCCAATCCCAGTTCCTGAAGCAATCGGTGATTTGTGATCTCATCAATCGATCAAACAACAAGCATTCATTACTAATGGCTAAGATTACTAATTTACCACTACTTCTAGGCAGTGTGCTTGGTGTTGGGCATGCAAATTAAAAATAAATGAATTAATGCCTGCCCTTGAAAGTTTGAATTCTAATTTCTTCAATCTGGATCCTTCCTTCCCTTAAAGATGCAACCTATGCCGTCTTGGGGAGGGAGGGAAGAAAATCTAGAACTCAAAATTATGTAGAACCAAGTGCTGTAAACTAAACATAAAAAAAAATATTAAAAAAGACTAAAAAACCTAAAATACTAGCAAAAAGATTGCAGCAACTTATCATGAGAATAATACACTATGACCAGTTAGGATTTATTCCAGGAATGCAAGGCTGCTTCCATATTAGGAAAACTATTAGCATGATTGACCATATCAACAACAAAACTAGCAGAAAAAAAAAAAAGATGCAACCTAACCCTAGCATCTATGTATGGCTTCAAGTTTTGCAAAATGTTTTACAAATATTATCGCATTTTTCCTCCCAACAACCCTGAGAGGTAGGTGCTATAATTATCCGCATCTTACAGATAAGGAAACTGAGGCAGGTAGAGATTAAGTGACTTGCCCAGAGTCACATAGCCTGAAGTTGGATTTGAACCTCCCTGAATCCAAGTTAGCTGCTCTATCCCCTGCTTCATGCTATCTGGATGATAAGTTTGTTGTTGTTGAGTCGTTTCAGTCATATGCGACTCTTCATGACTCCATTTCGGATTTTCTTGGCAAAGAATACTGGGGTGATTTGCCATTTCCTTCTCCAGCTTATTTTGCAGATGAAGAAACTGAGGCAAGCAAGGTTAAGTGACTTGCCCAAGGTCACATAGTTAGTAAGTATCTAAGTCTGGATTTAAACCCAGGTTCTCCTAACTCCAGGACTGACATTCTATCTACTGCACCACTTAGCTGCCCTACCTGGATGATATAGCCTATTACAAAAATGTGCTGTTCAGGAGAACTGATCATTCCATATTCAGTGTCAGCATTTATGCCTCACAGAAAGCATCTAATCAGTGCTTAATTTTATTGTTTTGTTGGTTTATAGATTGAATAAAGTACTGGAGAAAATGCTAATTATGCAAATGAAACCTGAAAGTTTGTTGTATATTTTGGAGAGCTTGTTGTTAAACATTTACCTATATCATAAATCGAATACTTCTTGCAAGCATTTTCCCTATGAAAACAAAGAATACACATGTAGGGAATATTTGTTTTTCCATTGGTAAATGATAAACTGTCTATAGATGATCTTTCCATGGTTTGGTGAATTTACTTGGAGGGGGAGTGGAGACTGTGACTTAACCGGTATAGAGAATTCCCAGGTAGAAAGATCCCTCTACCAATGAGGACTGGCTCATACTTTAAAAGTTGTAGGCTTAAAAAGTTACTTGGGGCACTTTTAGTTTTGAGTTCCTTGAGGATAGTGTCGATTTATTTTTGTTTTCTTTGCATCCCCAGCCTTTAGCAAAATGATTGGCAGCTAATAAGTTTTTAATAAATGCTTATTGACCAGAAAGGTTGAGTGACTTACTTAGAGTTACATGCCCAACAAGTATCAGAGGCAAGACATGAGCACAGGTCTGCCAGCCTCTCTCTTTAGCCTTTGTTCCATGCTGCCTCTCTGAATTTACCTTAATCAGGTTATTTCCTTTTGAATTTTCCCATTTATTGGCTCTGCAGGCTACAAAGCTTCTCACCTTCCACTTGCCATTTGATGCTTTTCTGTTGCTATCTCCTTGATGTACTTGTCATAAAATGCTCATTTTTTGACCAATGAGGTTTTCCTGAGTGAAGATGGATATAAGAATGAGAAACTGTTTTATCTTGAGATTCTGAATGCTGTGCATTTTCAATGACCCCAGAATATGACTAGGTCATGGTCTGCCCTGCTTATCCTTAGGTATGAGTAGATAACCTAAATTGGGATAGTGCAATCTAGTGCTGCCACCTAGAGAAAGTACCCATCATAAGAGATGTTTTGCAATTTCTTTTGCAGTCAATAACTAGGAGCCTTAGGGATTAGAAAAGCATGAACGGAAGGTGGGTTGGGAAAGCTGTTGAAAGTTGGAATGATGGGATATCTTACAATGAGTGCCAGGACCACATGCAGAATTACTTCACTCCTGCCTGTCACTGTTAAAGGAGTGCTTGGCATCCATCATCTTTCCCTTTCAAAATGATTACATGATTTTTCTCCCTCAACTGTAAAGTTGAACGCCAAGTAGAAATTCTAGAAATAAATATGAGGTCTGGAAAATAAATATGTTTATTAGACTATTGGATTTGTAAGAATGGTTTAGCTCAAATGGAAGACTAAAATTAAGATTCCACCCTTGGAGTTATGACCTTTGGATTTCAAATATTTATAGATTTGCTGCATTTTTCCTTTAAAAAGGAAGGGAGAACTTTACATGTTTTCCTAACCTCCAGTTTAAAGAAATTACTGATCTACTCTGTCACAAGAAATAGTCCAATTAATTTTTATTGATAACCTTTCTTTTAATAACACCTTTATTATTAAATATGTTCTTTCCTCCTCCCTTCTTCAAAGAGGTATCCCTTTTAACAAAAGAATTGTTTAAAGGAAAAGAAAAAACAATTGGGAAAAATCAACCAACATATTTCCTGAGTCTGTGAATTTATGCAATATTCCATACACATAGCTCCCCACCTCTGCAAAGGGAGGGAGAGAGGGAAATGTATTTTCTCCTCTTTTTTCAAGCATGTTCCAATTACACAAGATTGTGATTAATTCCTAAAATGTCCTTTAGTAGCACTCCCAACACTGAAAAGGGTGAAGTGAGATTCATCACTCAACATAGGGAATATTGAAAACAGTGACTTGTATGGCTGGTTAAGTTGAGAGGCATCAAAGCGAATAAAGTACTTGACCTCTAGCTCCAAGGACCTGGATTCAAAATCCTACTGCTGATAAAGCAGAGCTAACTGTGCTATAATAACTACTCCCTATGCTCAGAGAGGTTCTATGTATTGTATAGATTTAGAGCTAAAAGAGACCTTGGAAGTCAACACCTTAATTTGACAGATAAAGGAACTGAGGCAGACAGCACTTTTGTGACATTTCCAGGATCCCACAGCTTGTAAGCACCTTAGGTAGAATTCAAACACAAGTCCTCCTAATTCCAAATCCAAGGCTCTGTCTTTTAAGTGTAAAGTGTCAAACACGAGGTACATGGGCAGCCTTTGGCCCAAGACACTCTCAAATGCAGCCTAAAATAGATTAAAATGTAATTGAGAAATATTTAAATAAATAGCAAAGAAATAAATCGAAAAATTGAATGAATAGATAAATGAAAAATGAATAAATGAGAGAATGAAGAGATGAATGAACGAGCAGTTGAATGAATAAACAAAAAGCAGATTAATGGGAGACCAAATAAATGGATGAATGGATGAACAGACAGAGAGACGAATGAATGGAGAGATTAAAATAGATGAATGAATGGATAGATAACAGACAGATAGATAGACAGACAGATAGATACATAAGCTTATGTGGCTTTCTTGCCAGTTTTCAACACAACTAAGAAAAACAAACAAACACTAATTTATGGCAAAAAAAAAGCTTTCTCCATAGGTAATTCACAGACATGTTGAACAATTCTGCAACTTACATGCTATACAATTATAATGACCAAATTTTCTAGGAACCTAAAACCTGCTCTAGGGCCTGTTCTAGGAAAATGTTGGCAGCCTGTATTTCTGACTCTCTCTGCTTGTATATAGAGATGGTACAGAACCTGGTTTTCAATAACAGGAATACTACCGTTTGCCAAGTGTTCCAGACTCCCTGTCCCCTGTCAAATCTCTCACTCCCATGGGGACTGACCTGAGTTACACCTTAGACAATTATCTGTTTACCTGGAATGGACTCATCATCCAGTCTTTGTTGAAATTCTTCCCTTGCATTAAGACCCAATTCAATGCAACCTTCTTTTCTGAAATCTTCCCTGATTCTCCCAATTCAAAGTGAAAGTAATGTCTACTTCTTGGGATCTTCTTTTTTTAAAAATACAGATTGATTTCTTTTGTTTGTATATTATCTTTTAAAAAACACCTATTATCTTTTCCCACCCCCCCCCCAGAGAATCAAACTTTAAAACAAAAAAGAAACATAAAAAAATGCAAAACAATTAGCAAAACTAGCCAACACATCAATGGAATACAATGGTTTATGCGCTATTCCATACCCATAGTCCACCACATCTACAAAGAAAAACTTTTGCTTATATTACCTTAAAATGTTTGTTCTTTATAGAAGGGCTAAAGAAGTGCATTTTCTCTCTTTCTTTTGTGTTTTGTTTTGTTTTTACACCATTGTGTTATTGACGGGTCAAGATGCAGTTTTATTATTATAACAAAACAGCATTTGATTTTGACTTCATTGTTGTTCTTTCGACTTACTTTGTTATAGTCATTGGATATATTGTTTTCCTGTTTCTGATTATTTCATTCTGCATCAGCTCACATGTCTATGTTTCTTTATTTATCCTATTCATTGTTGCTTACACTGCAGTATTATTCCATGAAGTTCGTACATATACTAAAAATTGTTTATCACGTTCCCAAAATGGTCATCTGCTTCTTTGCTACTACAAAAAGGACTGCCACAAATAACATGGTATTTACAAGAAACTACTTTCTTTGATCCCCTTGGGATATGCTCCTAATAGTGAGAACCTTGGCTTAAAGGGATATTTTGTTGTGCAGACTTTTAATCCTGTCTGAATCTTCATGACCCTCTTCGGACTTTCTTGGCAGAGATAGAGGAATGGTTTGCCATTTCCTTCTCCAGCTCATTTTACAGGTGAGGAAACAGAGGCAAACGGGGTTAAATGACTTACCCAGGGTCACACAGTTAGAGTCTGAGGCTGGATCTGAACTCAGAAAAATGGGTCTTCCTGACTCCAGGTCCGGTGCTCTATACACTGTGCCACCTAGCTGCCCCCAAAGATCATAGACAGAGGGGTGAAGTTTGGATTTAGTCAAAGGGCCACATTTGGGGACCTACAAGACCACATGTGGCTTTGAGGCTGCAAGTTCCCCAACCCTGGATAGACACAACACTTTCTAAGTGTAATTGCAAATCGCTTCCATTAGAATGACTGGACTAATTCACGACTCCACCAACAATGTATTAGTATCTCGCTAATATTGCCTATTCTTATCTTTTGTCATTCATATTTGTCAGCTAACTGTGAGGTGAAACTTCAGAGTTGTTTTGATGGAATGTTCTTACATGGTTGAACAATGATGCTTTCAGGAGTCTTCCATATCATTTGGTTTGGAACCTAATATAAAGTAGTTAGTACACGTCACTTATGGGTTTCTTAAAATCTTTGCATGCACTTCCGTCACTCTATGGAGATGTTGTCTCATTTATCTGGGTGTCCTCCCAGATGGAGATCATGGTTTACCCATGCTTTCTCATCCTTTGTCATTTTATCCAGTTTTGTTTTGGTCATAGACATGTGATTTCATTGATGTGGGAATCTCATATTAGGAAACAGCCTATGCCAATGTCAGGAAGTAACTCTTTCAAAATTTATAATTCTAGAGCAACCTGGGGCTCATAGAGATGAACAATAACGATGATGATAATGATGATGATAATGATGACGATGATGATGACAGTGATAATGACGACAATGATGATGACGATGATGATGATAGCTTTTATACATCACCTCAAAGTTTACAAAGTGCTCAAAATATGGTATCTTATTGGATCTGCACAACAGCCCTCAGAGGTAAGTGAAATTATTATCCCCATTTTTCAGACGAGGAACTGAGGCTGGGAGAGGTTAAGGCACTTGGCCAGGATCACACTGCTAGGAAATATCTGAGGTTCAATTCCAACTCAGATCTTCCTGATTTCAAGTCTAGTGCTCTATTCACTATATCACCTAGCTGCGTCTCAGAGTCAAATTGCCAGAAGATGGGAGAGATAAGACTTGAACCCAGTCCTTTCTGATCCCTATTAATTTTATAAGGTGCTTAGCATAATGCCTCGCACATAGTAGGCATTTAATAATTGCTTGTATAGAAGCAGCTACCTGCCACAGTGGACAGAGTGCTGGTCCTAGAGTTTGAATCCCAGCTCAGACACCTATTAGCTGTGTGACCCTTGGTAAATCATTGGACCGATAGCAGCCTCAGTTTCCTCAACTATAAAATGGTGGTGATAATAATAGCTTCTACCTCTCAGTGCTCTTATGAGGATCAAATGAGATTTTTGCAAACCTTTTAGTTGTCTGGCACATAGTAGTGCTTAATAAATGCTTGCTCCCTTCCCTTTTCCTCCTGGATCAGATCTCTGATCAATCCCAAGTTGACCTTCATCCATATCTCTCCCTAAATCTCCCTTAATGAATCTATCCAATGCGGTAAAGGCTTCCTCTAGTTCTTTTAATAGTTCCACAAATACAAGAGAACCAGTCTGACTGCCCATCATCCCTATACTTAGAAACTACTTTCTATTTGCTTGTTGAATTGAAGTTTATTCAAGTAATTCACAAAAAAAGTGTGAAATGTCTGAAAAACTGAAGCCTCCCAGAAGGTAGATTGACCTTTCAAGGAAGAGCCCTCTGAGGAAATCCCTAATTAGCAAAAGAGTAGAATATGTGTGGGAAGACATAACGCGGAAGGACAGATTCACCATTATTTACTCTGCATCACTGTCCCTACGAAGCTGAGTATATTCAGCTTGAAGGTACCTATTGGGAATACGACTATCACTACTACCGCAGTAGTGAGAAGGGCCATTTGAGTCACCCAGGTCACAGCGGGTATAAGCTGCAAGGCTGCCATCTTAGCTGTAGCTCTGGGACTCTTGAAATAATGGTAAATGCTTAGTCTTAGAATTGGGGAAAAGGAGCTTAGGCTGGGGTTTAAGAGCCTCGAGTGCACATATGAGGCTGAGATTAGGATGAGGAACAGACCTAAGGGGACTGGATGGGGCCATTGAACTGTTTTGGCCCTATTTCCTCAGGAATTCCCCTTTCTCCACTCCTAACATGAGACTGAACCTAGAGAGGATAATCGTTGTAGACGATTTCCCCCCATGCCTTGAATGCCTTCCTTCCTCATTTCCAATCTGACAACATCCCTTATGTGAAGTCTATCCAGAATACCTCCCTCTCTCCCCCAAACTTCTAGTGCTCTTTTGAACAAGCTACTTTGTATTTAACTCATTTGTGTATGTTTGTAACAATTTACTTTATGCTGCATATATTTTTATAAATACTTCTTGTCTCTATAGTAAGAATGAAAGCTTCTTGAGGGCCCAGTGTCTGCCTGGCAACTAATAAGTATATAATAAATACTTGTTGCTTGATTGAGCAACTGATTTGATTGACTTTTCTCCATAACCAAAAGATAGATTCCTTGATAGGGCATGAAGGGTAGTTAGACTCTACTCAATATAGGTAATTATTGCTAAATTTGTTTTTGGAACATAGAGACTGGCAGACCTCTCAGTTCTGGGTTGTTTACAATGCTCGGTTTCTTTTGTATTAGGATTTTATTTTCTTGGACACAGTTGATTTTAATGTACGGGGCTAGTTTTGACAGGTTCCATAAATTTGAATGGGCAAATAATCGCTTCTTTATTTTCATAACCTTGCGATTCCTTTGCAATCCTATGAGAATTATTTTAAAAAAATTATTCTGAGAAGGGTCCATAGGCCTCACCAGAGTGTTGAAGGGGTTACAAAAGATTAAGAACCAACTGCTGGTTTAGGAGAAAGCTGTCATGGAATTAGAAAGATCAATTCTTTGGTTAAATAAAAAGCTATGTGAGTTTGGGCTAGTCAGTTAACCTCTATGGAGTCCTATTTCCTTAGCTATGACAGCTCTCAGGGGCAGCTAGATGGCATAGTGGATAGAGTGCTCAGACTGAAGTCAGGAAGATTCTTCTTCCTGAGTTCAAATCTGGCCTCAGACACTTCCTAGTTGTGTGACCCTGGGCAAGTCACTTAACCCTGTTTACCTCAGTTTCCTTGCCTATAAAATGAGCTGGAGAAGGAAATGGCAAATCACTCCAGTATCTTTGCCTTAAAAATTCTTAATGGGGTTATGAAGAGTCACGCATGACTGAACGTCAACAACATGACCATAAAGTAGCAAATTCCAGAATCGAAGTGATGATCTCAGATGAAGACAATTATTTATAAATACTGTATCAGGCACAGTGCAAAGTACTTTTTACACACACTATCCCATTTAATCCCCGTAACAACTGGAGGTAGAGTTATTATTATCTCCCTTTTATAGGTGAGGAAACTGAGACAAACAGAGGTTTTAGTGGCTTGCCTTGCCCAGGGGATGGGGTTACATTTGAATTCAGGTCTTCCTGATTCTTGTCCTAGCACTCTACCCACTGTGTCCCCCTAGCTGCCTTTAAAGACAGGTGGATGTTGAAAGTCAATGAGGGCTCTTGAGGCTGTGTCTTGCTAGAACTAATACTTACCAGTACATACTTAGTACTTACTAGAAACTTACTAGAACTCAAGGAATTAGGGCTGTTAGGCTTGAAAAAGAAGCTGGGAGAGGTGGGGGGAGGTCTTCAAGTCTTTGATGGGACACCATGTGAAGGAAAAAGCTGGGAGGGTTGGGAGGTGTGATAGAAGAGATTCACACATGGATATATGCTGGCCTAGAACTTTTACATCCTTTCAAGTTCAGAAATTCTGCAATTTTGTCAAATGATTTTACCTGCACAGAGCTCAACACAATTCTGTTCAGTTCAACAGATATCCATTAAGTCAATGAGCTTTTAATTATTTGTTTCTTTGTTTTTGAGGCAAACAGAGGTTAAGTGACTTGCCCAGCAACACACAGCTAGTCAGTGCAGTGCCAGAGGTGCATTTGAACTCAGCTCCTCCGGACTCCAGGGATCCTGCTCTATCCACGGTGCCACCTAGGTGTCCTTCAGTGAGCATTTACTAAGCACTTACTATGTGCCAACTGCTGTGCAAATGGCTAAAGATGCAAAGAAAGGCAAAGATAGTCCCAATCTGAAACTTGCAATTGTGTGTGTATATACATATGCATGTGTATATGTGTGTGTTCATGAGTGTGTATGCATGCACACATACATACATACATATACATATATGCATATAGATACACATATACATACACATATACACATGCATGTATATGTGTGTATGTATCTACAGACATACATGTATATGTGTGTATGTGCATATGTGTGCATGCATATACCTATACATATATACACATATGCACACACATGTGCGTTAGTGCACACAAAACATATATGTACATATGCATGTGTGTACATGTATGCGGACATATGTGCACATATGTGTGCATGCATGCATTTATGTAGGTTTGTGTGCACACTTGTGCATATGGTTTATATGTGTCCACATGCACGTAAATATGTGTGTACACACATGTATATGTATTCACACATACTTACTTATATGTGTGTATATATGAACCATATATACATGCATGTGCATATATAAAATATATATATACATGCTTATGTGTATATGTGTATATGTCAACATAGATATATACAGATAGATATGTAACTAATACGGAGGCAGTAGGGCTTAGGTGAATAGATGACAGGAAGACACATGTTCAAGTCAGGTCTTCTGCCACATATAGGCTGTGTGACTGTACAAGTCACTTGACCTCTGAGTGAATGTCCCAGGCAACTCTCAAAGTACAGAACAAGTGTTTATATTGGTAGAGGAAGTTTCTGCCTCAAGAATTTTCTATTATCATTGAAAAACTGTCCCATTTTACAGAAAACTGGAACAAATGGATTCCAGCAGGGCTATCTGTTACCTAAGTGGCCAGGGGCAAGTCACTTTAATCTCTTCAGGACTTAGTTTCCTATTCTGTAAAAAAGGAGGACTTGGATCATTTGTCCTCTAAAATCCCATCTGGCTCAAGTTCAGTGATTTCTATGGCCTATGTACTTTCCCTTTCAGAAACATTCTTTGCCTGAAACTCTCCATTCAACTTGATCTGCATTAGAGCCAGCCACCCCCAATGATGAATGTAAGACAGGTGCTAAATTTAACGTGCTTTTACTGGAACACCCAGCTCTATACAATAGCATGGCTACAGGCTGCCAATCCACAGGACATGCTCGATTTCTGAACAGCAGCACTGCTGATCCTTAATCCCTGTGGATGCAGCGCTGACAAATGGCCAAACTCTTCAGCAGATTGTTTCTTTCTTTTAAAGAAATAGGAACAAAAGAAAGGAAAAAAAAACCCTCAAAGTAATGTATTAAGACGGATTAAGACACTTACATCCTGCCTGGAAATAGTTTTGAAGCTAGGAGAAAAAAATTGTTCCCAAATGGAAAAATATAAACTGGTTTTTTTTAATTCTATTAGGCAACAGCAATATAGATCCTTAAACTTGCTCTTCAATCTCCTGCCTCTATGTCTTTGATCAGGCTATGTCCCCTGTCAGTCATTCACTCCCTCCTTACCACCATGCCCCTTAGAATCCTTTGCTTCTTTTTAGGCTCAGCTCAGGTATCACTGTGTATGCAAAGCTTCCCTTATCCCCCTGAGTTAATTATCTTGAGTCCTGAGTGACCACCCCTTCCCTAACTTTTCTTTTGTATTTCTTGTTATTTAGTCTTTTTTATCAACTTTTCATGACCTTATTTGGGGTTTGCTTGGCAGAGATACTGGAGTGGTTTGCCATTTCCTTCTCCAGCTCATTTTACAGATGAGAAAACTTAGGCAAAAAGGGTGAAGTGACTTGCCCAGGGTCACACAGCCAGTAAGTGTCTGAGGCTGGTTTTGAACTCGGGAAGAGGAGTCTTCCTTATTCCAAGCCCATCACCACTGCACCACCTACCTGTTTATGCTTCATCCCCCTAATAGAATGGGAACTATTTGAAGGCAGGACCTGTTTCTCATAAGATCACATATTTGAGAGCTAGAAGAGACCTTAGACATCATCTAGACCCAGGAGTTCTTCACTTGGGATCTGTAAAATTCTGTTTGTTTGTTTGTTTGTTTGTTACTTATCAAGGGCAGGTCATGCTAGACTACACTCATTTACTTTTTTTGACAGGATTACTAGATGAGTTGATTTAGGAAACACTGTGAATAGACACAGGTCACCTGAATTTTAGCAAAGCTTTTGACAAAATATCTCCAACTCTTTAGGTGGCTAAGGTATATATACATTAGACAATAATATAATCAGGTGGTTTTAGATACACAAACTGAAAGAATAGTTGCTAACAACAAAGCCAACAGGACAAGAGGTCTCCAATGGAGAACCCCAAGGGATCTATTCTGGACCTTGTGCTGTGTGACATTTTTATCAGTGGCTTGGATAAAGGCATTCAGGGATGAGGAACCTGTGGCCTCAAGGCTGTTCTTTAGTCTTTTTACAATCATGCTCAACTTTTGGTTATGATTTTGATCATGTCTAACTTGGATTATGAAAAATCGAATTTGCATATGAAACAAACCTGAGAAGGATAGTTAAAATGGGGGATGAGAGAGTCAAGATCCAAAAAAGACCATAGTGGGTGAAATCTAATAAGAGGAAATTCAACAGGGATAAGTGTGTAGCTGTGTGTGTGTGTGTGTGTGTGTGTGTGTTTATATACATATTGGGTTTTCTTGGCAAAGATACTGGAGTGATTTGCCATTTTCTTTTCCAGCTCATTTTACAGATGAGGAAACTGAGGCAAATAAGGTGAAGTTACTTGCCAAGGGATCACACAGATAATAAGTACCTGGGGCCAGATTTGAACCCACAAAGATGAGTCTGCCTGATTGCAGGCTCGGCACTCTATCCACCACACCTCCTAGCTGTCTTTACTATAATCATTGGGGTAGTTGCTAAAGGACTTTGAAATGATTGATCCAGTATGAAATGATCATGGAAGTGGAAAAGAGAAGAATGTTTATAAGAAATATTGCAAAGGTAGTGTTGACAGTACTTTGCAAGTGATTGGAATGTGGCATCAGAACTGGGCTATAAAGGAAATGGAAGCGTCAAGAATGATACCAAGATTTTAGATATGGATGACTGGGAAGACAGCAGTGCCATTGACTTTAGAAAAGGGAAATGTAGAAGAAGAGGCAGACAGAGAGTAAGATGATTAAATCAACTTCAGATATTTTTAGTTTGAGGGGCTGACAGGACACTAAGATGCAGGTAGCCACTGACCAGTGGAAAATGTCACTGTTCAACAGCTCTTCGTGTTCTCTTCCCTACTTGGTCTGGTTTCCATGCCATGGTCAGTTCTCTATGATTACTCAACTTTCAGTCTGCATGACCTTTTCTTTTCTTCCTTCCATTGTCTAAGTAAGAATGTTCCCTGATACCCTGTTGTTAGTCCTCTTCTCTCTTTAGACCATTCCATGGCAAGTTATTTACATCTGTTGCTTTAATTATCACCTCTATAAAGATGATTTCCAAATCTATATATTGATCCTCTGAGGCATATACTGGGTGCTTCTTCAATATTGCCAACTCTGGACTGGAATGTAGAATGTCAGGTTTGAGACATGAAGTAAGAGCTTTTTTGTATTTTCTAGAATTGAGACAATGGATTTTGAAAAAAAAATAGTTGCGGTAATGTGTTTGGAGAAGATCTGAGTCCAAATCTCAGCTCTGTTCCCAGATAAGCTAGCCTTCACCGACCCACCTTTGGGGCACCTCATTCTTCTTTTGGACAGAGCTCAATGTTAGATTCTGTTATTTCCTGGAATTGAACCTTAAATGTAGCTCTTTGCATCTTCTTCCTCTTATTCTTGGTGATACGCTCAGAGCCAAACAGTACAATTCAGATTGTTGTCCACATGACTTTGCCATATGTGTGTGTATTTACATACCCGATAAATGTATATACATGTTTGTATATGTGTACACATATACAAGGATGCATACATGTATAACACATTGTTTGCATGTATAGTGTATTTATTATATAATGTGAAAAATATAAAATCAATGTTGTGTGTTACAGTAGAGTATAACATATAATATCATATTATATCGTATCATATCTCATCATATCCCAATATGTAGTATATCATAACAAGTATCCTTTCCGAATATGTATGTGTACATCTGTGTGCATATATACATGTATGCATGTGTGTATGCATACAAATATAAATTATATACATATATAACATAATGTGTGTATACAATATAACATATGCATTTATCTGTATATATGTGCACATAGATATGCATATGTATACATGCATGTATGTGTATCTACCAAAGTCAAATATTAATAGCTTCTAAAGTAACCATAATTTGAAATTATCTACATTATGGTACATTTTCCTCAACAAAAATGGAAGCCAATTAGATAGATAGATAGATAGATAGATAGATAGATAGACAGACAGACAGATAGATAGAGACAGACAGATAGACAGATAGACAGACAGATAGAGCTAGATAGATAGAGATAGATAAACAGACAGAGATATATGCATATATACACATACATACACACATACATACATATATGCACACACACATATGTATAGTAATGATGTGTCAATTGTGTACTGCAAACTTGAACCAGCTCCAATTGTTGGAATTGCAGGGTGAGCATCTACACATTGGAAATTGGCAACATTATAAATCACAGCTGGATTTACCCTTTTTTGATTATCTGTACTTAAGAAAGTGATGGAGAAAATGTTAATACTGAAGATTAAATTTAAAAACAAGTCAGGCGTTTTTGGAGAGCCAGTTGTTAAACCTCTATCAGAAGATTCCTTGTAGCCATTAACAACTGGACAGAGGGCAGCTGGGTGGTGCAGTGGCCAGAGTGCTGGGCCTGGAGTAATAAAAACTCATCTTCCTAAATTCAAACCTGGCCTTGGATACTTACTAGCTATGTGACCTTGAGCAAGTCACTTAACCCTGTTTCCCTCAGTTTCCTCTTCTGTAAAAAAAATAAGCTGAAGAGGGAAAAGGTAAACCACTCCAATATCTTTGCCAAGAAAACCCTAACTGGGGTCGTGAAGAGTTGGATGTGACTGAACAACAGAAAACTCAACAGTATAGCATTCCTGCATTTGTAGGAAATAAATTAGAGTATGTTTTGTGATCAATAGCATGCATTTGTGAGACAGCTGCTATAATTAAGGAGGTTATCTGTGGTCATTATACTTAGTAAAATATCTTCTTTTTCATAGAGATCAATTTATGACCTTGGTTCCATGGCCATCATATTCTATCCACCTGATCTCTCATGAGAACTTGGTAATTTTCATTTCCAAGGCATTTAACTTTGACCCCATCCCTTCCCATTCCAAACTACAACCACCAGCCAAGTCGATAGACTTGTGTCCCTTGAACAAATCCTGAGCTTGTCTGCCTTCAAGATCTCAAGGGATAAAGGAGAAAGGGCACTAGACTTGGATTCATAGAAGCATAACATCATCTGATCATAGAACTAGAAGACAGAGGGACCTCATAAGCATCTAGTCCATGCTTCATCCTCACTTTACAAATGAAAAAACTGAGGCCCAAGGTCACAGATGTAGGAAATCTTAGAGTAGGGTGATTGATACCAGTTTCTCAGAGTTCAGAATGAGTGTTGTTTTGACTGCCCTCTATTACCTCCTGTCAGAAAGAAATAGGTTTAAATTCCATCTGTGACACTGGCTATCAATGGAAGCCTGCCCAACCGATAAAGCACTATATAAATATTATATTTACATGAATATAAGGCACTATATAAATATTAAGACTACATAAATATTTGATATTTATTTGATAGTGATTGTTATTCTTACTTTTACTCATGCCCCAATTCCCACCCCCAAATATCCATTGAATTAAATCCCATATCATCTTTAAGGTCTAACTCAGTTCCCACACCTTCCATGAATCCTTCTCAGACCATTCCAGCCTCTAGCGAAATCTCCTATGACAAAACCCACAGTCCTTATTGTCTATAATATTTATTTGGGAATAAATCGTTTGTGAAGTCATTTGTGAAATCTCTTGTATTTTTTTAATTAACTCTTTCTTTGGTTGTATTTTCTCTTCCCAACTATATTATAAACCCCCTGAGGGAAGGGGTCATGTATTTTGCAATTTTTATTCTCTGCAGCACAAACTTGTGGATTTTTTCATCTTTTTAATATTTGTTTTTGGTTAATTGATTATAAATATGCATCTATCTCTCTAACTACATACACAGATATACACATACGTACATATATGTACATATGTATACATATAAGTATATGTATATGAAAAAAAATCCTGGAGAAAAAAACATTGCATTAATTTTAACACATATTATTATTTGAACTGAATTCTAATTTGAATAAGGAAAAAAAAATAAAAGGAAGCACAAAAGTATGATATTTTTCTTTAATTTATGAAATCAAAGCTTTTTAATTCAGTAAGATGGGAAAAGTTTGAGTAACAACTGCCCCAGTCAGGCAACAAATTTTAACTAAGTCTACAAAGAAGGGAGTATATAATGGTATTTCTAATAAGCCATGTTTTCTGATTCTGTTTTAACTACTTATGAAGCTAAAAGCATAGAATAAAACCAAGATTATTTGTGCATTTGTTTTCTTCATAATCAAGCTGACTCCTATGAGGTCCACTGGCAAAACAATTCTTCAGTGAAAGCTTGTGCTTTCTTGTGCTCACTGAAGATGAGTAATCATCGAACTTCATATTTCTAGATGGAAAAAAGCAAAATGAAGAAGCAGGTAGGAAGATAACGTCAGCCCAAAACTTGAGCTTGAAAGGACTTGGGAAGGAAAGAAAGTTTGTCCACTCCAGCCTCCCCCCACCACATTTCTAAAAGCATTAGTTAAGTACCTACTATTCGCTAAGCACTGTGTAAGGACCCTGGGTCTTACAGGATATTCTGGCTGTCTTTGGGTACAGCTCCTCTCTTAGATCATAGAACCTTGTATTCAGAACTGGAGGAGACCTTAGATGGTGGGGCACCTAGACAACCTCTCTAATTCTATACATCATCAAACTGAGTCCCA
Organism: Trichosurus vulpecula; assembly: GCF_011100635.1. Classification (NCBI taxonomy): domain Eukaryota; kingdom Metazoa; phylum Chordata; class Mammalia; order Diprotodontia; family Phalangeridae; genus Trichosurus; species Trichosurus vulpecula. The sequence continues at coordinate 223,847,594 of NC_050577.1, read as the reverse complement.
AAAAGGTGTAAAGGGTCATAGGTAGTTAAGTGGCAGAGACAGAAACTAAAAATTATTAATATTATATGCTGTGTTTTAGGCACAAGTCTGCCAAAAATAATCTTTATTCATTTTGACATTAATCTATCCAAACCATTTCTAGCTTAGAGAGATATCCAAGCTGACATCTCTTCTCCATGCCCTCCAAAAAGTATCTGTGCCCCAAAATGACTTTAGATAGCATTTATAGGAGCCTTGAACAACAAAAGATCCTAATGTGTAAAATACAGTTTGGGCAATAATCTTCTGGAATACTTAAGTGACAAAGTCATTGTTCCATTCTTCCCTGGACTGATATGCTCACTCTTGAAGTAAAGAAGAAGAAGAAGAAGAGAAGAAAAAAATTCTTCCCTTTACAAATGATATCTTGATCTTTTCTCTATGGAGATGAGGATAAGGAATAAGAGGCAATGATCTTATCTAAATAAGAGTTAAGTTCAGTTATCACCTTTAATCCACTTCCCAATAAAAGGTCTTCTGCCTATCACTCAGCTTCCCAGGGGGCTTTTCACAGAAGTCCAGAAACTGCTTTTTTAAAACAAATAATATTTTCAGGTTTACTAAAAAGTGTTTTTAGTATATTTCCACACATTGCAGAATGCTGCCTTCCTCCTCTTTCTCTCTTCTCCTTTCCTTTTTTCTATCTGGTATTTAAACATTTCCAAGAGTTGAGAAGCATTTGGGTTTTATTGACCAATATTCTTATTTATCCTCATCCAGGATTACTTGCTACTTTTAGGGTAGCAATAGGTAATTGGTTTGCCCATATCATCTTTTTGCCCAGTGTGTTACTTGTTAAAAAATTGTCATGGAACCACTATATTAATACATATATAATGATATACATATATAATGCAATAATAATATATTATATGATATCATAGATAATATAAAATACTACATGTAACTTATTACAAATAATATATAATGGAATGTAATAATATTTTATGTGTATAATTAATACATATATGGAATGACATATCTAGATATCTATATAGATAGAAATAAAGAGAAATATTCATTCAAATACATTCATATACTCCTCAGTTCTCCTGGAACCCCAAGAGGAAGATGTAGCCTTGATCTGGGGACTGAGAGTCATCTGGGAGAGTGAGAGTTGGGATGAGGATCTTAAATGAGCTCTGCTTCAGAGAAGCTTAGACCTAGAATCTGGACAGTCCAGAGATGGATTTCTTAAAGCCATAGTCAATTGTAGTTGTTAATCCATAAAGATCAAACACCTCATTCTTGGCAAATCTGGGAAGCTGATTGCAATACCAAGTCTTTATTTTAGAATAACTGCCAAACAAGGAGTTTACAGATAAGTCATGTGAGGCTTGTGGTGAAAGGTGTAATGCAGAAATATCCCCCAGTTATTCAATTCTAAACCCACTTAACAATGCAGTAAGGAAATACTCAAAAACATTAGTGGCATGATGACAGTGCATTAGCCTTGCCTCCAAAGAGCTTGGTTCAAATCTATCTCCCTGAAGTGTAACAAGCTTTTAAGTCTCACTGTATTCCCCAATGGATAACTGAAAGGGTTTCAGAAGGGAAAGAAAAAGCTGGTGGTAAAACAGTTTTGGAAAAACCAAAGGCCTGTGGTTGTGTCAAGGGAAGCAATTTGCATAGCAAGAGGCTAATTTTTTTGTCACTCTTTCAAGGCAATCAGTTTTTTCCTTTTAAGAGCATAAAATTGCTCCTCAGTACCTTTCCCTATACAGGTGCTCTCTTGGATAAACAGTAGCATTATGCCCTGAAGATGCAAATTCATAAGCAAAGAGATACAAAATGCAGATCAAAATTACAAAGCAGTAAAATAGGCTTTCTTGTTTTGGATTGAGTTTCAAGAACTTTTGCTTACATACTGTTTAAGGAAGAGACAAAAATGTAGAAGATATTATTTTCTGAAAAATAAAAAGTAACTCCCTTCTCTCTTTGCCACCTATCGTCCCTGGAACCTAGTGCCAAGATATGCAGCCCTACAACACGCCAAAAACACGGAGGGGAGGGATGGAAACCCAAGCTATACAAATTGTCACAATAATGATGATATCTAGCATTTATATAGTGATTTAAGATTCACAGAGCATCTTATAAATATCTCATTTGGTCCTCACAACCACTCTGTGCAGTAGATATTATTATCCCCATTTTATAAATGAAGAAACTGAGGAAGGCACAGATTAGGTGACTTGCCCAAGGTCATACAGCTAATACATGTCTGAATCTGCTTTTGAACTCAGATGTTCCTGACTTCAGGTCCAACGCTCTGTCCATTGCAACACATAGTTGCCTTGATAAGTATTAGATTAAGCAGACTCTCAATGATACAAAGAAGCTGGAAAAACATTTACTTATGCAAAACAGTCCAATCTTTGTTCAACAAAGTCAACTGGAACGTTATCTAAGGTTCACGGTTCATGTCTTTAAAAAGCATAGCTCAGAGGTGTTGCAAGAGAGTCTGCTTCACATCAATCGACTGCTTTCTATGTCTTTCAGTTTGAAAGTATTTACTGGAAAGTAGGCCTCTGCCAGAAAAAATAGAACAGACTCTGTCCTATGACGGAAAACATTAACTTTAACACTTTTTTTTTCCTTTCTTCCCACTGGGCTTGAGGAAGGTTATAAACAGTGACCCCAATCCCACACAGGCTTCACAACTTCCACTCTCCCTTCCAGAGTCATTCATCTCAACTTTCAAGTTTTGTGGCCAAGGCAATTAAAGAGGGGGAAAAACAGAGTTAATTTTCCCACTGGAAAACTTACTTCTGAGAAAGAGATAGAGACAGTCACCCAGAGAGACAAAGAAACAGAGAGAAACAGAGACAGAGACAGATAGAGACTGAAAGACAGAGAAAAAGAGACAGAGAGACAATCCTAACCTCAGCAAAACTCTCTTAGGACTCTTCAGAGCCTAGTACAGTGACTAACAGCTAGCAGTGATTTAATAAATGCTTGTTGATCCATTAATTAGAGAATCATACTTTTAGAACTGAAAGGGAAATTTGATGTAAACCACTGCAACACTCATTTAGAGCAAAGATCAGAGAAAAGAAATGACTCTTGCCCAGAATCACATAGACAATAAATGCCTCAGTTGGGACTTGAAAGCATGTCTTCCTGGCTCTGAGGGTACCATTTCCATCACTCCACCACACTGGCAGAGGGATTGCACTCTATGGTCTATCATATTTCATGGAAAAGTAAATTAGTTTTATTGTTCTCTAGGGGGAATGTACAAAATTCAGTTACTAGGTCCTTAAAATGGCCTGTTCCCTTTAGCTTACATACATCTTTAGTTGGACAATCAGGTTAGGTCTACACCTGACTTAAATGAAACAAATTTGCATGTCTGAGTTGACCCAATTAGTCATCATCAAATCTGCTTGAGTGCTGGTAAAACATAACATAGCATGATATAAGACAACCATCTCTAATACTGCCTATTACCAGTGCAGACCCCTGTTTTGATTCCTATCTTGTTTCCTAGGATCAAAGACATCGAACATATGGTAAAACCATATCAACTTTGGTTCCATTTCTTGGGATTTTGGAGTTGGTTTAGCTCTTTACTTTCAAAAGGATTTGTTAAGCCAATGATTGGTGTGAATCAGATTTCAGGAAGAGTCATTAAATTCCTTAAAGAACCACCTGTTTTGAGTGCTTCAGAATGTTCTATGACTTACGTACTAAATTACAATTCATATCAGAGGTAACATGGAGCAAAAGCACTTGAAGTCAAAAGACCTGGTTTAGATTCTGATCCTGCAGATTATTTAACTGTACAACAGTGGGTCGGTGATTGTTGTTGTTTGAGGACCAGTCACCATGATGTTGGCGGTAAAATTGTGGATGATGGCTGATGTCTTGACTTGCATGTGAACTGGATTTAAGTGAGACAGAGCTGTGCAAAATCATCAGCATCACTATCTTTTCCAGAATCATCAAAGATTGACTTTTGTCCTGCCACAGGGTGGGTGATATATAGTACACCAGTGTCCTTTTCTAGAATATGTGGATAATAGAGTTTGAACTATATGCCTCATAGGGTTGTTGTGAGGAAAGTATCTTTAAAATTTTTCAATGCAGTTCCATGTGAATTGTTCCTCATTAAAGCAGGTTCCTTAAGAACATCCAGTTAGCAAAGTCAATTTGACTTATTGTAAACACTTGAAAGTAATCAAACTGTATTCATGTTTAAGATTGTATAATTCTAATGCCTAAATCATATTTTAAATTTAAAATGTATTAATATCTTTTGTTTTTACATTGCATTCATTTATGTAAGTGTATGTATATAGATATAGATATATAGATATCCCCCTCTACCCAACTAGCCATGTTTTTTAAGAAATAATCTTAAAATGATAAAAAAAAAAGTGTGTATGTGGGGGAGGCAGTCCAGGAAAACTAAATGATACATCAACTGAGCCTAATTATATTTCAACACTCTATACCAGGGGTGGGGTACCTGTGGCCTCGAGGCCACATGTAGCCCTCTGGGTCCTCCAGTGCAGCCCTTTGAATGAACCCAAACATCACAGAACAAAACCCCTTAACAAAAAGATTTATTCTGTAAAACTTGGACTCAGTCAAAAGGCCACACCCAAGGACCTAGAAGGCCAAGTGAGGCCTCAAGGCTGTAGGTTCCTCATCCATGTATCTATACCTATAACCCCCACCACTACAATTAAAGTAAGGGAGGTACAATTTTTCATCTCTTCTTCAGGCATACACTTGGTCTGACCATATATTTCAATCAGACTTTCCTCCATTTATTTGAGAAAGTGAAATAAATGGTTTATGGCCATTAGAATCAATGCAAGTTAGGACATAACCCTTATTCGAGAAAAAATTTGACATTTATGTATGCATTGTTGGTGGATCCATGAATTGGTCAAACTACTCTGGGAAGCCATTAAGAACTATACTAAGAAAGTGACTAAAATGCTCATTGTCTTTGACCTAGAGATTCCATTTCATGGTAGGTAGGCCAAAGATACAAAGAAACTCTACATATAGCAAAATATTTATAGAGGCACTTTTCTTAGTGACAAAGAATTGAAAATGAAGTAGATAGCTGTTTATTGAGGACTGGCTAAGCTATGTGACACATGAATATTACAGAACTACAATATAAGAACAATGATGATAATGAATTGAGAGAAGCATGGTAAGATTTATATAAACCAATGGAAATCCAAGTAAACAGAACCAGGAGGAGAACGTATGTAGTAACTATTCCAATGTGGATGCGATAAAGAATAAAAACAACAGAAACAAAATACCTCAAAATTAAAATTGCTAAGCTCTTCCCCAAAGAAGAGAGCGAATACAACAAGCCTTTGTTCTTTGCTGAGATGAGGGGACCTTGGGTATGAAACACCTTTTATAATGTAATAATGTTGATATATTGGTTAGTTTCGCAGACTTCTCTCCCTGTTTCTCCCCTGTTTTTCTTCTTTTGTATGAAGAATGGCTCTCTGGGAGACCTTAAGGGAGGTTTACATTAGGAAATGCAGGTGATATAAAAACAAGTGATAATGATAAAACTTTATTTTTAATAATTCAATTTGTGATCCAATAGCCATGTGTACAGCTGATTCAACATAATAATTCAAAAGTGAGTCAACATTATAGAATGCAAACCTTATTAAGCCAGTATCAGCTAATTCAAATAATGTCCTGTGTAAATCAAAGGGATTGCAATTCTCCAGCCAATAGATAAGACTTTCCCATTAGAATGGTTTGTTTAAAACAAAGTCTGAATAATATATAACTCAAGAAGGAAAGCAGGTCCCAAGAGCTTCACCTCACCAAATTGATGAGATAACTTAAACCCCAATGTTGTAAAACCAGAGAAGAGGAAAGGAGATTATAAACAAAATAACCTTCTCATGACCTTCTGTGATAAAGCAAGGTTCTCCCTTCTGAGTTAAAGACAGCACAATTATGTATTTGTGGAAGAGATAAAAGCATCCTTCTTCTACTATATTCTTGGACTTCTCCTGCAGCCAAAGAATGCCAGTCAATCAGTCAGGCTGTTATCAGCTCTCTGCTGTGTAGTTCCAGGCAGGAACTAGAAAAAAATCATCCTTAAAGCTCTCTCTATTCCAAGAATAATGTATAGAGTGGAAAGTCTGACATAGGTCAATGAATAGAGACTAGGGGACAAATTCACAGGATGCTCAGAAACTCTACCCTGGCTCCAGCTACATTGATCCCAAATCATCCACCATGCCCAGTTGTGATCTAACATAGCATTCCAGTTAATCAAGGAAGGGGAAGACATCCTACCCAACTATATCACATGAGTCTGTTTAGGGATAGGGTTGACTACAAGCAAAACTTTAAAGTAAACAGCATTTAACCTCAGCACTTTTCTTGTTGGCCACACAGCTACACAAGCTCTTATTCCTGGTACCTTTTTTTCTCTTTTCTACTGATTCATAGACTCTTCTATCTAGGGGAATTCTTGTGGTACAATAGAAAGAGAGTTAGCTCTGGAGACAAAAGACATGGTTTAAATTGTGAATCCGACACATACTATCGGAGAGATCTTAGACAAAGTACTTCTCTCTGGCCTCAGTTTCCTTTTCTGAAAAATAATGACCTGTGAGGTACCTGTTATCTAGAGTTATAAGGAAACTCAGAGGCTATCTACCCCAGTCTTCTCATTGTATAGATGCTGAGGTTCAGGGAGTTAAAGTTGTTTGCCCAGTCACACACACACATAAGTGTCACAGAATTTGATCTCTAATATTCCATATCTGGAGTCGACGTTCTTTCCCCTACATTTTATGTCTGTTAAATTATTAACTGATTAATAGTATAAAGTATTGTGATTCCATCTCCTCATTATCAGCATTTTAATAAGGATCTTTTGAGGACTCCAAAAATCTGCAACACTCCTGTGAATTTTAGGAAAGGATGTTTGATAGAAATGGTGGGCATTGAGAAGGTAAGAGAAAGATATTTGTAAGGAGAGTCATTCTGCTAGTGACCCCAACTATCCTACCACCCACTCAGCTTATATATTACACCAGCCATCACTCTACATTTCTCCAATAACACACCCATCCTATCTCTGCTTTGCCATTAATGTAGTTCCAGACCCAATAATAACTCTTGTGGGTCCTTCATTGGAAGAAGATTACACTGAAAATAAGTTGCCAGATAATCCCAATCTCTTTGATTTGAAACTGCCCAGTTGGAGAACTATAGATTTTTAAATTAATTAATGAAGTTTCACAGTAATTTATATATACCACTATTGGGATGAAGGAAAATATATCTATATAATGCACATAAAAAATGCACATTTTCAAATTTTATAATGTTTTAAATTTTACTTTTTATGTTTTTCCCCAAAATTTGGCTGGAAATTCTTCCTCTTAAAGGACTGCCAAGTTTGAAGTTTAAATCATCAGTTGCTTTTGAGTTAAACCAGCATAAATAAAGCTTCAAGCCATTTTTAAGAGGAGGAAAAGTATGTTTTTCGCCATCTCATAACTCAAAAATAACTGAATCTATTTAACTAACTTTTTCCAAAGTAAGAATGAGGAAGGATGAGGATATGGATGAAAAAAGTGGGAGGGGAGGAGAGAGAAGAATGTCACAGAAAAAAAAAGACAGGACTGGAAAACTTCAGCTTGAAATATCTTTTTTTCCTGGTATGTTTTATGTGGCATGAGAAAGTAATGTATTATAGTCAATAGAAAGTTGAACTGCCAGTCCAGGAGTTCAGCTTACCTCTGATCACCTCCTGGCTTTGTGACCCTATTCAAGTCGCAACCTCTCAGTGCTATAGTCAAATCTCCAAGACTCCAAAGTGCAAGGAAGAATCTCAATATGCACTGGAAGAGGGACTTTCCACAGCCAAAATTTCCCTATAACAAAGAAATCAAAGACCCAGTCCTATCCTCAATTATTGGGTACCCACTTTATTTTAACAACCTAAGAAAATATTTCTAAGATGGAAATTAATCATGATTCTATGTACCATAATTTTTGTTTTCAATATATACAATGAATACACAATGAAATCTCATGTCTGGTTTCTATTTTTATGTTTTGAGAAAGGTAGAGATTAAAATGGAAATTCCTTCTCTAAAGGATAACTTTGGCACTTTCGCCTCAAATATTGAAGAACTTTTACTTTTCTTGAAGGATGAACATTTGGAAAATACTAAAGAAAGCTAAAGTTGTGTGACCTTGGGAAAGTCACTTAACCCAGATCGCCTCAAATTAAAAAAAAAGATAAATTTAAAGGCAGTTTGCATGTTATCTCTCCCATGAGAATGTGAGCTCCTTTCAAGGAGAGACCATGTTTTTCCCTTCTACAGTGTTTAACATAATGCCTTACACATAGTAAACACTTAATACATGCTCGTTGACTGACAGATTTCTTGGCTACAGATGACTAAGAGAATATTTTGCTGGGAGAAAAGTCTCACAGCAATAGAGAAATGGAATCTAATGACACAAACAGTTTTGAATGTCTTCATCTAGTGACCAGACACACACACACACACTCACACACTTAGAATCTCTACTGTGCATTATAATTTGATGGGTACCATCCATTCTAAGGGAAAAAAAAGGAAAAGAAATTCACCAGGATTTCCAAGAACCAAGAGGCAAAACATTCTGTCAGAAAGAAGATGACAAGGATAAAACAACGTGAATTCTGGAGATGTGCCCTGAAAAGATGAAACTTGATAACAGTCAATCACTAATGACTGATCAAGAGACAGAGCAAGAAGTTTTAGGTGAGGGGGACAGTCAGAGCCTTGGCCATCATGAAATACCATGGTTCTGAGGGAACCTCATAAATGCCTCCCTACAGTGGCCTGTACATAAAGACATCCTTATCCTAATCATCCTTCATTAAGCCACATTCTCAATGAAAGACTTTCAATTGAATAAGCATATCTTAAATCCATGGGAGAGAAAGGTGTTATTCCAGGCACTGGGGATAAAATGACATTGGCCCCATGCTATTGGGATCCAGTGTTGGACCCAGAAGACCTGAGTTCAAATTGTTGTTCTGCTGCTTAATTTTTGTGTGACTTGGACAAGCCTCAGTTTTTTCATCTATAAAATGATGGCACTGATCTGGAGGTCCCTTCAAGTTCTATATCTAGGATCCTGAGATGTGAGTTTAATTCCTTAATCTGGAATTTACCAGCAATATGGTCTTGAGTAAATCACTAAACCCTTCTATGCTTCAGTTTCCCCATCTGTGAAATAGGAGCGATGAGTATCTACCTCTCAGAGCTTATAAGAGGATGAAAGAAGATAATGGATATAAAGTACTTCGCAAAATGTCACCTGTTGTTTTTATTAATAATAAAGAAAAAAGGAAACTGTTAAGGAGATTATATTCTTCTGTCATTCAGAGCACCCAGGCTTTTTTTAGGATTCTCCACCTTTTCAGTCTATACTGCACTAATGATTCACTAGTCCTAAGCGGTGAATTTTACAACCATCATTGTTCATTCTTTAAGTGTGGTCTAGAAAGGAAGTATTTCCAGGGCTGTGGAAGGAGCACTGGACTAGAAATCAGGCGATTCCTATTAAAGTCCCTGCTTTGCCACTGACTCGTTATATAACCTTGAGCAAACCATATAACCACTCTGCATGTCCTTTCTGTGAAATCTCTCCACTTTCTATCTGCCACTCTGTTTGGCTTGGACCTTTGGGGAACATGATGCTCTACCCAGGATTAACTGATCACATGGAATCTCATCATCAGACTGGTTAATTCAACTTGGGATACCCAACATTTCCCAGCTCTCTCTGAATTAAAGGCTGGAGGCTAGAGCACTAACCTCCTCCCAAAGTTTTCCTTTACGGAGAGCTGAGATCTGGACTTTACACCCCACTCTCCACCTCCCATCAGCAACTCTTCTTGGTTTGCACTCTACAGAATATTTCCAGTTTTCTTTCATGGTTTTTTTTCTTCCCCCATTAGATTGTAAGCCCCTTGAAGGCAGGGGTTGTTTTTCCTTTCATTTATTTATATCATCAGCATTTAGCACAGTGCTTATTACCATAGTAAGCCATTAATAAATGTTCATTGAATTGAATTGAAATAATATGAGAGGGCTAGAGTAGATGGCCTATAGGTGCATTACAATTCTTACTTTCTGTCATCCCATCCCATCCAATCCCACCCCATTCTATTCTATTTTTTTCTGTTCTATAGCTTTCTTTTCTAGTACATGACATTCTAGTTTTTTCCCCTAAAACAATAGCAGGATTATATTCTGGAATAATATAATGGGCTTTTTTGCAGTTGAAATTTTTATTTTTTTTAATTTCAATTTTTTTACTTTCACTTTTGATTGTTTCATGGTTGTTCTTTGTATTTACATTGTTATAGTCACCATCTATGTTGTTTTCATGGCTCTGCTTACTTCCTTCTTTGTCATTTCATGTAGACTATTCCAGGCTTCTCTGTATTCATCATATTTGCCATTTCTTATAGTACAGCAAATTCATGTACAATAGTTTCCCCAATAGTTTGTACAATAGTTTCCCCAATCAGTGAACATCTGCATCATTTCCCGTTCTTTACTGTCACAAAAAGGTGCTTCTGTAGATATTTTGGTGTATATTGGATGTGTATTTCATCTTACATTTAATGTATAGTTCATCTGACATTTGATCTATATTTCATCTTACATTTGATGTATATTCCATCTTAACAATGGTCTCCTTGGTTTCTGAGTCTAATAGTGTGATCTATTATAGCCTTTCCTGAGAATAGGTGCATATATCTGGGAAGGGAAGAATACTAGTTGACCATAAGCACTTGAAAGAAATTCCACAGAGAAGGAAGAATACTGAAAAGAGAAGAGATTTGGAAACTGAAACCAAGCCTTCCTTATTTAACCCTTTTACCTAGGATTTGTTCCAAATGTAAGAGCAGGAAAACTGGTGATTATCCATATGCTATGTCCAATAGAAGTCAATTCACAGAGCATCCATTCTCATCTCCCACAAAATTAATGACTCCATCACCAAGCTTTTGAGGAGCAACTGTGTGCCTGACTATGAAGAACACTAGAAGTAGCTGTTGTGTTTTGTTTTTTTTACTAACCTAACATCACTCCAATTAAACTTTACCAAAGAATTCTTTTAAACTTCAGATTTAACATTCGTTTATTTTAATTACAGATTCTATTTAAATACAAACATTAAAGACCAGTGTTTAAATCAGGCTACAAATTAATAAATAGTGAATAAGAGCCAAACATTTATAATGTGATGGATATGAACGGAACCCAGTACTTTTCCAAATTACACTATTGAGAGTTGTCTAATCAAATAATCACTTCTCAGAGTTAGTCTATCAAATAAATAACATTAACTTAAAAAGATATTTCTTTGAAAAATAAAATGAGTATATATGATTTTTGTCAATTGCTCCATTTTGACTCCAGGATAAAATAAAAATCCTATATTTAGAATTTCAAACTCTTCATAATCTGGTCCCAGCATGAGCTTTCACATTGATTTTATACTACTCCTTTATTCATGCAATGTTCTAGAATAGATGACCTAGCTTACTTTTGCTCCTCATAGATGGTTTTCCTTTTCCTGATTCTGAATTTGTACTGATGTACCCTCATGCCTGAAATATGGTCCCTCCTCACCTCCACATTTTGGAATCTCTAAATCCTTTCAAGATTCATCTGAAATGTCACCTCTAATTTGAGGTTCTCCCTCCTATTACCCCCCATCCCTATTTGTTAAGGGTCCTCTCACTCCGCAATAGACAGCTTTTTACTTACTCTATTCACATATTGCATTTGTTACTATCTACTAATATGTATGTGTGTATTCCCCCTATAATATAAATTACTTGGATATAAATTACAGGCAGGAACTGTTTGAATTTTTGTATTTGTATCCACAGCAGGAAACACAATGACTTGCTCATAGCAGTAACTTATTAAATTTTGTTGAATTGACTCGATTTGAATCGAATTCTCATGTAAATAAAGACAGCGAGTATCCTCAGTCATGATTCAGAGTCCCAAAGCTTACATTTTGACAAAATTGGATCAGCAATCTGATATTTGATTAATGCATTCACTTGAGTGTGTGTCTTTTTTTCTGGAACAAATAATTTGAACCTATTTCAAACTTTTGTATTTTATTTTTAAAATTTTATTTAATATAGCATTTTATTTTTCCCTAATTACATGTTAAAATAATTTTTAACTTTTTTTGAGTTCCAAATTCTACCCCTCCCTTTCCTCCCCTTCTCTGAGATGGTAAGGAATACAATTTAAAATCTATGTATTTTAAATGAACCAATGATTTAAAAACCAGAGGGTTTTTTCAAAGAACATTATTCTCAATTCTGATGGAATTCTGTTGATTTTAAGAAGTTGGAAAAAAGCTATTTAAATGACTTTCTAAGATAAAAATGGTCATAATATCATTATTCAAAGACTAAAGCATTATCCAGTACATATTAACAGAGAACTTTGAATCAGCAACATAATCTAATTTTGCATCTGACCCCTACTTATAAAGATGTGGTGATTGGTGAGAGCTTCCTAGTTGTCTCTAGCAACTTAACCACACTATCTTCCTGCTACATCCTCCTTTTACCTCCTCTTCTTGGAAAATTCATCAGTGGTACCATTTCTTTTTTCCATTCTGTTGAACTGTGCATCCATTCTCCATTTCTGTGACTTCCCTCTGCCTTAGCCAACATTCCACTATGTGTGTTGATTCCCTCTATTAGAATTAGGAATTAGGAAGTTTCTTGAGAACAGAGATTATCTCTATACCTGTATTCTCAGCCCTTATCACAGTTCTTGGCACATAGTAAATGATTTTTCATTCATTTAATATATAGCATCAATGACATGAAGATTGACTGTGGTCACCTGTACCTTGAGAATACACAAGTTTTCTTGTCTCCTTCACCACCACTGCTGCCTTCCAATCTTAGAATGTAACCTCTTGGAGATCAGGGTTTGTTTTGTTTCTGTCTTCATATCCCTGACATCTAGCACAGTGCCTGGCACATAGTACAGTATCAAACTGTACGAATGCTAATTGATTGACTTGTGAAAGATATATTAACACCTGAAATGTCAATCACCTTTTCATCTCATTTTTTTTAATTTGTAACATCAACCCCTATAGCTAGAGCTATAGCTAGAGAATATTTTAAAACCATGGGGTCTGGGACTGTATTTTTTTCTAATGGGAGGATGTAATTTCTGTGAATGAATGCATACTAATTAGTTTCTAGTTCATTGATAATTGTTTTAAAAACAAAGCAAACAGCTTCATATACTTTAAAAAACAATTTAAAAAAGAAACTCACAGGGTGAGGGGGACCATTCAGAATATATCATCAAAATAATGAACTAGCCTGTGTTATTTGGGGAAAGAAGAATACTAAAAGAAATAAGATACCACAAGTTAAGTTTTTATTCACTTGAGCTGCCACTTTTTCTGACCCATTTTACATGATGGGGAGGTTCCCTTAGCCCTCCAGTGGCAAAGGACAAGTATTTTGGATTCTGCCATTCAATGAGTAACCAAAAAAAATCCCCAACATCTTTCATAGCTCATAATGTTTAAGAGGGTTAAATATGTGCCTGTAAATGTCAAATTCCAGGAGTATATTTTTAAATCACTGTGTGGGATGTAAGTAGAAAATTCTCCCTCAGCCAATAAGGGGTTCCTACTTGTCCCCCTCAATAAAAGATATGTCAAGTGGAGATGACAGATTGTGATACCACCCGCTACATCAACCTAACAGCAGTCAGGCTTTTGCCAAAGTCAATTTTGCAAAAGGTCACCTATGAGTCAGTGCATATAACTCTCAGAGCATTCCAGTATATCTCTCTTGTACACCTTCGTTCTTTTCAGCAGGGGTCCTCCTATTCTCTCCCTGGCATTTTCTTTCAAAGAGACTGCCAGGCATACAGAGGGCCATGTGTTTTAGGACCCTTTCTGTGATATGCAGAAATGTTTCTCTGCTTTGCACAGGGTGGCAAAAGCAGAGCCGTCTAGAGCTTCACTGACTCACCTCTTTCAACAAAGCCCCCTGTTTCATAGAGATCTCTATCACTGACACTGTGCTCCCAAATTTAAATCTTTTCCCCCTAGAACACATTCTCCATCCATAGCAAATATATGATTCGATGGTTGACAATAAGCTAACACAAGCTCTCGAGAGAGCTGATGAAACAGCTCTGTGCAGTAATGTAATGCTTCATGAACCCATTATCATGCATTTTAATGTCTGATCCTCTAGCAGTGAATCATCAGCATTAAGGAACTTTTTTTTGCTAATTCACTTAAAAAAAAAAAAACCTTTTGATGCAGTCATGGAAACTTGTGATCAAATAGTCCCTCCAAGCAGCCTCTGGCAAAAAATAAAACGTGAACGTGTGTTTACAGAGGATTACAAGGACTTCTCTGATGGGTTTTGTGGCAGATGGTGGCACCTGAGAGCAGGGAGGGAGAGCAGGAAGAAAGCTCAAACAAGGCCATTTTTATTCATTCCACAGTTTTCTGCAGCAAGGTATGCAGCAATCCCTCACCATAGACAATCATTGAGACTCAGCTGCAATGAGTGAGATGAAAACTTGCCCGTCTGCGTATTGTGTATTAAAAAGGGGGGCAGAGGGAAGAAATTATATTTTCATCTAGAAAATAATTTTTTCTCTTCTCTAAGGACGAAGGGTGAAAGGAAAAACACTTTCCAACAACTGGTCAGAATGTGCCTCATGCTAAGCACAGCGCCTGGCAAACACCCAATAAATGATTATTGATTGACTGATTTCACTTATTCTATTTTTAATAGCTAGCCTTTATTCAGTTCTTTAAGGTTTGTGAAGCACTCTGCAAATATTATTTCATCTTATCCTCACAACCATTCTGGAATTAGGTACTAGAATTATCTTTGTTTTACCGATAATGAAACTGATGTTGTCTTTCTCCTGAAGGACACACAGATGTGGTCTCAGACCACATCTGAACTCAGGTCTTACTGACTCTGGGTCTACCACTGTATCCACTGCATCATCTAGATGCCTCTCATTAATTTATTTTTAGTCTCATCAATGAATTTTTCTTTCTGATTGTTCTTCTTCAATCTGAAATTATCCTTTAAGAGGATAAGTATACATAACAATTAAATTTCTTTTTCACTTACATGTTTTCTGGGTCCATGACTAGGTCAAGGGATGATAGGGTAATTCAGGAGAAAATGAGGCAGGACTCCAACATGTTGAGTGGACTCCCAGGCAATTTAAATCAAATTAACAAGAATTTATTAAACCCTTACTACATTCAAGGCAGTCCTTGAGAATACACCAAGAACAAAAAAAGACAAAAACCAACCCCGTCCTCAAGTAGTTCACAGTCTAACAGGGGGAGACAGTATCCAAACAACAATGTATAAGCTATCTATATACAAGGAAAAATCGGAGATAATCTCAGAGGAAAGGCAATAAAGCTAAAGGGAACAAGGAAACGGCTTCTTGTAGAGCGTGGAATTTTAGCTGAGATTTGAAGAAATACAAGTAATTCAGGAAGTAGAGATGAAGAAGGAGAACGTTGTAGGCGTGGGAGTCAGCCAGTGAAAATGCCCAGTCTAGATGAAAAGGAGTCACACGGGATGAAATGGCATGGCTGGGTGGTTACCTGGATCATAAAAAAGAAATTTTAAATTTATGAGATCACAGATGCCTCTGAGTATTAGATAGATGAATAGATAGATAGACACATATACATATATATATATACATAAACACACATGCACACACATATATATACACACACATGCGCGCGCACACACACGCACACACACACACACACACACACACACACACACACATTAGCTATTTAAGTCCATTTTTCTTGGTGCAGGTGAATAAATTTCTGAGCTTAGAGACACCAGACCTGAACTCAAATGCCAGCTCTGTACCTCACTAAGGACCCTCAGCAAGTCACCTAAACACTCTGTGCCTCAGTTTCCTCATATAGAAAATGAGGAAGTAGGACTGGATGAGTTCTAAAATCGATTCCAATTCCATTTTTCTTCACTTAAATTCATTTACACACAAGTCAAGACATTACCCAATGATATCATAGGTTTTCTTCAAAAAGGAATGATGGACAACAGTATGATATGATACATACATTCAATGGTTTGAAGTTTGGATGTAGTAGTGGGAATGCCTAAAGCTAATAAGCGTTGTCATATTAAAGAAGGAAACATCCCGAACTATGAAAACACCAATGAAATTGGACCCAAAAGACCCAGGTCCAATTCCCAGCTCTGACATTTACTACCCTATTTATCCCTGGGCAAATTAATTAACCTCTCTGGTCCTGAGTTTTTCCTCATGTGCAAAATGAGGGATTGGGGTATATTAACTCTGCTTTCCTTTCTAACTCTATCTCTAATCTTGTGTCTTGCTACATAATTTTGTAACTAGAAAGAAAATTTGCATTTGAAATATTCTCATTGAAATACCAAAGTCCACTAACGGTGAGAGTGCATGATTTGGCAAAAGGATCACTAAATTTGGAGTCATGATTCACATAGATCTAGAACCAGAAGGGACCTGGGAATTTCAACCTTTTTTTCAGATAAGGAAAATGAGGTCTAGGGAAGTTAAATAATTTGTCCAAGGTCTCACAGGTGGTAAGCATCCAAGGAAGGATTTGAACCCAGGTCCTCTGACCCTGTTCAGGTATATGGTGCAATAAGTAGAGCATTGGACCTTTTGGTCAGGAATACTTCCTAGCTGTGTGACTCTGGACAATTCACTTAATCCTATTTGCCTCAGTTTCCTCATCTGTAAAATGAGCTAGAGAAGGAAATGGCAAACCACTCTAGTATCTCTGCCAAGAAAACCCCAGATGGGGTCATGAAAAGTCAGACCCTTTTTGAAACTGAAATGACTGAACAACAACCTCTTTCCCTAGAGCCAATGATCTTTCCAAGGGTCACAGTTTGATTCTAGGTTCTGCTACATACCCTGATGTCACCTTGTACCAAAGACCTAAAGGCTGTGGGACTTGGTTTCCTCATTTATAAAATGAGTGAGTTGGATTAGAAGACATCAAAATGGCTTCCAGTTCTAATTCCATGCATCAATGATTAGAGGACCTGCAAAGCCTCTTCTGACTCTTTATCAATTATATTATTTTCCTAATTTACAATTCAGGGTAGGGATGTAGTATCCTTATAGGAGTATCTAATTAAGAATGCACATATCTCCCCTCTTAAAGGGGAACACCGGACTTGTATTTTTTAAATGAGATGATTATCCAGATTTTAATGCAGTATGTGTATAGATGCTTATGCTTTCATATGCAAGATAAAATGAGAAAATGAAACATTCAGCCTGGTAATTTGCAGGTATAATTATGGATAGAAATGAAATAAGTATGTAGGGATATGTAGAAACCTACTTCCAAAAAAAAATAAGCTTTCCAAGGTTTGAGGACTCAAACAACCTTATCTAAATGCCTTGAATAATTACTAGTTTTTCAGCTCACTTTGCTTATTTATATACACACACAGAACCTATAGATAGGGTTTGTTAGGTTTTGATGTTCTAAAATGTTTTCTCCAAAGGGGGAAAAGGGAGCAGGAGGTTTAATTTTAAATGAATTGAGAATGGATACTAAAACTGTTTGCCATCTGATGCACCCAAGCAAGACAAATCTTGAAGCCAGCTTTGAACTGCGATGTGCTATCTTCATTCCAAATATTAATTCAAGTGTTAAGTACATGCATGCAAAATGAATTATAATTATTAGCTGTTGGGAGAGAGCAGTTAGTTCTAGAATGAGCCCATTGGAATTACTCAAGAGGCAGAAAGGAGCTCAATATTCTGGTTGTTATGACACATTCTCTGTCATATCAATCAGTTATGGGGGTGAGGATACGTAGCATTGATGGCAATGCTTCCTACTAAAATTCAGTAACAAGCAAAAATTGATAGCTTGGATAGTTTTGTTGTCAGCCAATTGGAAGGCCCCTAAGGGAAAATAAGTTTGGCCCAAATTGGAAGATTAGAATCCTGGGACAGCTTGGATGCCATCTTTCTTATTTCTTTCTGACCTCCATAATTTTCTAAGATTTAGTGATTGATAATACATCCAGAGCTTCAAGTGAAAGCATTCCACATACTGACAATACAGCAACCCCTCTCTAGGCTCATTCTCACAACCTCTACTCAAACCAGCAAGTGGCAGTCTAGGAGTATCACAGGGTGTTGGGGGGTGGGGTGGAGGTCAGGAATGTTGCTTCTAGCATTATCACTCATGAACCCTCATTTGATGTGGCTCCTCCTTCCTCCTCCCCTCATATCAAATATACAATTGAAATAAATTAGTTTTTATAAAAAGGAGTTTACTGGGAAAGTATGCTAAGGGTAGAGTTTATAACCCTTCCTTCCAACACAATCCCAGGAAAGGTAGGGTGGGGAGGCACACAAATTTAAAACACAAAAGTAATGGAGTTTACATGTAGTGAACATGGGAAGCCAAAAAGTACCTTGTGTCTGCTTTTGTCCCCTTCACAGAATATCCATCAAGTTTACTTAGGGGTATAGTGTCAAGGTAGATACATGGCTCCATTCATTAGCTGGGGTCATTCAAGCAGATTGTTTACCTGCTGTACTTGGGTCTCGCCATAACTGCTACTGGATTCAGTGGTCTCTGCTACTAACTCCCAGTTGCTAAGGATATCTCTGATAGCTCTTCTGAAGTTTCAAAATTTGCAAGATCAGGGCCTGGTCAATTTCATCTCTAAATATTCATTCATTGATATTTAGGAAAGACAAAAACCCAAAAGAAATCCAGAAGACAGTGATGCCATGCTTTAATGGACACATACAGCAGCCAAATGGGAGACAAGGCTTACTGCCTTTTCCCAACAAGCAGCTCCCAGTAAACTTCCTCACTTGACAGATTCCAGGGGAAAGAGTGAGAAATCATCCTCTGGAACTTATTAAATATAGTCTCAATTCTCACTCCTCAGCCAATCAGAAGACTTTTCTTTACCAAAGTGACTTTCAATCATTCATAGCAGGAAGCAGGCTCACCAAGCATCCATGTTTTTGATTGAAATAAGGCAGGAAATATTTACATGCTCTGTCTAGACCGATGAGGACAGACAGATGCATGAATGCTCTAAGAACTGAGTCCTTATTGGCCAGCTCCTATATTGTAATATTTTTCTAGCATTTTGTTATCATTGCATATATAATATATATGCATATATGTATGGATATACATGCATACATTTTTCAACATCCACTAAACTTTGGGAAAGCTTTTAAAACTAAGAAGTGTAGCAATTACCTAGGAGTCAACTCAAGGGTCTTGGGATCAAAGCACATGTAATATGCATTTTCATTTATTATTATGTATTTCAGTGAAATATGTATACATGTGGATATTATTTATAATTCCATTTCCTTTATATCCTATCTCCAAATTACATTTTCATATTCACCCTCTAAAAGTTCATACATTCCCAAGCAAAGTCAGATTTGGCAAATATTTCTGTAGCACTTATAATGCCATCAATTATAAGCCTCCTGAAAAACTGCCCCATATTCATGGTACATTGGGGTATGTATCAATTTAAAAGCAATATCTCCAAACCCCCCTTACGTGCTTGCCTTTTAGACCAAAGATTATAAATGTATCTTGCTATTATATGCTAGGCATTGCTTTAGGTACTGGGGATATGAAAGAACAAAAACGACCACCCAGAAACATCCCTATCCTCAAAAAGCTTACACTATCGGGGAGATAACAAGTCCATATCTAAGTATATACAGAATCAGTACATGCAAAAGAAATGTGATGAAATTTGTGGGAAAGGGAGTAACAACTGGAGACGTCAGGAAAAGAATAAACATTTCAGTTCATTTCATTGCTTGTGAGTATGGTGGTGATTCAGCATATTGTGATTATCATATTCTAACAAGAACAAAAACACTTTGCATAAAATAGTAAGCACTGGAGCATCAGAAAGTCATCAAACAACAAGAAGACAAAATACACAATCTTCTCCAAAGCTGCCTTCTCTCACACTCCTGACTTCCAGTCTCTCAGGTGTCTTAGAGTACAGATGTGACTCTGACAATTACCACCAGTGTGACCCGGCTCAAGTCACACTCAATCTATTTTCCAAGTCAGTTGTTTTACCTACTGAATATTTCACATTTTCTTCCGTTTTTTCATTATTTTGATTTTGTTTTATAACTTCTTGTTGTCTCATAGAATCATTTGCTTCCACTTTCTCTGTACTCTAAGACACCTAACTCTGAAAATTACTGCCTGCGTGACCCGGCTCAAGTCATGGATTCCCTCTGAACCTTAGTTTCAACATCTGTAAAATAAAGAGGTTGAATTAACAGAACTCTAAGGTTCCTTCCAATTCTAAAGATATTCTATGACCTTCAATCAGTGACATTTCCTACCGATGCCCTTGAGCAAGTCACTTAACAAGTCTTTTAAGTTTGCACATTCATTATTATTTCACATAGTTTGACACTTGTGAGATTATCATTGGCAAATGACTTCAAATGCTATATACTAACTTAAAATGAAAGATAACATTTATTTATTCTTCATTTTCTCTTAAGGTATGAATAATGAGCATTCTTATCATCAATTATAGCAAACTTTTTCAATCATGACAATTTGGCTTTCAAGTCGGAGGACCTGTCTTTGAGTAGTGGCATCCGTAATGTTGGGTAAGTCTCTTGAGACCTCAGTTTACTCACCTGTAAAATGAACGAATTGAACTAGATGACTCCTAACTTTAGTTCTATGGTGCCTTTTAGGGGTTTTTAAAAAAAACGAGCAAACTGGATTCAGAATCATACAAACTAGAATATAATCCAAGCTGTGCATCTTACTACCTATGTAAACTTGAGCAAGTCTCTTCACTTGCTCTGTGGCCAGTTACATGATAGATAAAATGAGAGTGTGGACTAAATTATCACTATGATTCCCTTTAACTTTAAGAACTATGGTTCTATATTTTCTTGAACAATGCTTCCTCCAATAAAAATAGGGCAGAACTTAGCGTATGCCTCCATTCTCCTTTGTAAATGATTTAACATCATCATCGTGGTCGTCATTATCATCATCATCATCATCATCATATCTAGCATTTATATAGATGCTCAAGTTTTACAAGGCATTTTACATATTAAGTTGATATTTGATTGATATATTAACTAATGTTAATGAATGCAATCACTTCAAGGATCTTTTGTAGCAATATTAAAGTTCTTTGAGATATTAAAATGACTTGCCCAGGATCCTACACCCAACATGTGTCAAAGTTGGGATTTGAACCCAGGTGCTCCTGGGTTTGAGACTGGCCTTCTGTACTACTATGCCATATTGCCTTAAATAAATCAATAAAAAAATCCTTTAGTAATCATATCTAATAAGTCCTGGAAATTTTGCTACTTCAATAACTTTTCCATTGGTCCATTATTACTGCTGTCATTTTCTCATATTTTTTCATTATACCTTTGCCTATACTAGTGCAGTAAAAGCCCTATCTAGTCTTCTTGCCCGCAGTCATCTGTTTTATATGGCTGCTAGACTAATTTTCCAAAGCTCGTGGAAGACTCAGTCTTCTAATTCAATCTTGCCCCTACTCAAAAACAGTAATCGTTTCCCATTGCCTGCAGATTAAAATCCATATTTCAATATCTAGTACTCGAAGAACTTCATAACTCCTTGATATGGCCCCGAACCATCTTTATTGCTTTATCTCATACTTTTTTTCTTACATTCCCTTATGCTCTTGATAAGAGATGTCAAACACATAAATTCTCAACACTCTCAAACATGGCCAGAACCAGATTAAAATGTAATTGGGAAATTTGTAACAAAATAAATAAAAATACAATAGAACATAGATGTTAATAAGTGACTTTCCAAGTCAATATGCAGCCCATAGGGATCCTTATGGACAGTTTATTGGCACCGTTTTCTATTTGAGTTTGACACCATTGGTCTAGATAAATGGACCACTACTCATTTTTTTAAATGTTCCATTTCCTTAACTACACCCTATTAATCGTATGTTTTCTTCTCATGCAATGCCTTTTTATACACCCTTATCTATTGAAGTCCTATACATATTCCAAGGCCCAGGTCAAATGAATAACTATTTTGATACCCTCAGTCCTATATTTCATAATTTTATAGATTGAGACCTGGAAGAGACCTCAAGTTTCATCTAGTCCAACCCATTCATTTTACAGATGGAGAAACTGAGACTAGAAAGGTTCAGTGCTATGCTTACAGTCATCCAGGTAATAAATAGCAAAGCTAAGACCAGAACCCAGGTCCTCTGGCTCCAAATACAGCACTCTTATCCATTATACTATGTTTTTCTTCCATCCTCATATTACCATTGTACCTTTTGTGATCATAAGTAGCTAACTGAGATTTTCCAAGCCTCAGTTGCCTCATCTGTATAATGATAAAATCATAATTGAATTTCTGGAAGTAAACTGATAACTAAGCAACTTAGCACTATATAACTATGAATTATTATTGTTACCTTTAGATGCTTATATAATCAAATTACCCTCCTACTGGATTGTAAATTCATAGACTATATAGCTGCATTTTACTCTTCTTTAAATTCTTTATAGCATCTTGTACATGCTGGGGGAAGAGGGAAAAGAAATCGCCTCTGACCTATGCTAGAAAATCAAAGGACAGAAAGCTTGTGAAAATAGAGAAAAGTCCAAAGATGCAAATCACTTTCTACAGCTGAGTTTTATAGTTCACAGAGAGGATAGGGATTTCTGAGAAGAGCACCCCCACTCCGGACTCTTTGTCATCAATAAATTGTGATGCAACCCCAGTCTCTGGGAACTAATCAGTAGAGTTCACTGAATTCTCCTAGCAAGGCCCATGTCCTACAGCAAGAAGCCAATATCCAGAATGAGCCCAAGAGCTAAGTGATTTACGATTAGTGACCATACAAGATTACTGCCACTGTGAACAATGTTCTCCTGGTTGTGCTCTCTTTATTTTGCATTAGTCCATGTAAGTTTCCTCAGGTTTTTCTGAAATCATCCTGTTTGTCATTTCTTATAGCACGATAGTCTTTAATCACAATCATACACCACAACTCATTCAGCCATTCCCCAATTGATGGGCAATCATTCCCTCAATTTCTTTTTTTTTAAATTTATTTATTTAATATATTTAGTTTTCAGCATTGATTTTCACAGGAGTTTGAATTACAAATTTTCTCCCCACTTCTAGCTGCCCCCCCACTCCAAGATGGCATGTATTCTGGTTGCCCTTTTCCCCAGTCAGCCCTCCCTTCTGTCACCCCACTCCCGTCCCATCCGCTTTTCCCTTCCTTTCTTCTAGGGCAAGACAAATTTCTACGCCCCATTGCCTGTGTATCTTATTTTCTAGTTGCATGCAAATTTTTTTTTTGTTTTTGAACACCTGTTTTTAAAACTTTGAGTTCCAAATTCTCTCCCCTCTTCCCTTCCCACCCATACTCCCTAAGAAGTCAAGCAATTCAACATAGGCCACATGTGTATCCTTATGTATAACCCTTCCACAATACTCATGTTGTGAAAGACTAACTATATTTTGCCCCTTCCCAATCCATGCCCCTTTATTGAATTTTCTCCCTTCACCCTGTCCCCTTTTGAAAGTGTTTGTTTTTGATTACCTCCACCCCCATTTGTCCTCCCCTCCATCATCCCCTTTTTTGTCTTCTTCCCTCTTCTTTCTTGTGGGGTAAGATACCCAACTGGATATGTATGGTAGTCCCTCCTCAGGCCAAATCTGATGAGAGCAAGATTCACTCATTCCCCACTCACCTGCCCTCTCCCCTCCTCCCACAGAACTGCTTCCTCTTGCCACCTTTATGGGAGATAATCCACCCCATTCTATCTCTCCTTATCTCCCTCTCTTAATATATTCCTCTCTCATCCCTTAATTTGATTTTATTTCTTTTAGATATCTTCCCTTCATCTTCAACTCACACTGTGTCCACTTTCTCTCTCTCTCTCTCTCTCTCTCTCTCTCTCTCTCTCTCTCTCTATATATATATATATATATATATATATAATATGTGTGTGTGTATACACATACATATAAATGTACATACACATTCACTTATATATACATATACATAAACACACACACACACACACACACACACACACACACACACACACATATATATATATATATATATATATATATATATATATATATATATATATATATATATATGCATATAACCTTCAACTACCCTAATACTGAGGTCTCATGAATCATACACATCATCTTTCCATGTAGGAATGTAAACAAAACAGTTCAACTTTAGTTAGTCCCTTGCAATTTCTTTTTCTTGTTCTTTTTTTGTGATTACCTTTTCATGCTTCTCTTGATTCTTGTGTTTGAAAGTCAGATTTTCTATTCAGCTTTGGTCTTTTCACTGAGAAAGCTTGAAAGTCCTCTATTTTATTGAAAATCCATATTTTGCCTTGGAGCATGATACTCAGTTTTGCTGGGTAGGTGATTCTAAGTTTTAATCCTAGCTCCATTGACCTCCGAAATATCGTATTCCAAGCATTCTTATCCTTGTTTCTTTCTGGCTGCTTGCAATATTTTCTCCTTGGTCTGGGAGCTCTGGAATTTGGTGACAATATTCCTAGGAGATTTATTTTTGGGATCTATTTGAGGAGGCAATCGATGGATTCTTTCAATTTCTATTTTGCCCTGTGCCTCTAGAATATCAGGGCAGTTCCCCTTGATAATTTCTTGAAAGACGATATCTAGGTTCTTTTTCTGATCACGGCTTTCAGGTAGTCCAATAATTTTTAAATTATCTCTCCTGGATCTATTTTCTAGGTCAGTGGTTTTTCCAATGAGATATTTCACATTGTCTTCCATTTTTTCAGTCCTTTGATTCTGTTTTATAATATCTTGATTTCTCATCAATTCACTAGCTTCCACTTGCTCCAATCTCATTTTTAAGTTAGTATTTTCTTCAGTGGTCTTTTGGACCTCCTTTTCCATTTGGCTCATTCTACCTTTCAAGGCATTCTTCTCCTCATTGGCTTTTTGGATCTCTTTTACCATTTGAGTTAGTCTATTTTTTAAGGTGTTGTTTTCTTCAGTATATTTTTCAGCATTTTTTTGGGTCTCCTTTATCAAGTCATTGACTTGTTTTTCATGGTTTTCTTGCATCTTCTCATTTCTCTTCCCAATTTTTCCTCTACTTTCTAACTTGTTTTTCCAAATCCTTTTTGAGCTCTTCCATGGCCTGGGACCAGTTCATGTTTTTCTTGGAGGCTTTTGGTGTAGGCTCTTTGACTTTAACTTCTTCTGTCTGTATGTTTTGGTCTTCTTTGTCACCAAAGAAAGAATCCAAAGTCTGAGACTGAATCCGGGTGCATTTTCATTGCCTGACCATATTCCCAGCCAACTAACTTGACCCTTGAGTTTTCCATTGGGGTATGACTGCTTGTGGAGTTAAGAGAACTATGTTCCACGCTTGGGGGGATGCGCCAGCTCTGCCACAGCAGCACTCCTCCTTCCCCAAGAACCCCCAACCCGGACTGGACTTAGATCTTCAGCAGGCTCTTCACTGCTGCTCTGATCCACCACTTAATTCTTCCCACCAGGTGGGCCTGGGGCTGGAAGCAACTGCAGCTGTACTTCTGTAGCTGCTCAACTTCCGCTGCCCCGGGGGCGGTGGCTGAACCTTGAACTCCTTCCACTCCCGCAGCTTTTCCCACTAACCTTCTCTGTTGTCTTTGGTGTTTGTGGGTTGAGAAGTCTGGTAACTGCTGCAGCTCACTGATTCAGGGCGCTAGGGCACACTCTACCCGGCTCCTGGTCTGGTTGTTCCGTGCCACCCACGCTGGGCTCTGCTCTGCTCTACTCCCAGCTCCATGCAGGATAGACCTCACCCACAGACCATCCATGTTGTCCTGGGCTGGAGTCCTGCTTCCCTCTGCTGTTTTGTGGGTTCTGCAGTTCTGGAATTGGTTCAGAGCCATTTTTTATAGGTTTTTGGAGGGACTCGGTGGGGACCTCACACTAGTCCCTTTTTTCCAGCCACCATCTTGGCTCCCCCCCCCCATTCCCTCAATTTCAAAAGTTTGCCACCACAAAAAGAGCTGCTATAAACATTTTTGTATGTATAGGTCCTTTTCTTTTTAATTGTATCTCCTTGGGATACAGACCTGTCCAATACAATGGTGTTGCTGGATCAAAGGGCATGCACAGTTTTATAGTCCTCTGGGCTAATATGACATAAAAAGAAAATGACAAACGTTGAAGGAGATGTGGAAAAATTGGTGCATCAATTCACTGTTGGTGAAGTTGAGACCTAATCCAATTCTGGAGAGCAATTTGGAACTATGCCCAAAGGGCCTAGTTGGTAAGATATAGCAATGCTAATGATTTGTGTGGGTTTATTTTATATCCTGGCAACTTTTCTAAAGTTGTTAACTGTTTCAACTAGTTTGTATTTGGGGCAGCTAGGTGGCACAGAACATGAACCTCTGGGCCCAGAGTCAGGAAGACCTAAGTTCAAATCTGCCCTTAGACATTTATTCCAAACTCTTAACTCCTTTAATATGGGAGCTGTTAAATCTTTTGTGATCCTTACTGTGGCTCCATAATACCTGAATTCGTTCTTTCTGGCTACTTGAAGTATTTTCTCTTTCACTTGGGAGCTCTGGAATCTGGGAGATTTCATTTTGGGATCTCTTTCAGGAGGTGATTGGTTTCTATTTTACCCTCTGGTTTTAGGAAATCAGGACAACTTTTATTGATGATTTCTTGAAATACTATGTTTAGATTTTTTTTTGATCATGGCTTTCAGTTAGTCTAATAATTCTTAAATTGTCTCTCCTCAATCTGTTTTCCAAGTCAGCCGTTTTTCCAACTGCATATTTCATATTTTCTTCTATTTTTTCATTCTTTTGATTTTGTTTTACTTCTTGCTGTCTCATAGAGTCATTTTCTTCCACTTTCTTAATTCTAATTTTTAAGGAATTATTTTCTTCAATGAGCTTTTGTACCTCTTTTTCCATTTGGTCCATTCTGTTTTTTAAGGAGTTCTTCTATTCAATGGATTTTTGTGCCTCTTTTACCATTTGGCCACATCTGTTTTTAAGTGTTATTTTCTTCAGTACTTTTGTGTGCCTCTTCTACCAAACTTTTGACTCTCTTTTCACAATTTTCTTGTATCACTCTAATTTCTCTTCCTGATTTTTTCCTCTACATCTTTTATCTGATTTTTAAAATCTTTTCTAAAGTCTTCCAGGAATTCTTGTTGGCCTTGTGTCCAATTTATTATTTTTTTCTTTGAGGCTTTACTTGTAGTGGTTTTGACATTGTTATCTTTTTTATGAGTTTACATCTTGGTCTTCCCTGAAACTGTAATATACCTTTTTTCTTTTTTTCTTTTTTGAAGGGCAAGGCAGGGCAATTGGGGTTAAGCAACTTGCCCAAGGTCACAAAGCTAGTAAGTGTGTCAAGTGTCTGCGGCCGAATTTGAACTCAGGTCCTCCTGACTCCAGGGCCGGTGCTCTGCTCACTGTGCCACCTAGCTGCCCCCTGTAATATATTTTTACGGTGAAGTTCTTTTTGTTGTTTTGCTCATTTTCCCATGCTATTTCTTGGTTTTTAACTTTTACGTTAAAGTTTGACTTTCTTCCCAAGGTGGAACAAGTTTTTTTTCTTTGTTTTTTTGCCTAAGGTTTTTTGTGTTGCTGTTTTGGCTAGTCTGGGGTCTGTACATTTTCAGTAGTTTTAAGTGGTATGGTCCAAAGAAAAGTATGGTTGCTGCTCTGATGTACTGTGGTCTGGTCTTTACTCAGCAAGGGACCTCGTTCCTCTGCAGCTACAATGTAAGTGCTCCTCTTAGCTCCAGAATGGTGACCAGATCGCCCACTCTCCTTCAGCCACAAACACTATCACTCCTTTTGGTCTTGGAACTGTGA
This sequence comes from Trichosurus vulpecula, assembly GCF_011100635.1. Classification (NCBI taxonomy): domain Eukaryota; kingdom Metazoa; phylum Chordata; class Mammalia; order Diprotodontia; family Phalangeridae; genus Trichosurus; species Trichosurus vulpecula. The sequence continues at coordinate 223,819,506 of NC_050577.1, read as the reverse complement.
CTCCAACCCTTGCTCTCTTGTGGCAGCAAGCACTAGTCTTTCCCCTGAAACTATGACCCACATGTGTGTATGGACAATGAAACAGAGTCCCGCACCCACTGCCAGGAAAGGGACAACTGTAATCTCCTTCTGACACCTTCACAGTCTGTGGACTGAGAGCTCTGGAAGCTGCTGCTTTTCCTATCATAACCACCTCCAATGCTTCTACTGGTGTTATGGTGACAGTGGCTGGCCTGCTCTATGCTCTGGGCCCACCACCACTGCAGTGTGACACACTTTTCCTTCTGACCACTTTTTTGTTTGTTTTTGTTTGTTTGTTTGTTTTGGCAGAGCAGCTGGGGTTAAGTGACTTGCCCAAGGTCACATAGCTAGTACATGTGTCAAGCGTCTGAAGTCATATTTGAATTCAGGTACTCCTGACTCCAGGGCCGGTGCTCTACTGACCACGCCACCTAGCTGCCCCTTTGACCACCTTTTAAGTTGTCTTGGGCTGGAAAAATGTCTCACTCTGAATTTTTGTTGGTCCTGTTACTCCAGAATTCAGATTGTAGCATTATTTTAAAGTTGGAAGAATTCAACTGAGTTGCTGCCCATGCTCTGCCACCTTAGCTCTGTCCACCTAGATTTGTTCTTGTAGCATTTCTGCAATGAACATGTTCCACTCAAATTATTGTTGATGACTACATGCATGACATATTTTCCGCATTTGTGACCTTTGTACACCTGAATTATGGCCTTTAAACTGATTAATCCCACCCTTTCTTCCTTCCTATGAATGCCTATAGGCACATGACCCATTTCAATTAATATCTAACAATGATAAATTGAAGTCAAGATACTAGCTAGCAGCTTCCATTTCTGGTTACACACAAAATGTCTTCTGCGGTCAAGTTACATAACATGCAAATTAAATAAAAGATCTGAATATTGTAGAAGCTATATATTTATAGAAGCTTCAGAGTAGACATTTCTCATTGCTTGGTTATCACTTTTTTCTCAGTAGCAGTGCTCATATACAACAGACAATGTTTTTATCTATATTTATTTATTTGTTTTCCTTGGGTTGTTTAGTTTTAATTCCACTCCATTCTATTAAATGAAAATGGCTTTTTAATTAACGTTAGTTAATAGATTAATAGTCAATGGTTTCACTAATAGTTAATGTTCAAGGATCTGTGCTGCATGTGGGGGTACAAAAACAGAATGAAATGGAGTGCTTTTCTCCAAGCAGTTTGTATGCCTAGATTTTTCAAGATTTCTTTTGAATGTAAACACTAATATGTATAAAGTTTTTTTTGTTTGTTCTAAACATAATAAAAAATCTGTTTTATAGAAAATGTTCAGTTATTTAAACTAACATTTTCTTTTTCAAGAACTGAACACTTCTTTAGGATTTGCTGTAAATTCTTTGTGGTCAGGTGCTTATTATTAACATAGACCCTAGGACACACATAGGATGGAGGATTCATAGGATCATAGATTTAGCACAAAAGACTACCAGGTTCATCCTTCTCATTTAATAAATGAGGAAATTGACAGCCAAAGAAGTTAAATGATTCAGCATATATTTGTTTCCTCAAAGTCCTTTCTGTGTTGGGCATGCCTCAAAATGACTCACATATGAGAGTTCACCGTGTGTTCATAATGGAGATGGATAATGTGCATACTATTTTTGATTAGGTTGTTTAGCTATTTTTCACTTGTATCTGACTTTTCATGACCCCATTTTGGGTTTTCCTGGAAATGATCCTGGAGTGGTTTGCCATTTCCTCCTCCAGCTCATTTTGCAGATAAGGAAACTGAGGCAAACAGGGTTCAGTGACTTGCCCAGGGTCACACCACTAGTAAGTGTCTGAGGCCAGCTTTGAACTCACAAAGATGAGTCTTCTTGACTCCAAGCCCAGTTTTCTAGCCACTGTGCACCTCATTGCCTACAAACTAATTTTAAGAACTAATATTTATAATGAGGCATATTGGTTTTCTTGCCATTTGCAAGCTGACTCTGAAGATTCAATTTCAAGTTTTGTTCTTACATTGGAGATGAGAGCAGTAGTCAATTCAATACAAGTGAACAAATATTTATTAAGAAACTGACACATGGAAGTAGCTATATTACAAGGGATATAAAGTCCAAATACAGAACTATCCTTTAAAGAAGTGAAGAAGGCCCTTTAAGGAGGCCTTGTACTAGAGTAAGAAATTGAGTTTGAATTTCATAATAAATTTCCACTTGATAGTGGACAATAAAGAAATAGTGGTTTGAAACAAATTAAAGGATATCCAGGTTCACACCCCATCATTGACCACACACTGGCTGTGTGACCCTGGATGAGTCCCCTAACTTCTCAGTGCTCTAGGCAACTATCTAAATCTCTGGGCTGCAGAGAAGGTACTAACTTGCTTTGATCGAAGGAGTTTGTCACAGGGAATGGGGATTAAAATCAAAAGCCCCATCCCTATCCCTGTCTTAGAGGACAATGAATTGTAAGAAATGTATTAGATTTTTTTTTTTTACAGATGCTCATTAAGTTTATTGAATGAAAAAATGAATAACAGCATTATTTTTCTTTACATTTCTTATTTGTTACTTTCCACCTTCCTCATCTCCTCCACCACCCTCCTCCCCCAACTTAGGTATATATCTTCTTTCCCTGCCTGTCATCTAGGAAACCTTTATATCACATTAATCTCATCTCATGGTATAGGGAGGGATTCAGAACTAATCACCTCAAAGAGAACAAGGTTTATGACTTTTTATATTTTGAGAAATTTACTGGAAATAAGAGCAAACAAAGTCACAGGACGCTTAATTCAAAAATGATCATAAGCCTTATTACCTCAAGAATTGCTATTCTCCCTAGAACTTATAGGTGGGAATGGCTATTTGGACAAATTTATATGTCATCCAGTTCACCTGAAGCCTGTATGTCTGGCTTAACTGGTTTTCTTTTCTTTTTTTTTTTTTTAATTTAAATTTATTTATTTGACATATGTAGTTTTCAGCATTGATTTTCACAATAGTTTGAATTACAAATTTTCTCCCCATTTCTACCCTCCCCCCCCCCCAGTCCAAGATGGCGTATATTCTGGTTGCCCTGTTCCCCAGTCAGCCCTCCCCTCTATCACCCCCCTCCCCTCTCATCTCCTTTTCTCTTCCTTTCTTGTAGGGCAAGATAAATTTCTACGCCCCATTGCCTGTGTATCTTATTTTTTAATTGCATGCAAAAACTTTTTTTTGTTTGTTTTTGAACATCTGATTTTAAAAATTTGAGTTCCAAATTCTCTCCCCTCTTCCCTTCCCACCCACCCTCCCTAAGAAGTCGAGCAATTCAACCTAGGCCACATGTGTATCATTATGTATAACCCTTCCACAATACTCATGTTGTGAAAGACTAACTACATTTTGCTCCTTCCCAACCCATCCCGCTTTATTGAATTTTCTCCCTTGACCCTGTCCCCTTTCCAAAGTGTTTGTTTTTGATTACCTTCACCCCCATCTGCCCTCCCCTCCATCACCCCCCCCCTTTTATTTTTTTTTCTTCCTCCCTCTTCTTTCCTGTGGGGTAAGATACACAACTGAGTATGTATGGTATTCCCTCCTCAGGCCAAATCTGATGAGCGCAAGGTTCACTCATTCCCCCCTCACCTGCCCTCTCCCCTCCTCCCACAGAACTGCTTCCTCTTGCCACCTTTATGTGAGATAATCCACCCCATTCTATCTCACCCTATCTCCCTCTCTCAGTATGATGCTCTCTCATCCCTTAATTTCATTTTATTTCTTTTAGATATCTTCCCTTCATCTTCAACTCACCCTGTGTCACACATATATATACACATAGATATATATATACATACACATTCACTTATATATATATATACATAAACATATATATATATATATGCATATTCCCTTCAGCTACCCTAATACTGAGGTCTCATGAATCATCCATGTCCTCTTTCCATGTAGGAATGTAAACAAAACAGTTCAACTTTAGTAAGTTCCTTGCAATTTCTGTTTCTTGATTACCTTTTCATGCTTCTCTTGATTCTTATGTTTGAAAGTCAAATTTTCTATTCAGTTCTGGTCTTTTCACTGAGAAAGCTTGAAAGTCCTCTATTTTATTGAAAATCCATATTTTTCCTTGGAGCATGATACTCAGTTTTGCTGGGTAGGTGATTCGAGGTTTTAATCCTAGCTCCATTGACCTCCGGAATATCGCATTCCAAGCCCTTCGATCTCTTAATGTGGAAGCTGCCAGATCCTGGGTTATTCTGATTGGGTTTCCACAATACTCAAATTGTTTCTTTCTGGCTGCTTGCAGTATTTTCTCCTTGATCTGGGAGCTCTGGAATTTGGCAACAATATTCCTAGGAGATTTCTTTTTGGGATCTATTTGAGGAGGCGATCGATGGATTCTTTCAATTTCTATTTGGCCCCGTAGCTCTAGAATATCAGGGCAGTTCTCCTTCATAATTTCTTGAAAGATGATATCTAGGCTCTTTTTTTGATCATGGCTTTCAGGTAGTCCAATTATTTTTAAATTATCTCTCCTGGATCTATTTTCCAGGTCAGTGGTTTTTCCAAGGAGATATTTCACATTGTCTTCCATTTTTTCATTCCTTTGGTTCTGTTTTATAATATCCTGGTTTCTCATAAAGTCACTAGCTTCTACTTGCTCCAATCTAATTTTTAAAGTAGTATTTTCTTCAGTGGTCTTTTGGACCTCCTTTTCCATTTGGCTAATTCTGCCTTTCAAGGCATTCTTCTCCTCATTGGCTTTTTGGAGCTCTTTTGCCATTTGAGTTAATCTGTTTTTTAAGGTGTTGTTTTCTTCAGTGTATTTTTCAGTATTTTTTTGGGTCTCCTTTAGCAAGTCATTGACTTGTTTTTCATGGTTTTCTCGCATCCTTCTCATTTCTCTTCCCAATTTTTCCTCTACTTCTCTAACTTGCTTTTCCAAATCTTTTTTGAGCTCTTCCATGGCCTGGGACCAGTTCCTGTTTTTCTTGGAGGTTTCTGTTGTAGGCTCTTTGACTTTATTAGTTTCTTCTGTCTGTATGTTTTGGTCTTCTTTGTCAGCACAGAAAGAATGCAGAGTCTGAGACTGAATCTCGGTGCGTTTTTGCTGCCTGGCCATAATCCCAGCCAACTAACTTGACCTTTGAGTTTTTTAGTGGGGTATGACTGCTTGTAGACTACAGAGTTCTATGTTCCACGTTTGGGGGGGAGGTGCCAGCTCTGCCGCACCAGCACTGCTCCTTCCCCAAGGACCCCCAACCCGAACTGGGCTCAGATCTTTGGCAGGCTGTGCACCCCTGCTCTGATCCGCCACTTAATTCCTCCCACCAGGTGGGCCTGGAGCCGGAAGCAGCAGCAGCCTAGCTGCCCCACCTCCGCTGCCCCCGGGGCTGGAAGCCGAACCGCGAACTCCTTCCACTCCCGCAGCTTTTCCCACTAACCTTCTCAGCAGTCTTTGGTGTTTGTGGGTTGAGAAGTCTCGTAACTGCCGCAGCTCACTGAATCAGGGCGCTAGGGCCCCCTCCGCCCCGCTTCTGGTCTGGATGGTCCAAGTCGCTCAGGCTGGGCTTTACTCCACTCCGTTCCCAGGTCCCAGCTCCGTGTGGGATAGACCTCACCCAGAGACCATCCAGGCTGTCCTGGGCTGGAGCCCTGCTTCCCTCTGCTGTTCTGTGGGTTCTGCCGTTCTAGAATTGGTTCAGAGCCATTTTTTATAGGTTTTTGGAGGGGCTCGGCAGGGAGCTCAGGCTGGTCCCTGCTTTCCAGCCGCCATCTTGGCTCCGCCCAATGTATTAGATTTTTAAATAACATGTTCAGAAGGCAGAAGAAAGGTTAGGAAGTTGAGTATGATTATAAAAGTGTGAGTTATGGTGTTAGGAGCAAAAAAAGCTCAGAATGAGTTGAAGCTGGTTACAAATACCTAAAATACCCCCCCAAGAAAAAAGCTACTTTAAAAATTAAAATAAAAACTTTTAAGATGTAGAACAGAGTAGGATGGTCAAAGAAAGGATAGGACCAGTGCTTGTAGTTTCTGGGCCAAGGACAGTGGATGATGGTGAGAAGGCAGTTCTCAAGTCTTAATCTACTTCCACTTTCCCTACAATGGGGCATCATCTGTATATCTAGATTTTGACAAACAAAAAGAGTTGGCAAGAAAATGAAACCCAAGAAGAGAAAAGAGATGAAAATATCATACTTAGCTATCTACGAAGAGGTCACATCATTAAGCCAGATCAGACTATATTCTAGGATGCTCAAAACAAAAACAAACAAACAAACAAAAAATCTTGCTAGTTTGATGCCTGAATTTCTTTTGGTGATCTTGGGGGTTTGGAAGGTGGAACCCCATGGAGAAAAGAAAAGGAAACCGCTGAGTTAAAAATGAGCAAACGAAGACAAATCATATTATATATACATACACACATATGTGTGTGTAGTATATGTATGTGTATGTATATGCATGTGTTTGTATATGTGTATGTATGCATTCGTATGTGTGTATATATACACACAGATACATACATACACACATGTATACACATATATGCATGTGCACATATATGTACATACGTATGTGTGTATGTATTATACACATATACACATACATGTATGTATGTAAGTGTGTATATTGTTTATATGCATGTATATGTGTGTATATGTATTATGTGTGTGTATAGTGGACTTTACAGTAAATTGTAGACCAAGGACTTTTAAATTGTATTCCTGGAGGGGAAAAAAGTTTTAGATTGCATCACAAATGGGATTATTTGTATAAGTGTCACAAGGAAAGTTTTAATCTGTTGGAATCAACACGATTAATCAAGAATAGATTGCATAAGACTAATTAATGAGTCCATTTTTGGCAGGGCTACTCAACTAGGAAGTCAAGGAAGCCAGATGGACAAAATAAACCTGGGTTATAGTAAAACATTTCACAGAAAATATCCTTGAGGATGGGAGGGATAAATGTGAGCTATAGAAAGGCTTTGTTTGGGTGGATTAAGTATCGATCGAATGTTCAAACAAAAGATTAATAATGAATTGATATAACCCTGGAGGGGAAGAAGTCTGGAAAATCTCTAATGAAATAATCAAGAGATAGACAACTAAAAATAATTACAATACATTCTCTCTTAAGAATTTTTTAATGAGTATTAATCCTAATAGTGAGTTAGAAATGCCACCAGTTTTTTTCCCTTTTTTAAGACCCTTCATCCTGAATTATTACTATTATTACTTTTTAAAGACCTTTCTTTCACAAATATTATCTGAGTCTTGGATATAGGTGTATGTGGCATATTTATTAAATTTGAAGAGGTGACAAAGTGGTAAGAATAGATAACATGACAGATGATAGAATTAGGATCCAAAGAAACCTTGACAGGTTAGAATGAAGGGCAAAATATAATAAGAAATTGAATAATAATAAATACAATGCCCTATACTTCAGGTAAAAAATAATCAACTATGCAAGTACAGATGGGAAAATTGTGCTTAGACACAACTGTTCAGGCAGAAAAGACATAGGCATTTTAGTGGATTTCAGGTTCAATCTAGTGAACAGAAAGATCCTAACAATTAGAGATGTGCAAAAGAAGAATTGGCTGTCTGAAAAGCAGTGGGTTTCTTGTCACCAGAGATGATCAAAAAAGCCTTAACACTAACTTATGGAAAATGTTATAGAGATGATTATTTTTCAGGATGGACTAGATGGTCTCTAGGGATTTTGGTTGTTTTGTGTTTTCCAACCCTGAGATATGGTGAGTCTGCATACAGAAACAAACTATATACCTTTTTTTGCCTTTTCTCAGTAAGTGTGAAATATTTTGTATGATTCCCGCTCCATTTGACACAAACAATAGACACAAATAGGCATAAAATACTTTTAAGAAGCCAAATGAATTATGGGGAGACACGCTGTCATAACATTTGGTAAGAGAGAAAAGGTTTTACTTGTCCTCACTGTGTGGTATAGTGTATAGAGGGCTGGCCTCAAATCCAGAAAAGGCCTGGGTCCAAGTCTGACCACTGACTCATACTGTCCGTGATGGACCTCTCAGTTTCCTAGGTCACTCTTTAAAATGAGAAAGTGCCAACATGCATCGGTAGAGAAAGTTCCCTCTACCTGGAGTTCCCTATGACAAAGAAATTGTAGCTCTACTCACTATCTCTACCATACAGAAAAAGATAGACTATTCTTTGCACACATCCATACATTCTGTTAAATAGGGATTTATAAACCAATTCCAGTAATCCCTCTCTCACTTGCTAGACTTGATAGCACAAGACTATCTCAAGTGAGAAAGGCAATGTTGAAAAAAGTATCTATTTAGTCACATTGCTGTATCTATTATGACTCATTTTATTCATATGAAATATTTCCTGAGATCCATCAAGAATATGCACATGCGTAAGGGAATTATGTTTATCACTGGTAGCCAAGAAAATGAAGGTGACATAATTGTGAAAAATGTCATCAGAGAGAAATGTGAAAGCTAGCAAGTTTGCCATGAGAAGGGGGGATTGTATTAGTCTCACATAATCTTTTGCTGGTGTTGAGTCTAACTTGATTACAACTTTCCTTTGTGCATGTTTTTAAATCATCTCTTTAGTAATTCAAGGTAGAAATATAGATGTCACCTCTTTTACCACTATCCCCAGATTATAATCAAGGTCACTAGCTGAAGGAACCCAACAAGGAGTCTTGAGTAAATTCACTGGGAGGAAAGTTAAGGTGTCTATCACAGATTCAGAGGTGATTTAAAGTCAGAGGTGATATCACCATCAAAGACATGTAGAGATGAGGAAAATAGACAAAAGATATTAATCATGAATTGTTCTTGGGTTTATACTAAAGAAACTTAAATGCCCCAACATTTGCGACTATGTCCCCTGGTAACAAAATATTACCTGAACAAAATCTTTGTGTCTAAGATGAAGATAAATAAATTGTTTAACTACATATTTAGGTATATTTGTGATTAGCTGAAAGGCTGGGTTCCAAAAGTATTAATTAATGGATCAATGTTAACCTGGAAAGAAGTCTCTAGTAGAATGCTGCAGAACTGGGAGGTCCCAGTTCCATTCAACATTTTAATAAGTGACTTGGATGAGGATATAAATGGTATGCTAATCAGATTTATAGATGACACAATCTTGGAAGAACTGATTAATTCTTCAGACGAAAGAACCCAAATCAAAACAAAACAAAAAAAACAGGCTAGACCAAGGAACCAAATCTTACAAGATGAAATTTAACAGGTACAAGTGTAAATTCCTACACTTGGGTTCAAAAGGTCAATGGCATACATACAGATAAAATTCATGGCTAGATAACAATTCATGTGAATATCAGACCTGGATGTTTAGTAGACTGCAGGTTCATTATGTTAGAGGAGGAAAAAAAATACATAATCTTAGACTGTTTTCATAGAATCAAAAACAAATTATAGACACACTGTACTCTCCATTGTTCAATCTATATGAGAAGTCATAAATTAATAGTTTAAGAAACTCTTCTATTAGACCCTATGGGCCAATAGTCAACATTTTCGAGACAGAGATCCTGAAAAAGACTTAATAATATTGAGCCAAGCAGTTGCTGATTTGTGTGTGTACACACATACATATATATGTGTGTCTGTGTGTGTATCTTATCCCATGATTCTACAAACAGGAGTCATAACTAGCCACTGAAATAAGTGACCACAGGAATTCTCCAAATTCCAGGACTGGATTTTACTGGATTTTAGTGAAGAAGACTGCTGCACTATCAAGGGAGTTCTTCGAAATTATAATTCATATACACATGTATACATACACATATATGTATGTATATGAATATATTCATATGTGTGGGTTCATATGTGTATATGTTTGTGTATATATATTTTGACAGAATAATTTGAAGGGACTTTCTCAATTTCCATTTCTCTACAAGGGTACAAGGGTAAATGCCACAGAAGGGCTACATAATAATTATATAACTCCAGAAATCAGAGATTGCCATTGGAATGTCTTTATCCCTATTCAACCTGGCTCACATATACATATCATATGCACATGTATACAGCATGTATACACACTTGTGCATGCACCTGCATAGGCACACACAGGCACACAGATGTGTAAGTGCGTACACACATGAATATGGTGTGCACCATACATTCACGTATATGCACATTGTGTTAATATATTGTATAATATGCACATGAATATTTTTACATTTATACATGTGTGTATTCGTGTATGATGTGCATATATGAACCATACATGTCAAATAAGGGTGAAGACATTTTAATAGCAATGTCCAGTTTCTGAAAGTAAGGAATTATTTTCTAGCCCTTGCATGACATTCACCCTTGTCCTAGAGAGGTATAAATTGAGGAAATCCTCTCCAGTTCTTCTAAATCAATAAATTAATGAATATATACATACATACATACATACATACATACACGCATATATGGATAGAAGATAGCATAGCATTCCTCTGCACTAAAATCCAGTCCTTGAATGAGGAAAATTCCTGTGGTCATTGATTTCAAAGGCTACTTTTGACTCCCATTTGTAGGATCATGGGATAAGAGAATTAGAACTGCAGTGGACCTTGGAAGCCATCCAATTTATCACCACCACCACCACCATTTCATAGAAGAGGAAACTGAGGCAAAGTGCTTTACCCAGAGTCATCCAGCTAGTATGATTCTAAGGCAGGATCTGAATTCAGGTATTCCTGACTCCAAATCTAGCCATTTATCTCCCATAGCTACTATATCTACTATACCTATAGCTTAGAACTAGAATGAATTCTTAAGGACACTTGGTCTCTTCATTTTCCTGAGGAGGCACTAAGTCTCAGAGACATTCAGTAAGCCTTCCAAGGTCAACCAGGGAGTTTGTGACAAATACAGGGTTTGGCCCCTGGTCCTCTGAAAAAATCCTGGGTCCTTTCCATCACACTCTTACTTATACAGAGCAGGCTCCAAAGTACAATTATTGTCACCCCTCCATATTAATTTGGATATTGACCTTACAGAGGGGGTATTTTAGAAAGACAATGTTTCTGTATCTTTCTATTTTAGGTAGTGACTTACCCAAATCTGTGGTAGCAGAAAAATATTTTTTTACTGTTTTGGTAAAATCTCCCTCTGTCATTATTTTCTTTGGTTTGTTTTTTGTATTTAATTTACAGTGAAAATGCACTGACTCGTCTCATGATAAAACACTTTCTTCCAATTGCCATATGTGGCAACAACATAGAAAAAAGCTGGACAGATCTAATCAATGTGTAGGAATCACTTTGATCTTCATGGATAGTGTGCGGTCAGCTAATTTTTTTTCTTAAAATTACATCATTAATTGTGCAAAGAAGTGATTGATTTGTAGCCTTTACATAGACATACATACAAACTTTGAAGTAGATATGAGTGAGTGTGTACGTATTTGTCATTTGTCCTCATCCAATTAAAGGGAAACAGAGTTTCCCCCTAAGTTTGACTGAGAAGCCTCCCCTCCCCTCCTCTCCTCTCTTCTCCTCTCTTCTCCTCTCCTCTCTTCTCCTCTCCTCTCCTCTCCTCTCCTCTCTTCCCCTTCCTTCCCTCTGCCCTAAGACTCTTACCTGTATACTTTATATTTCTGAACACATGTGACATGAAGTTCACTAGCATTTAATCTTTTTTCCCCCAGTTTTACCCTTACTTCTCTCAGCTTCTAAAATGTAGCAGAATGCCTCCTATATTATATCTCTCCAGTGATGAAGTTTATGAATAAAGAAGCATGTCAGGGAACTATGTCTTTTTCATTAATAGTCTAATTACTGTATAGGCTAATATGGGCTCATAATTAATTTTGTATTGGAAAAGTTTGCATCAGCAACTATGTCAATAGAATGAATCAATATTTCAGATCAACAAGAAAAAAGAAAATCTCCATGCTGATACCAAGAATAGAAAATATTTTTCCACTAGACTTTGACCTATATCAAGATGATAGATGGAAATGACCCAAAATTTTGATAGAATGCTTTTGCTGAGATAAACAGATAGCACAAACACTGAAGTAATTATAGTCCAGAAACAACGCTGATTGAAGCTATGCCATTTGCTTTCCTAAGAGGGAAAAAAATAGACTTGGTTACAACTAAGTTGTATTTTTTTAATCTTAAAGAGCCCTAGATTTGATCTGCCGCCAACTAGGTTTGTGAATTTAGGTAAACCACTTCATTAATCATCACTTAATTAGCATTGATTAGGTACTTAATAGAGCACTGTGATAGGCAAGATACTGGAGATACAAAGATAAAAATGAAACAGACCCTACCCTCAAGAAGCTTACATTCTAGCAGAGAAATAGCATCTATACATATAAGTAAATGCTTTTTAAAAAAAGATAAAAAAGTAATCTGCGAGAAGGATATTAGAAACTGGGGGTAGGGATCAGGAAAGATCTCATGTATGAGATGGGCTTTGAAGGAAGCAAAGGATTCTAAAAGGTAGAGAGCAGGAAGGAGTCCATTTCAGACATGTTAGAAAGTCTATGTAAAGGCATGAATAGAGGATACACATGCACACAAATTATATAGTGTATAATAAATGGCAAGAAACAAAGCCTGGCTGGACATTAGAGAGTGAAGGGGAAGGATGTATAAAGAGCTTGGAAAGAAAAAATGAAAGAAAGGAAAAAGAAGAGGAAGGACAGAAGGACGGAAGGAAGGAGGGAAGGATGGAAGGAAGGAAAGGAAAGGAGAGGAGAGGAGAGGAGAAGGGAGGAGAGGAGAGAAGAGGGGAATGGAGTGGAGCGGAGGGGAGGGGAAGCAAGGAAAGGAAAAAGGAAAGGGGAAAGGGGAAAGGGGAGAGGAAAGGAAAGCAACTCATAGAATGCTATAAATTTGGGAGTAGTTTACAAATTGCCTAGTCTCCTTCATTTTATAAATAAGGAAAAAGAAAAAGGAAGGGAAGAGAAAAGAAGGGAAGGGAAGAGAAGGGAAAGGAAAAGGAAAGGACTCATAGAATGTTAGAGCTGAAGAGAATCATAGAGATTGTCCCCATTGTATAGATGAGGAAACTGATACCGGAGAAATTAACTTACTTGTCTATGGTTACAAAATTATAAGCACATTTGATCCAAACTGCCAGGCTACACAAAAAAATATATTACTTTTCAACTTCAGGAGCCAGGTAATCAAATAATTAATAACTGGCATAAGGAATTCCCTAAAGAAGAAACTCCTTCTACCTTTGCAAGTTGGTACCTTCTCTGTAATTTATAACCTTAGAGAGTTGCCTAGAATGCTGAGGAGTTAAGTTACATTCCTAAGGTCACACAGCCAGAGGTAAGACTTAAAGACTTAGGATCTCCCTGGTTAGTGTTCTATCCGCTTTCTACAATATACTGCTTTTCATACAGTTGCCTTATATAATATTTTAAAATTATGTCTCTGAACTTAGTTTCAATGGTTTTGGTTGGTATCCTGAGTCAGAAAGCTCATTTACTACCATGATGCCAACTCTTACTAGTTTATGTTATAAACTCCCAAATCAATATATTTATCTTTCATTGCTTGATCCCTACTCTCACCTAAGTGCTTCCTATGTACTTCTACTTGGATGTTCCACATGGACATATAGTTCATTAATTTACCTACCCCCTTGTTCTGCCCACCAAAACAAATTCTCAAAACTTTTTTATTTTTTCTGCAAATGGCTCCTAAATTCTCCCAACCATTCATGTTTGAAACTTGAAGCTTGTCTTTTATTCTTCTCTCTGTCTCTCTCTGTCTCTGTCTCTGTCTCTGTCTCTGTCTCTCTCTCTCTCTCTCACACACACACACACACAAACACACACACACACACACACACACACACACACAACCACACCCCTCTGGCATCTAAACTTCCTTGAAAGTCTGTCTATTGATTTTCCCCTCTTCCTCTGTCACTCCATTCCATCCTTCCCATTCCACTTTCATAGCCACGCATACCCCAGCCAAGGTGATATTCACTCACATGCGGGCCATTATAATAGTATCTAAATGTTTTAATTCATTTCAAATATATGCCTCCACATTCTTCTACCCAGCAGGCCACCCCTTACACAAAGACTAAAAAAGAAAGAGGAGGGAAAACAGTCCAGTAAAACTCGCTAAAACATGAAATGAATCTCATAGCACACGTGATAATCTATAGTCATAGTCTCCCAACTCTACAATGAAAGTATGGAGAAGAGTTTTCTTCTCTCTTCTTCAGGGCCAAGTTTGTTCAATAAAATTTTACATCACTCTCTTTCAGGGGGCTGGTGGTGGTAGTGGTAGTGGTGGCAGGTGGTAGGTAGTCTTCTTGTCTTTCTATTTGTATTTATGTGGCATTTTGTATATCATTTGCCTAGTTCTTACTTTTCTCTGCATCACTTCACATAAATCTTCCCATGATTCTTTGAATTCTTTATATACACCACGTCTTAAGGAATAATACTGTTCCATCACATTCTGGTACCATAGCTGGTTTAGATATTTCATATTCATGATTTTTATCCTTTGTTTCCAAGTCTTTCCTATTAATAGGCTTTGCTATCAAAGGTCAATTTACCCTTTCATTAATCCAGCATAGCTCCACTAGGTTAAAGCATAACTTTGACTTTCACATGTCTACTCTGCCTTGAAAGCCAATGTATAGCCTACCAAATGAAATCCATTTTTTACAATGGCATTAAAGGTTTTAAAGAAGCCAGTCCAAGTATACTTTATTCCATCATGGCCACTTTGGGAACCCTCCATTCCTGACAAATTATTTCTCAAATATAATTCCTTAAGCAACCACTCTTTTTAAAATGATTTTTCTGCCTTTAATCATATTGTTCCTCTATCTGGAAGGTCCTTTTCCCCACCAGAAACTACCAGTCCTTCAAGGTCCTTCTCAAAACTTACCTTTTCCATAAAGCTTCCCCTTATCATCCCTCCCCACAATGACCTCCCTTTCCTCTAACTTTTTATACATTTTACCATCTCTACGACTCATGACATAATATGCATTGCCTTCCATTAGTTATTCGTGCACATATCTTATCTCCCAATTAAATTATAGTTTTCTGAAGGTGAGAACTCTATCTTATATTTCTCTATCCCCAAGCCCAGGAGTTACTGGGACATGGAGGCATTCACCAACATCTATTGAATAGATAAACAAATGAATGAATAATGAATCTCTGCAGATTGCAGACATTATTACACTTTTATGGCTTGTTTTCATTTCTTACAAAGGAAAAAAAAATAAAAGGAATGAAACCATTTGCCGGAGATATTTCATAAACTAAATATCAAAGCTCAACAACGGGGCAGTGTTCCAGCCTCCCAACCCATGGCAATAGACAACGCATTCCTCTTTCTTCTTTTGAAGTCCTCCAACTTAATCAGATAAACCTAGAATACAGGAAACCTTTGAAATGCCTTCAAAAATAAATGTTTTACTAATCTTCTGAAGATACTCTGTGTCAACATAAAACGGTGACAACAGAGTCATCTTGGACTGGTTTCTAAGGAAAATCCTTCAACACCTACTGATGAATGCTACACATAGAGAAGGCATATGTTTGCCTGGGAAATGATTTTCAGAGGCAGTGTGGTCTAGTAGGAAAAGCACTGGCTCTTAAGTCAGAGGACCGGGGGTTAAAACCTACCTCTTTTAACTGTTACCTCTACGAACTTGAATAACTTATATCCTATGACCCTCAGTTTCCACATTTGTAAAAAAAAAAAAAAGGCAGGGGGAGGATCAGATTTATTGGCCTCTGGGATTCTTTCCAGCTCTAGAGTTATTTAGATTTTGTGAGTTAGATCAGTAATTTATGGTAACACTCAATCTTTAAAAAAAAACAGTTAACATTTTAATAAAACCAACATGTGTATAATATGATAAAGCTAACATCGATATAGCACTTTAAGAATTACTGAAGTGCTTTACATATTTCATCTTATTTGATCTAAAGCCTCAAAACGCACCTGAACAAATGTTAGCTGTGCCTTTGTTTGTTGGAGGGTAAAAGGAGCATTATGGGAGACAGCACAGTGGATAGAGAGCTAGACCTGGAGGGGGGCCAGATCTGGGCTCCAGGACCACCCCAGGTAGCACATGCTGGCTCGGTGAACCTCAGTAAGTCACTAAACCTCCAACGGCTCTAGGTGCCACTGTAACAAGAAGGGTTCTTATATTTTTTTTTTCAAATATTTGGAGAACTCTTAATATAGTTGACTTAATTTAGAATCCTATGTGTTTTGTGCAATTACCTTTATTTTGAGGTGTCCAAAGGCTTCATCAGAGTGACAGAGGAGTCCATGTCTCTCTCTCTCTCTCTCTCTCTCTCTCCCTCTCTCTCTCACACACACACACACACACACACACACAAACACACACACACAGAGGTTAAAAACATGGTTCCAGGCTTTAAGTTGGAAAGAAGCTACCAGTTTACATTAGTAATAACAGTTCTTCCTACTAATTCAATTATTTGTGTATAGTCATAGGGACTATGACTACCTACCCCAGTGGCATCAAATTAAAAAAAAACAGGGTTCCACTAATCCAAACATAAGGAGCTACTATAAATATTTTTGTACATATAAGTCATTTTACTTTGACTTCTTTGGGATATAGATTTAGTAGTGATATTATTGTGTCAAAGGGTATGCATAGTTTCATAGCCCTCTGAGCATAGTTCCAAATTGCTCTCCAGAATGCTTGGATCAGTTTAAACTCTACCAACAATGCATCAGTGTCCCAATTTTTAGCCAATCCAATGGATGTGAGGTGGTACCTCAGAGTTGTTGCCTACAGGCATAGATTGACTTAGTTTTAAAATATAAAATTATCTTTTTACTGTATTTTTATTTATTTTGTTAAATATTCCCAAACCGCTTCCATATTAGCCATGTGGTTAACAAAAGATAAAATAAAGTAAAAATAAAGAGGAAAAAATAAATCCTTCATTCTGCCTTCAGATTCTATCAGTTCTTTCTCTGGAAGTGGATGGAATTTGTTTTTTTTTTTATCCTAGATCCCTCAGAATTGTCTTGCATCATTGCTTTGATCAGAATAACCACACCACTCACAGTTGATCATTGCACGATATTGCTGTTACTATGTACAGTTTTCTCCTGGTTCTGCTTGCCTTACTCTGCATCAGATCATATGTCTTCAGAGGTTTTTCTGACACTAATTTGATCATCATTTCTTATAGCACAATAGTATTCCATCATAATCATACACCAGAACTTGTTCAGACGTGCCCCAATTGGTAGGTATCCCTTCAATTTCCAATCCTTTGCCACCACCAAAAGAGCCACTATCAATACTTTTGTACATGTAAGTTCTTTGCCCCTTTGACTTCTTGGGGATATAGATTTAGTAGTGATATTGCTGGATCAAAGGGTGTGCACAATTCCATAATGCTTTGGGCATAGTTCCAAATTATAATCTTCTCTAATCTCTTGTTTAGTATAAATTCTTCTTTTATTCGTAGATCTGACAGATAAAATTTGCTCCTCCAAAGCTTTACAACTTTCCAGAGATGCTTAGGGTCCTAAGAGGGTACATCAGAAGATCACGGGGCTGGAGCAGGGAGGAACCCCAGAGACCACCTAGTCCAACTCCTTTACTTTACGGATGAGTAAACTGAGGGCCAAGAAAGTTAAATGACTGGTCTGAGTTAAAGGATTATAGGTCTCGGGTGGAAGAGACCTGAAAGCCAGCTAGCCAACCCCCTCCTTTTATGGATGAGAAACCTGAAGCCCAGAGAGGCTGTGACTTTTCCAAGGTCACACAAGGAGAAAATTTCACCAGTGATACTTGAACTCCAAATCCAAGGAGGAATAGGAAAGGAAATACTTTAATCAGAAGAATCATCATAAATTGTTCATGAATGAATAGTACTCATGGGTAAATTTTCATGTGAACAAATAGATGTATTCTCTATTGTTTTACTATGTAACCCGCTATGGCGTTTTAAAAAGTCAGGGTTTTGACAGAGAAGCTCATTTGTTGTTCAGTTGCTTTTCAGTCCTGTCCAACTCCTCTTGACCCCTTTGGGGATACTGGAGTGGTTTGCCATTTCCTTCTCCAGCTCATTTTACAGATGAGGAAACTGAGGCAAACAGGGTTAAGTGACTTGCCCAGGGTCACACAGCTAGTAAGTGTCTGAGGTCACATTTGAACTCAGGTAGCCCTGCCTCCAGGACCAGAGCTCTCAATGTGCTGTGCCACCTAGCTGCCTTAGGGAGAAGCTTGCTCATAAAGAAAAAATAAAGATGAAAAGACAGAGATCGTAGATCACAGACTGAGTACTACAAGGAACCATCTAGATCATTCTATTTATTTTACAAAGAGGGAAGATAGGTTAAGAGGGATTATCTGTTGTGCCCAAGGCCACCTCAATAGCAAGAAATACATTTATCCCTTCCACATCACAGAAATTAGGGGCTCCACTCCCCTGTGATGTGGAAAATCTGTGCAAAATTTTTGATGCTCCCTTGATAACAGAGAAGAAATTTTAATTCTTAAGTCTTAAAAGATAAAATATGTTGATACTATGCAATACCATACATATATTTTTTGCATTTCTGAGTTTCTAAACTTTTTTCTGTATCATCTGCGGCTTCCACAAAACTCCCCCCAAATTCCCATTTAATTTCTTATGCTGACCCTCCACATGTGGAAAGCATGTTGGGGTAAGTTGTGAGGTGGAAAGGATAACTGTCGAAACAGGATCTGACCTCTCACAACCTCTCTCTCCAAATACAGTGTTCTTTCTGCTGTGCCACACTTGAATATAGGTCAATACCTACGTCTTGCCATCGTAAGAACAGAGAAGTGTAAGATGCTGATAATTAAAATTCAAGGCTGTGATTTCTTTGCAAGATAGAAATAAGGCAAATATACAGAGGGTTTGACTATGTTTTTCTTTCCAGAGACTGAGGCCATTTCTGCAAATGAACATTCCAATTCACAATGATGTAATTGCATCTGAGGCTTTGTTCCATAGTTTCCTAGTTTCTCCTTTGCATGATGTGGGCTGGTAAATAGGTGAGACATATAAAGTGACTGATGTCTAGGTTTGCTCAAAGTGTTTTACTAGTTTGGGGATTTTTTTAAGCAGATTGGTAAAAAGTAACTGCAAGGCTTACATCTCACCTCAGTCAACAGACATGGAATAAGATCAAACTATTCTAATGAATCTCCATTGCAAAGTGATTTTAGCCTTGCGACTTCAATGATCAGAATGTAGATGTTGTCTTTCTCTTTTTTTTCTTTCCTTTTTTTGGCTTCATCTCTGACTGTGCTCTGCCAGACACCTGCAGCAAAATGTAGGCTCAAGGTCATTATCAAGATTAATTGTGAGTGCATTTCTGATCTGCTTCCGTACTGTGGATACATAGATGTCAAAATCATGTGTGCTACTTCATATAAATATAATCATGTGCTTTTGGCATGATTCCCAGTGAGGTCACTGCTTTTATTCACCAATAAATGAAGCATTTTACTTTGCTTATTAAAAAAAATTCACCTTAAATGGAGAAAGAGTACAAGGTCCTTCAATATTAAAGAGAGAGAAAAATCGTAAGGAAAAAAACAATTAAATGTTATTAGAAAATCAATCAAATTCTGATATTCATGCCCCATCTGTGCTTCCTACTTAAAATGTTAAAAAAAAAGATATTCCTTTTTAGATGCAAACATATAAAATATTAAAAATCAGGCTGAATAATGTAAAGTCTTTAATCCACAAATAGAAAAAATGTTGTTAATTGAAAGATGTAAAAATAAAATGTAGCTTTCTTCTTTAAAAGAAGCTTTTAAAAATAATGCTTGCCAAAATCCCCTGGCTTCATTTCCAACGTACCCCAGAGCCAAAAGCTCACCCAGCATGCACTTGGGCACACTGCACAAATCCACTCATTTGCACCAAGTCCCCCTTCATTTTCCATTCTATGTTAACTAGAAACCATAATGGCTGTTTTGCAACAGGAATGTTGATCCAGATTGAATGGGGCCAATTGCACTGAACAAAACATATGTACGTATCTATGCACCGTATGCAAACATATAAGAGCTTAGGAATACATGTAGTTGTTTAATTTGCCTATATTATGTATATACTCACATATGTACATTTGCCTCCCTGATAAAAGGTAAAGTCTTTAAGTGCAGGAATGTTGAGGGTCTAACAGTGGAGAGGAAAGGGGAGAGATGACAAGAGTGAGTAGGAAAGAATTTGTGGCCCCCGGGGCAATAGGTGAGAAGAGGAAGAGAAAAGACTGAGATATGGAGGAGAAAGGAAAGATCCAGGAGGACCATTTGCCCTAGCTGCGCCTCTGAGCAGAAAACTCTGGCTGAAGCCACCACTTGTACTCATTTCCTTAAGAAATGAAGGAAATTCCAAGGGAGTATGAGGGCTGGGGGGAAACAGCAATTTCTCCATTTCCCCCTTCAGATGCCTTAACAGACATTCTAATACATTCTGGTTCTTTTCCACACAAATAGTTTCCTGAAACCTGAATGTTGTCTCAACCACAAAGAGGCCAGGGGTTAGCTAGAGATAAATGTAAATGTAAATGAAGGCAGAGAGCCAAAACTAACATTGCCTAAATGATAGGAATTTTCCTAACTGGGGGCTCAGTGTGATTATACTCCATAAATTCCCTAAAGCAGCCAGGGAAGGGAACAGACATTTATTAAGTACATACTACGTGTCAGGCACAAATATTATCTCATTTGACCCTCGCAACAGCTTCATTATCATCATCATCTTCTTCTTCATCATCATCATCATCATCATTATCTTTATATTATGTTACTACTGTTTCCATTTTACAGTTGAGGGAACTGAGGTCTTGTCCAGGGTCACACAGATAGGAGGC
Source organism: Trichosurus vulpecula (assembly GCF_011100635.1). Lineage (NCBI taxonomy): Eukaryota > Metazoa > Chordata > Mammalia > Diprotodontia > Phalangeridae > Trichosurus > Trichosurus vulpecula. The sequence goes on along the minus strand of NC_050577.1, from coordinate 223,798,582 downwards.
TGAGATTTGAACTGAGGTCTTCCTGAGCCTGGATCCAGCCATCTATCCATTGTGTCACCTAGCTGGCCCAAGAGGGAGCAGAAGTCACATAGATTTGAAAGGCCATTCTTTTGCTCTAGATTTAATTATTTTATAAGTGTTATAGGAGGCTATAACATCATCAACTGAGAAGTGATGAAGATGAGGGTATAATAGGAAGGAGGAAATATTTTAGGGACATAAAGGTCTAGAATGACCAACATGGGGAGGGTGTTCATGACAGAGCAAGAAACACATAAAAGCAGAAGGGAGAGCCAGATTGTTGCTGGAAAGCATGAATAAGCAACAGACTAAATATGAATAGTTTTCCATTCTCTTTTAAGAGCAATGGGTTGGGAATAAAAAAAAGACTGGGGGGTCTACAAATCAGCACCACTGTTTATTAGAGGTGACCACTGATACTCATTCAACCTCTCCGAGGCTCAACTTCTTCACTGGCAATATGTGGGAGGCAGAACTCCACGGCCTCTAAATTCCCTTCCAGCTAAAAGTCTACCTACAGAGTAATATTCTGTGGCTAGGCTAAAAGGGTAGAGAGACTAGATAGCAGAAACCATGAGTTTGGGAATGGGAAGATTGACCATCAAGAGCCAGGGGGAGAGGATGCCCACTTCTAAAGAGAGTAACAAAGACATTGTTTAACAGGAGGAATCTGGAGATTGGCCAAGGACTTCACTGTAGCCAGGTGGGCAGTGGGCAGTTGGGGGTGGGGAGGTGGGGTAGGTATATTTCAATTGAAATAAGTCAGAAAGGAGAAAAGATTCATTGGAATTGAGAGGAAGTGTCATAGAATCATAGGTCTACTATAAAAGACATCGAATGCCATCTAGATCAACCATCTCATTTTACAGAAGAGAAAACTGAGTCCTACAGAGGCTGCCCAAGGTTGCATAGTAAGTATCTGAGGTAGGATTTGAACCTGGGTCTTTTAACTTCAGAGTTTATATTCTTTCTACAATACCATGTTGCCTCAGCCATGGAGTTAATGCTTAGCTGGGGGCCTCATTTTTTTTCTGAGACTTAACAATAAAGCAGAAACGTTATCATCAACGTCGTAGCTAACATTTATATACTACCTTAAGGTTTGCAAAGAGCTTTATGAATACTATCCCAATTTATTATCACAACAGCCTTAGGAGGCAGGAGATATTATTATCTCCACTTTACAATTGAGGAAACTGAAGAAAAGAAAAGTTAAGAGACTTGCCCAGTGTCACACAGCTAGTCAGTGTCTGAGGCTAGATTTGAATTCAGGTCCTGCCCAGCACTCTATATGCCACCTAGCTGCATTGATCATAAAGGTGACTAGCACCTCATCTGATGCTTAGATTTTCTCGTTCACAATCATTAAGCTCCATTCCCACTATTGCTCATGGTCCATGTGTTACAATATTACTTTCTTTTTTTCACCCCTTGCAAGACAGTCAGGTTTAAGTGACTTGCCCAGGGCCACACAGCTAGGAAGTGTCAAGTACCTGACGCCAGATTTGAACTCAGGTCCTCCTGACTCCAGGGCAGGTGCTCTATCCACTGTGCCACCTTGCTGCCTTGCAATATTACTTTCTAGACTAGAGGTTCCATGAGGACAGGAATCCTGTCTAATTTCTCTTTTGAGCTTCCTCTTCATCCTCTCAGTGATCTGGACATACTTTGCTAATACAAAGGTTACATGATCTCATCAACGCGGGTTCTGACTCCATCCATGGAGATCAATACACCTTCTCAACCAGCATGGTCCTTGACCCAGCTCTTCCACAAACCCTTCATAGACAACCTACTAGGCATGCTTGTAGCCTTCCTCTGAGATCTTTAAAATGGTGTGTTTACCAGGACAACACATTGGCTATCCATTTGTTTCAGTTTGATCTTGTCACTTAATGGGAATCCCCTCTTTTATGTTGATTTTTTTTCCTTGATGATTTTTAAAAATTTTCTAACTAAATTTTATTTTATTTTGAGAGATCTTGGCATTCTTCCCCTTAGACCTCCTCCCTTATCTCTTAATTGGAAAAAAATCAATAAAAGTAAAAGCCCTATTACAAACATGTATTATTAAGCAAAACAAATTCCTTCTTTGGTCAGATCCAATAGGGATATATGCTTTATCTATGTGTACATTACATAAATGTGTACATACATGGATGTATATATGTTTAATATATGCACACATTTAATATACACTTATATATGCATATACATACCATATATACATATATACATATACATATGCTTATTCATACACATATGCATACATATACATACACACACGTAGATATTATGTATACACATACACACATACATAAACACATACATATACATATACATCACTAGGTTATATCTGTATCTATATCAATATCTGTATATGTGGGCAGCAAGATCACTCAGTGGATAAAGGACTGGGCATGGAATAAGGAAGACCTGAATTCAAATTCAGCCTCAGATATTAGCTGTGTGACCCTGGGCATGTCATTTCTAGGAGTCAGTTCAGTGGCTCAGAGTATACAGTGCTGGGCCTAAGGTCAGGAAGACCTGACTTCAAATAGAGCCTAAGATAGCTGGTCTGGCCCCTTTGTCAAAACAGAAATTCTGAGAAGAATCCCTTAATGAAGCAAAAGAAATGGAAGGAGAAAGCAAATGAGCCGTGGTGGCAAAATCTGGAGAATGGAGGTACTATTTTCCACTGTGCCCCACATGCTTAATTGGTTTATTTGCTACAATAATACAAACCAAACAGATACAGAATGAGATGCATTCAGGAGGGAGGGAAATGAAAGTTCTGATGGAAGAAGTTAGTTAGTTATTCCTAGAGAAGGTGATCTAAGGGATGGTAGAAAATGTTTTAAAAAGGCATATCAAAGGCAGCTGGAACATTCACTGGAATAAGACCCAGTTACCACTGAAGCATAGAGAATTATGTAATATGTCTTTTACCTAAAAAGTCTAGGCCAAACAACTAATGCAGTAATATTTCTACCCCTCTCCAAAACTGACCTTTCTTTCATAGAAAGAGAATTTTCATTACAATTTCCCCTCTACTCAGTAATGCTTACAGTGTTTTTACATACAGATGGGGTAAATAGGCAGCTGTTCTTGAATCATAATAATTAGAATTGAGTCTTTCCCTAGATATTTCATAAATGTATTTAATTGTGCACAGCTCTTTTGCAAAGAAAAAAAATCCTTTAAAACGTCCTAAGGTCTATAAAATGAAAATTGTTTTTCAGTGCTTGTATTTTTTTTATGTTTAGCTGGACTAAACTGAGGTCATAAAGTGAACTGTTTCTTAATAGGGGTTGGAAGGGAAAGAGATTTGACTCTGGTGCTAGGGAGACCTAAATGGCCAGGCTGTCTCCCATAGCATGCGCTGATAACTGAAATGGAAAACTGGATAAGTCAAAGTCCATGTTTGCTCCTCTGAAGGTTTCTTCCTTTCTTACTTTCTTTTATTTCTTGCTTTGTTCTTTTTCTTTCTTTTCTTTCTCTTTTTCTTCCTTCCCTTCATTCTTTTCCTTTCTTCTCTTTTTTCTTACTTTCTTACTTGCCTTCACTCTCTTCCTTCCTTTAATTTCTTGGTTTCTTTTATCTTCTTTCTCTTTTTTTCCCTTTTTTCTTCCCTTCATTTTCTTCCTTTCTTCCTCCTTTCTCCCTTCCTCCTTCCTTCATCCATTCATTTGTTCATTCCTTCATTTCTTCTTTCATTTTGCTTTCTTTCTGTTTTTATTTTTTCTTTATTTATTGCTCTCATAAAATTTCTCTTTCATAAAACAACTTAAGGATTTTTAGATAATTCCATTGTTAAGTAGCTTCCCAGCTAACTGGGGTGTGTTTACTGTCACTGACTCAGCATCATTCAGTAGGTGAGTTGGAATATTACGTTCACTAGTCACTCATGTGTCAATTTGAAGGCTAGAATTGTGTTTGTGCATGTATGTGTGTGTGCATGTGTGTATATGCATGTATGTTTGTATTAATCCTCTACTAATGTACTTTTACAAGGTCTCATTTTGGTATGGAGGTGAGCCTTCATGTTCCAATGCTATGCCAACAAAGCACACATATGTTAACATATCTAACAAAGCTAGAAATGCTTCTACTATAGGTTTGATCACAAGCTGTTCCTGTATATTTCAAGGAACAGTCTGAGTATAGAGAGGTTCATCACCACTAGATAATTGAATCTTGGCCACAAGAACTCATGGGGGCCACCTACTAAGGTATGGAAGTGCTATAATCTGTACAAATGAGAGCTGTTATTGTTGCCATCATCATCACCACCATCTTTTTTCAATGGAGTTGAGAAAGAAAGGCTCCTGGAACAAAGCCCTATTCTGCTATTATTCAAGTATATTTGATATTCTATGGATTATTACACTGGTGGATAAAATATTGGCTTTTTGCAATTGAATGACAGTCTTGATATAGAAACATGTGCTCTATAATCTCACTGAAAGCATTCTTATTCCAACTCAATCAACAGAAAGGACAGCAAGGATGATACATATTTCATCCTGCTTCCGTGTAATTTTGATCTTCTCTGCCAGGTCTATATATTTTGAAAGCTTTATGTTCCATGTTCCTTGGAGAAATGGCTACATCTGTGAAAAATATTGGCCTTAAGTTTTTGTGGATTGGTATTCTGTGCAGGTGGTGATGGGCAGCAATTCAGTCTGTAATAATATGCTGGTTCCAAAGCAGTGTATTGATTGGATAGTCCAGGATATTTAGGGTTTACATTTGTAGTATTGGGATCTTTCATTCATTGGTCCATAAAAGACTGGCAGTTTCTGACGTATAATTCTTTTATTTGAGATTTGAATTCCATACTTAATCATTTAATATTATTTTTTAGTTTTCAGCATTGATTTCCACAAGATTTTGAGTTACAAATTTTCTCATTTCTACCCTCCCCCCCACTCCAAGATAGCATATATTCTGATTGCCCCATTCCCCAGTCAGCCCTCCCTTCTGTCATGCCACTCCCAATCCCCTTCAATCCCTTTTCCCCTACTTTCTTATAGGGCAAGGTAGATTTCTATGCCCCATTGCCTGTATATCTTATTTCCCAGTTGCATGCAAAAACAACTTTTTTTGAGCATCTGCTTTTAAAACTGAGTTCCAAATTCTCTCCCCTCTGTCCTCCCCACCCATTTGCCCTGAGAAGGCAAGCAATTCAACATAGGCCGCACATGTATCATTTTGCAAAACACTCCCATAAATAGTCATGTTGTGAAAGCCTAACTATATTTCCCTCCATCCTATCCTGTCTCCCTTTGATCAATTTTCTCTTTTGACCCTGTCCTTTTCAAAAGTGTTTGCTTTTGATTACTTCTTTCCCCATCTGCTCTCCCTTCTATCATCACCCCTTTTTCCCCTTCCCCCTACTTTCATGTGGAGTAAGATACCCAATTGAGTGTGCATGTTGTTCCCTCCTCAAGTCAAATCTGATGAGAGCAAGATTCACTCATTCCACCTCACCTGCCCCCTCTTCCTTTCCAATGAACTACTTTTTTGCCACTTTTATGTGAGATAATTTATCCGATTCTATCTCTCCCTTTCTCCCTCTCTCAATATATTCCTCTCTCATTCTTTAATTTTACTTTTTAGATATCATCCCTTCATATTCAACTCATCCTGTGTCTTCTGTCTATATATACATATATATACACACACATATATGTGTATACGTGTATATGTATATATGTATGTATGTATGTATGTATGTATGCATATTCCCTTCAACTACCCTAATACTGAGAAAGGTCTCATGAATTACACATATCATCTTTCCATGTAATAATGTAAATAAAATGGTTCCACTTTAGTAAGTCCCTTATGAGTTCTCCTTGTTTACCTTTTCATACCTCTCTTGATTCTTGTGTTTGAAAGTCAAATTTTCTATTCAGCTCTGGTCTTTTCACTGAGAAAGCTTGAAAGTCCTCTATTTTGTTGAAAATTCATATTTTGCCTTGGAGCATTATACTCCGTTTTGCTGGGTAGGTGATTTTTGGTTTTAATCCTAACTCCTTCAACCTCTGGAATATCATATTCCAAGCCCTTCAATCCCTTAATGTAGAAACTGCTAGATCTTGTGTGATCCTGATTGTGTTTCAACATTGCTCAAATTGTTTCTTTCTGTCTGCTTGCAGTATTTTCTCCTTGACCTGGGAACTCTGGAATTTGGAGACAATATTCCTAGGAGTTTTCTTTTTGGAATGCTTTCCAAGAGGTGATCAGTGGATTCTTTCAATTTCTATTTTAACCTCTGGCTCTAGAATATCAGGGAAGTTTTCCTTGATAAGTTCTTGAAAGATTATGTCTAGGCTCTTTTTTTGATCATGGCTTTCAGGTAGTTTGATAATTTTAAAATTATCTCTCCTGGATCTATTCTCCAGGTCAGTGGTTTCTCCAATGAGATACTTCACATTTTCTTCCATTTTTTAATTCCTTTGGTTCTGTTTTATAATATCTTGGTTTCTCATAAAGTCACTAGCTTCCACTTGCTCCAATCAAATTTTTAAGGCAGTATTTTCTCCAGTGGTCTTTTGGACTTCTTTTTTCCATTTGGCTAATTGTGCCTTTCAAGGCATTCCTCTCCTCATTGGCTTTTGTGAGCTCTTTTGCCATTTGAGTGAGTCTATTTTTAAGGTGTTATTTTCTTAAGTATTTTTGGGTCTCCTTTAGCAAGTAGTTGACTTGTTTTTCATGATTTTCTTGCATCACTCTCATTTGTCTTCCCAGTTTTTCCTCTACTTCTTTAATGTGCTTTTCCAAATCCTTTTTGAGCTCTTCCATGGCTTTAGACCAGTTCATGTTTTTCTTGGAGGCTTTTGATGTAGGCTCTTTGACTTTGTTGACTTCCTCTGCCTGTATGTTTTGATCTTCATCATGAGAAAAAAGATTCTAAAGTCTGAGTCTGAATCTGAGTCTGTTTTCACTGACTTTTCATGTTCCCCATCAACTACTTGACCCTTGAGCTTTTTGTCAGGGTATGACTGCTTGTAGAGTAGAGAGTATTTTGTCCCAAGCTTTAGGGGCTGTGCTGTTGTTTTCATAGTTACTTCTACACAGAAAGCTTTGCCACACCAGCAATCCTCCTCCCCCAAGAACCGCCAACCAGGACCGTGACCCAGATCCAAGCAGGCTCTGCACTCCAGCTCTGATCTGACACTTAATTCCTCCCACCAGGTGGGTCTGGGGCTGGAAGCAACCACAGCTGGAGCTCTGGAAGTAGCCTCAGAGCTCCATCACTTCTGCCACCCCCAGGGCTGGGGCTGACCACATACACCTTTCACTATGATCCAGCAGGCTTTCCACTAACCTGCTCTGTTGTCTTTGGCATTTGTGGGTTGAGAATTCTGGTAACTGCCACAGCTCAATGATTAGCGCCCTATGACCTGTTCCGCCCAGCTCCCAGTCTGGTTGGTCCTGCCGCATGCCACGCTGGGCTGTGTTCCCACTCTGCTTTCAGCTCCATGTGATAGACCCTTCCCAGCAACCATCCTGGCTTTCCTAGGCTGGAGCCCTGCTTCCCTTTGCTATTTCATGGGTTCAGCAGCTCTAGAATTTGTTCAGAGCCATTTTTTACAGGTGTTTGGAAGGACCTGCAGGAGAGCTTAAGCAAATCCCTGCTCTCCAGCCACCATCTTGGCTCTGCCCCCTCTGACGTATAATTCTTGCCATCAGTCTTGGTAAATATTCAGTAGGGTGTGAAATTGTTGCATCCTGTAGTTATTTGTTGCAGTTTCTACCATTTCCCTGTATTATCTACATTGATCATTAGTCCAGAATCCTTAATAATAACTTTTTCTGTGGTTACTAGTGGAAAAGCTCTGGTTAATTTGCTATTATAAACTCTTCCAATTCCACAAAGAAATCAACATGATTCAGCAGCCATTGGCTCAATACATCTTTATGAATAAGTTGGCTGAGATCATGCCGATGATGCCCGTGGAGGCCCTTTTGATTTCCTTCTTAGATATTAGCCCCATCTATAGCTTTGTCTGGAGCTAAATCATTTTTGGTTGCACTTGAAAATTCCAATGGCACAAATCTATTGCTTAGTGATGTGAAGCCTGATTATTCTAAAAGTATTTCTAGAGATTTTTGACATGTTTCTCACATGCTCTAAAAATTATACTGCTGTTGCCATTATTAGCTCACATGGATAAGACAAGTGAAAATTTGTGCATTAGCAAAAATGGTTGTAAAACATCTTCCAAAGTTTGCCTTTCTTTTTCTTCACATAAGATCCACATTCCTTCTCTTGTATTCTTTCTCCCAGTTTATGAACTGTAAGAACGACAATAAAAAGGGAAGCTATATCCATAGAAAGTCAAAACGATCAGCCTACTCCATGAAAAACATCAGACAAGCTCATTGTTCAGTGCCAAGTACACAAAATAATTGGTACATTGATTGCGTTGTTCTGTTTTAAAACTGGGTGTTTAAGCAATAGAAAGATACAATCTCAGTATCTTGGTAAATCACAAGATAAATGAGGGCAAAGGGTTTCTCATTTTTTTATCTGTATACCCAGTGCCTAGAACACTACCTGACACATTTTGCTGTTCTTGCTCAGTTATGTCGGACTCTTCATGACCCGATTTGGGGTTTTTTAAGCTACAATACTGGAGTGGTTTGCCATTTTCTTCTTCATTATACAGATGAGGAAACTGAGGCAAACAGGGTTAAGTGACTTGCCTAGGGTCATATACTAGAAGCTAAATAAATACAGTTATCCTTTCCACCTTTCCAAGGCTAAGGGTATGGTACTCTTGCAATCTGGAAAATGCACATAAAATTTTTTTACCCTCCCTACCAGAGAAGAAACCTGAATTTTTCTTTGTTCTTTTTTCTTTCACAGAATATTTACAGTACTTTATCATAAAATTTGAGTTAAGTATTCGGTCATGGGCTTTACGTAGTCTGCTGGCCTTCGTGTATAGTCTGTGGCTTCCACAAAACTCCCCAAAATTCCTATTTGTTTTGTTATGGCAATCCATGACATATTGAAACCATGATAGGGAAAATCATGATGTGGAAGGGAAAACTGTAGTTAATTGACTGATTGACTGTAGCAATTTAGTGAATGCTCACGTATCAAAGGAGGGCCTACTTTGTTCATAAATCTTTAAAAGAACTAAAATATATGGATATAAACATTTAGAATGTTGTCATGTACTATATAGCATATATACATATATATGTACATATGAATATATATGTGTGTATGTATGTATGTATATATATACATATATACATGTATATATATAGTAGTTCACATTTTCAAAGTGCTTTATATATGTTATCTCACTTAAGCTTCACAACAGTCCTACAATGCAGGTACTATTATTATCAGCCATATTACAGATGAGGAAACTAAAGCAAACAGAAGTAAAATTACTTTTCCAGGGTCAAAAGGTAATAAATGGGTTGAGGCAGGATTTGAACTCACATCTTCCTTTCCTTAAGTCCAGCATTTTATCCACTGTGCTACCATCTACCTGTCACCAATAAGATCATGGATAGAGATACTACTTTGGCCAGTGATTAGAATCTCTCCACAGGTCTAGTTTTAAAAGCTGTGACATGCCCTGCATATGTAAGAATTATATCCACTGTTTCTGGTGGGGTGGGGTTGGAAGAAACAACTTTCAGCAAAAGCAACTACTGTCTGTAGCTCTGCACATATCTTCCAATCTGGAAGGAGCCAAAAGCCCTCAATTCACTGCAGTCCCTCAACGCCTCTGTACTACACAGCAGAAACACAGAAATCGTGATCTCACTGCTCATGGGCTGTCATAATGACTCATTCTCAATCTTGGTCACATCTAACCTCTCTGGCCTTACACAGACAAGGCTTCCTTCTAATGCGTGTCCCTCATGATACCTGGGCTCAGAAACAGTGATCTCATCCCTAGCTGCTGCTAGCTAGCACGCTTATGCCCAACAATCCACAGCAATGCTGGAATCATTTAGAGTACTGTGTTTCTTAGCTGCAGCCACAAAGAATGTCATCCCTCCACCCTGGCTGCAGATGCCCAGTTCTTGGTAACCATATAACAGCTACTACATTCTAGTCTAACCGTTTTTAATAAAATAAAAGAAATAGTAATTTGCATGCTGCTTTAAGATTTACAAAGCATTTATTGTGGGGTTTTTTTTGGTTTGTTTTTGGTTTTTTTTTCGGTCTAATGTGCACTCTAGGCTATCAGATATGTGATTTAGGCATCATTATTCCAATTTTATAGATAGAGAAACTGATATTCAGAGGAACACTGATAATATTAGAGGGAGTGTTCGCACCTTAACTGCATCCACACTTAGCTCGGATGTGAGTTCCTGACTACCCTTTTGGTCGTTGTTGTTCTGTCTTTTCCAGTTGAGATATTATTGTCTTTGGCAGAGAACAGAAAAACCAAAAGAGTGGAATTGTCCAGCCATCTTTATCATCTGTTATCATTGTCCCCTCTACCCACTCTTAGAAACCTCCACTCTTAGATATTCAGTTTATTCAGTTTTCCCCTAATCTAAGGACTGGGAGACCAACAAAGATGGTGAGGTAGGAAGAAGGAGTACACCTCCTCTCTCCTCTACAGCTATTCCAACAAATTCATATAAAAATAGTGCAAAAGTGAGTGGTGATCAGGAAATCCAAGGTCAAAATCACAGTAAGTCATTTGTCAACTGTTCTAGTTGTTCTAACCTTCCATTAATGGTCTGTGTTTCTATCTTCTGTAGATGTCATCTCAAGGTATATGTTGATGAATCTCCTGTGAATTCAGATACATATCTTTAGAGTTTCTTATTTTCCTCTTTATCAGAATTGCTTCTCTTCACATCTTTAGAATTTATTTCTCAAGAGCTTCCAATCCCTCCTAGGCCAGATTCCACTGCATTTTCTCTGTGAGACATCAGGGTTAAGTGACTTGCCCAGGGTCACACAGCTAGCAAGTGTCTGAGGGCACATTTGAACTCAGGTCCTCTTGACTCCAGGACCAGTGCTCTATCTATTATGCCACCTTAGCTGCTGCCACCACTGTAGAATTTTAATCAGTAAGACCCTATGTATCATCTGCAAACTCTTTAAAATGAGCCTGTGTATGTGGCTTATGACTGACTTTGCAAGTTTATCATCTATTCCCTCTTTCTGTACAGGAGGAATGTAGTATAGTCCAAGCATGGAATTACTCCTATTTTTGCTTCTGTTAACCTACACCCAAATGGTCTCTACCATATATTGTCCTTGTAGTAACTAGATTTCCTTAAATTGGTATGTATATATTCCCATCAATGTATGTGTATATACATACAGGTATACATGCACACGCATACATATATACACATATATAGTATGTGTATATGTACATATATCTATGTATATATGTATTATGTGTATACATGCATTTGTATGTATATATTGTGTAAATGTATATGTGCACATGTATATGTGCATAAATGCATTTGTGCCCACATACGTATATGTATGTGTATATGTGTGTATGTATATATATATGCGTATATTTACATGTATAATTGTATATGTGTACATGTGTGTATGTATATGCATGTATGGTATGACATATTGTATATGTGTGTATGTATGCATGCATGTGTGTATATGTGTGTGTATGTCTGTGTGTATATATACATATGTATACACACATATATGGTATATACACACATATGTATATGTGTGTATACTTAAATATATATTGCCATTCCCCCACCTCACCACTACTTTTTTCATCTTCTTTCTGAATAATGTGTATCCTTCTAGTCATGGGTCACATCTTGCCAAATCTCAGTGAGAGCTATGAATGTTCTAGGTGTGCCACTCTGCTGCAGTCCTTGCTACCAAGGAGGTTTCAGGCTGGTAGCTTACTTGAACTCAGGAGTTCTGAGTTATAGTTAACTAGGCTAGATCAAAGGTCCTGGGCCAATCACTGGTGGGGTTGAGCACGCGTTGGGGCCCTGCATTTCTAGCCTGGCCGAGTCAAGGAGGCCTAGTCTATGAATTCAAATTTGCCTCCATCTATTAGGAATTCTGCTTGTCACCCATATTATGTGCACGTGTGTAAAGACATGTGAAACCATGGCTTTTATTGCTGCCCCTTTCTCGGATTTTGTCTCCCATGAGTTTGTGGGCATCTCCACTATTCTTCCTCCTACATTGCAGCTACTTGTTATGGTATGCAACTGTGCAGATATACTTAGGAAATGTTTCTTTCTCAGTTCCTTTTCAGTTTAAAGCAGGGATTCTTAACCCAGGGATTTTAGTGTTGTTTTTTTTCAAATTAACACTTTTATTCTCAAAAATGAAACATATCAATGAAATTCATGTCTGGGTTAGAATGTATACATAAGTATATATTTTCCTTCCTTTGTGTATATGTGTGTATATGTGTGTGTATTTGTCTGTATATATTATACACACATATACACACACACACATGTGAATATACATCTCTATCTGTGCATGTATAGATACAGATTTATTTTACCTGGCCTTCAATAGATGTATTCCATCTTCGACGAAGAGTCTTTTTTTTTTTTTAACACACCATAGTCTCATTTTTATGTGCCATCTTAGGCAGCTGATCACTTTTCAGATCTGCCTGTTGATTCTGAAGTTTCTATTAATTGGTAGCAGCAGTTTAAAAAAAAAAACAGTCCAAGTTGCTATGATCTCTTTTCACCTTCTCCAGACTTCTGTGATCCCTAGCATTTCTTTCTGGGTTCTTTCTGGCACTATCCTATGTTACCACGTGACTCATCAAAAGTATAGGATGTTGGATCAGATAATTAGGAGCAACAAAGATTGAGCAGCTCTCTGTCCTGCCTTTTTCAAAGAAGGCTTTTCACTTGTTTTTTTTTTTTCTTTTGGAGAACCCGACTTGCATTTTGTGTACCTGCATTTGTCACTCAGCATGGACAGATTGGGTAACTTTTGAAGAGAGGCCCTTGATCTTCCATATTTGCCTAAAGTGAGCTCCTAAATTTTCTGTTACTCATCTTACTACCACTTGTGTTTAATGGCTGTGCAAAGGGGCAGCTAGGTGGTGCAGTGAGTACAGCACTGGCCCTGGAGTCAGGAGGACCTGAGTTCAAATTCAGCCTCAGATACTTGACACACTTACTAGTTGTGTGACCTTGGGCAAGTCACTTAACCCCAACTTCCCTGCCTTCTCCTCTCCAAAAAAGCCAAACAAACCAACAACAACAAAAAAGAAAAAAACAATAATTGCTGTGCAAAGCAATTGCTTGTTCCAACCACTCATTTTACCAAGGGTCCTTTCAATGAGAACCCAATGAGAGTTCCGGGTGAAAGTTCAGTCCCTGTATAGAGAACAACTAATAATCCAGTTAGAATGGAAGAGACTGACAAGATAGGGTAGTACCAGACACTAAAGTGCATTGAATGACAATCTTAAGAGTTGGGGTTTTATTTGGTAGACAATCAGAAGGTCCTGGAGGGTTCTACCTCCTATGATTCCATATCATCCCTATGAATAGACGTTACCATTTTATTATTTGAATCTTTATGGATGCCTGTATCATATATGCCTAAAATATACTTTATTTTATTAACTGTTAATATTATGTTCACTATTAATTATTATGACAATCTAGACTTCATCCACTGAAATTAGTAAACTTTAAAAATCTTAAAAAAAACTTTCAAAATTAGAATTTTAAAAGCACTATTTATCATTCACTCTTAAAGAGAAACACACAACTACAGCTGTTTATGAGTCACAAAACAGTAACAGTCAAGGTTTGGGAAAACCATTAGATACTACTCCAACTACTCCTACTACTACTACTTCTACTATTACTGCTACTACTTTTACTAATACCACTACTACTGCTGCTACTACTGCTACTACTGTTACTGCTACTACTTTTACTACTACCGCTACTACTACTACTACTGTTACTACTACTATTACTACTACTTTTACTACTACCACTACTACTACTACTGCTACTACTACTTTTACTACTACCACTGCTACTGTTGCTACTACTACTACTACTACTATTGCTACTACTACTTCTATTACTACTACTATTTTTACTACTACTACTGCTGCTACTACCACTTTTACTGCTACTACTATTACTACTACTACTTTTACTACTACCACTGCTACTGTTGCTACTACTACTACTACTACTATTGCTACTACTACTACTACTTTTACTACTACCACTACTACTGCTGCTACTACTACTACTACTGCTGCTACTACTACTACTACTTTTACTACTAATACTTTTACTACTACCACTACTACTGCTGCTACTACTACTACTATTACTACTACTACTTTTACTACTACCACTACTACTACTGCTACTACTACTACTATTACTACTAGTACTTTTACTACTACCACTACTACTGCTGTTACTACTACTACTACTACTACTGGTACTTTTACTACTACTACTGCTGTTACTACTATTACTACTATTACTACTACTACTTTTACTACTACCACTACTACTACTGCTACTACTACTACTACTACTACTACTATTACTACTGGTACTTTTACTACTACTACTGCTGTTACTACTATTACTACTACTACTACTACTATTAATAATAATAGCATTTCTAGGTAGTGAGGCGATACAGTGGATAGAATGCCGGGCCTGAAATCAGGAAGACCTGAGGTAAAATCCGGCCTCAGACACTTACTAGCTGTGTGACTCTGGACAAGTCACTTAAACCTGCTTCCCTCAGTTTCCTCACCTGTAAAATGAGCTGGAGAAGGAAATGGAAAACTATTCCAGTGTCATCATCAAGAAAACCCCAAATGGGATTCCAGGGAAAGGAATTAACAGCAGCCATAACAACTAATAATAGTATTTACGTATTGCCTACAGCGGGGGTGGGGAATTTGCAGTAATCTGTGGCCTTCTAGGTCCTTGGGTGGGACCTTTTGAGTGAGTCCAAATTTTACAGAACAAATCCTTTTATTAAGGGGATTTGCTCTGTGAAGTTAAGGTTTACAAAGCAATTTATAAATATTATCTCATTTGACTCTCATGACCCCCCCCAAAAAATGGGTGCTATTATTATCCCCACTTTACATGTGAGGAAACTGAGGCAGACAGAGGTTGAGTAACTTGTTCAGTGTCATATAGCTAGTAAACATCTGAGGTATATTTGAACTATGACCCGTCAATGAAGGGAGGGATGGGTGCTTTTCTAACAACTTAATTTCTCTGAGCTTTACTTTCCCCATCTCTAAAATGAGGGTCTTGATTCCTCTTTGGTCCCTTGTGGCTCTAATTCCATGGCCCTGTGGTCATCAATCCCAGCACATGTTGGCTGGATTGAATTCAAAGCACGCCAACAGATTGCATGTGTTCTGAACTGCTTCTGCCTTAGCCACATATATCAGCCCTACATAGAACAGATGCCGGCACATCGTCTGGGTTAACATGAATACATAAGAATGTTGCAATGCCATCTGTACACCCTCTCTGTCATAATCACAACAGTTTCCACTTATTGAGCACTTTACAGTTTACAAAATATTTTTCCTCACTGCACACCTGTGAGCTAGGCAGCTGAGTTGCCACTATCCCCAATTTACCAATGAGGAAACTGAATTGAAGGGTTTAGTTCAAGGTCCTGGGAATGGCAGACTTGAACTTGTAACTCGGAAATCCAAACTCTCTCCAGAAATTGCCATTCCAGTCCATCAGCCCAAACTTCTAGATGTTTGTGAAGACATCCATCCTTAAAGAACGACGCAGTTCATGTTACTTTCCTCAGTAATTGTGCCCACTGTAAGTGACATTTGGGACAATAGCAGTTTAGTCTGGTTGTAACTACTACACAGTAGGCAGATTATTTAACCTCTCTGAGGCATCTCTCTAGGGCTAAATTACAAGTAGGTTACATTATGCATCAATGAAAGGAGCTCAAATGACCATAAGGTCTAGAGGTGGAAGTACCTCAGAAGCCATCAAACTCAACACTGTCATACTGAATCAGGAAAAATGGAGTCCCAGAAACATTAAGTGACTTACCCAGGGTCACAGAGCTCAATATACATCTGAGGCAGAATTCAAACCTAGGTTTCTTTGACTCCCAGCTTCAGTGTCCTTATACACCATGCTGCTTCTATGAAATCATAGCAAATTAACTAATTATTAAATTTAGTTAAAACAAGCTGCAACTTAGTAGAAACTTATGAAACTGAGAGAAATGGTCATTTCTCCCTTGTATTAATAACTAATTATTGAATCAGCACCAAGGATTTTCCCCTTTTCTACTTCCCCATCCAGAACTCAACCAGTGTGGGAAATCTGTCTCCAAGGCATACCTGGACTAAAGATCTAATCAAAATCAGCAAAGAAATTCTAAGTTTAGGCTAATGGATAGATTCTTATTCACTGTTTTTATTCAGATAGATCTGAAAAAAAATGTGGATTCTCCTGTTTTCAAACAGGTGACAAGGGAATTGATAAGTCTCTGACCAAGATTTTGGTGATCCAAGTCACATACCTCAACACCCTCATCATAATGTAGCCCACTTCCCATTAAAATATTCATTCTCCCATTAACTGTTAACCAATCAAAGTTGATTGCTATCCTCAGGAACACCTACTCTTGCAAGAGTATACAAACTGTGAGGCTACTGCCATGAGAGTCTTTGGTGTAAGAGAGAGGCAACAGTCCTTTTATCAATAAGCACTCTGGCTTTATTATTGAAATGATTAAACTGCCCAGGAACTATGTCTCTGAAAGTTTTTAAACATCAAAAAACAAAAAGTCACCGACTAATAATAGTAAACCCTCAACCTGAAAGACCCTTCTTTGTTCCCCAAAGGGGAAAAAAAGATTTTTTTCTCATTATTTAATTTCAGTTTATATCTGAAATCCACCCATGCATTAAATATTTTTCAGAACGATATAAGTCATGCAAGTCAAATCATAGTGTTTTTTCAAAATATTTTTATATTAGACTCATAAATGACCAAAAGAAAACTTGCCAACTTTTTACTGCTATAGTTGAATACCATGTACTTCAATACTCAGTATTGAGGCTGTATATTATTGTGAAAATTATGGGTAATTGGCATGGTTATAAAATAATGTTTACTCACTGCATTGACTTCCCTCTATGCCACCCAGAGGGTAGTAACTCTGAGTCTCTCCAGGGCACAGTAAGAAGAAAAATGCTCTGCCTCTTGCCTCTTACCACTCCTCATCAGTCCAGAAATTCCTTCTATCCAGATCTGAACCCACATGGATCCAAGAATGCCAGGATGGTTTCCATGAAAACTCCAGTATTGATAGACTTCCTCATTCAGTAGAATCACATAGAGAATTACGACCTGGGAGAGGTGTACCAATGGCCATATCTACTTATATTCCTTTCCAAGCAAGATAGAACATCCATCACCCCTTGCCATCATCCAACCATAACTTTGAATTACTTTAATGCTCTTCATGTCATGTTACAAAATTTTTGTTTGTTTATTCATCCTTTTCAATTATGTCTGACTCTTCATGACCCTCTTTTGGGGGAGATTTTCTCGGCAAAGACACTAGAGCAGTTTGCCATTTCCTTTTCCAGCTCATTTAACAGAAGAGGAAGCTGAGGGAAACTGAGGGTTAAGTGATGTTCCCAGGGTTACATGACTAGTAAGTATCTGAGGCTAAATTTGAACTCAGGTCTTCCTGACTCCAGGCCTGGCACTCTATCCACTGTACCACCCAGGTGTCCTGTGTTGCTAACTAGACTAATGCAATCATCTGTGTTTGGATCTTATTCCTCTAGTATAATGAAAATGAAATACTCAAAAAGATAGGAATTATATCAGATCACCGTAAGACCCAGGACCCAACATAGTATTCTGTAGGTGAACAGGTGAATGAATGAATTAACGGTTGGATGGATAGATGGATGAATGGATGGGTGGATGAAACCAATGAATGAATGGTGTAGTGGTAGGGACTTTGGACATTTGTTCAAACTCCTTCCCTGCCCTGGTATAATGGATGAAGTGCAGGATATGGAAAAAATTATGAGGTTAAAATTCCCATTCTGACAGAGTGACCTTGGCTAAGTCCCTATGCTTCTTGTGACCTAATATTTTTCATACATAAAATGAGTGAGTTGGACTACATAAGATTTAAGGGACCTTCCAATTCTAAATTGATGACCTATTAGTTGCATGACCATGGAACAATGATTTGACTGTTCTGGACCCTAATTTCTCATTAGCAAAATGTGAACAACAAGAATACTTGTACCTTCCTCACAGCATTTTTATGAAGATCAATTGAGGTCACACCAGTAAACTATAATTTGGCCGTAATGAACATGGAAGTTGTTGCTGCTAAAGTTGTTGAAATGACCCCTGAATGGTTTGGTTGGATGGAACATGAATCTAGAAGCTCAGCACAGTAAAATGAGCAGTGACTCTGGAGTCAGAGGATCTGCGTTCGAAACAGCATTGGCCTCCTAAACCACCCACACCAATTAGATGACTGTAGGCAAGTCACTTCACTTGTCTTGGCCTCAGTTTCTTGAGAAGGATTGGTCTAAATGGCCTCTGAGTCCCATTCTACCTCGAAATCTGTGATTCAAATTCCAGAGCTGGAAGAGACATGAACATCTTCACTTTATAGATGAGGAAATGAGTGCAAGGAAGCTAAATGACCTTGGCCAAAGTCACTTGGTAGGATCAGCACAAGGGAGTAACTGAAGTGGGATTTGATCCTATGTCTTAAAGTTCCAAAACCAGTTTATTCCGTTGAACCAGGCTTCCTTCTCAGTGAGTCTTAACTTCCTTCCTTCCTTCTTTCCTGCCTTCCTTCCTTCTTTCCTCCCTTCTTCCTTCCTTCCTCTCTCCCTCCCTCCCTTCCTTCCTCCCTTCCTTTTTTTACTTCCTTCCTTCTTTCCTTCCTTCTTTCCTTCCTTCCTTTCTCAAAGGAATCATCATTATCAATGATGTTGGCAAGGGCTGATGGATGTTCTATCTTGCTTGGAAAGGAACATAAATAGATATGGTCATTGGTACACCTCTCCCATGTCAAAATTCTCCATGTGATTCTACTGAATGAGGAAGTCTATGAACACTGGAGGTTTCATGGAAACCATCCTGGCATTCTTGGATCCCTGTGGGTTCAGATTTGGATGGAGGGAATTTCTGGACTGATGAGGAGTGGTAAGAGGCAAGAGGCAGAGCATTTTTCTTCTTAATATGCTGTGGAGAGACTCAGAGTTACTACCCTCTGGGTGGCATGAGGGGAAGTGAGGGCAGTGAGTGCTTAATATATGTAGTAGGTTCTGGAGAAGCAACGTCTGCCCTCCATGACCTTACATTCTACTGGGAAGGATAGAATGGTGTTGATGGGGGAGGAAGGGCAGTGTGCATATATAATATTAAGTACAAAATTTATTTGCAATTAGGTCTAGTTGAATGCAGTGGAGGAAGCATCAAGACAGGCTTCTTGTAAGAGACAGCACTTGAGCTAAGCTTAGATCTTCTTTCTTTGGTGAATAAATTCTGATTGTCCATTCAAAGATATACATTAGATGTCCTTAGGGCAGATTTCTCCCAGACTATAAGCTCCTCCATTAGATGGTAAGCAGAGATTTATAATCCTTGAGAACAAGGACTGTCTTTTACCATTTCTTTGTGTCTCCAGTGTTTAGCACAGTGCATGGCATACAATTGCTACTTAATAATTGTTTGTTTACTAACGGACAAATCCAAGAGGACAATAAGGAAAAATCACAAAGCTGGTTTCAGAGGTTATACATACACACACACACACACACACACACACACACACACATATACATACACGTATGTATGTATATGTGTATATATCTATATATACATATATGTATGTGTGTGTGTATGCTTAAATAGAATGTAGTCTCCTTCCTCCAGTTGTATATAAGCCCCTTAATGGCCGGGCAATTGGATTTATTATGCCCAGTACCTAGCACAGAATATAGCAAATAATAGACTCACAAAAATATATGAGATTAAATAAGTGGTTTATATATATAATATCTCCCCCACCTGAAAGATTTCCATTAATGATTTTACCATTTTAGTTAAATGGTATGTCATCCATGAGAGTCACAGGCAACTAAGGTAGTTATTTGAAGACAGTGCTTTGATCTTTTGGTTATTTGTTTTTCAACTGAAATAATTAAAGATGTTTTAAAAGCCCTTCAGAATAAAATTCGGATCTTCTGTCTTCCAGCTCCTCTGTTATTTTTCCTGCCATCATGATCCCTGACAGCTGGAAAATATAAAAAAACCCTGAGAAATCTGGAAAGAGAAAGACTTGGGTGCCAGCCACAATAGGGCTAGAAACTATGGAAGAACTGGGAAAAAAGGCATGTTGCCCCAGAGTCTAAGCCAGCTGTCTCCTTCCTGAGGGAAGAAGTTCCAAGGAATTATTTCTTACTGAAATAGAGTATTTGAAGACAGGGGTAGGGGGAGGAGGGAAAAAGATGACAGTAGAAGCAGATTTACTACACTTGCCCCATGACACCCAGAGATTTTAAACTATGATAGACAAAATATGGTCCTGAGCACACCTGACTCCCTCTTAGGAGTCTTAGGATCTTGGCATGCCTGCGACATC
The DNA here is from genome assembly GCF_011100635.1 of Trichosurus vulpecula. NCBI lineage: Eukaryota > Metazoa > Chordata > Mammalia > Diprotodontia > Phalangeridae > Trichosurus > Trichosurus vulpecula. The sequence continues at coordinate 223,777,899 of NC_050577.1, read as the reverse complement.
CCACCAGCAGCTTCACTTTCTCTATTTTCTTGCCCTGTTATACAGCTCACCTGGTTTGACTGTTCTCTTTATTAGAGATAGGATCTCAGTTTTGTTTCTGGACATTTTTACTGGCTATCTCCTATGACTGGAACTCTCTCCCTCATCATCTCTGCTTCCTGGTTCCTGTTAGTGCTCAGCTGATGCCCCATCTTCTTCAAGAAGCATTCCAGTCCTCTTTAAACTTAGTTCCTTCTCTTGAAGACTATCTCCCATTTATCCTGTAGTTTGTACTGTTCGCATTCCAGCCATCTCCCTAGACTATGAGCTGCTTGAGAATTGGGACTGTCTTCTGCCTTTTCGTGTTTCCCCAGAGCTTAGAACAAAGCCTGGTACATTAGAGGTGCTTCATAAAGGCTTGTTAGCTTGACTGCCTTCCCTTAAACCCAAATTCTTCCTTCCTCTTTTGCCTTACTTGAGGAAACTGGGGGGAAAACAAAGGCAGCAGCCCGCAGAAAGACTGTCATCTTCTGGCTTTCTGATTCTGTCTCAGACTCAAGGACTCAAGCCTGGGAGGGAGGTCAGAGAAAACACAGCAAGTTAAGCCTTAGAAAAGGAGAAAGCAGAAGGCCGTTTGTACATAGGATGAATCTAGGCATGATAGATACAGGAGAGCTTTTAAAAGGAAATGGATGGATCAGTCTCTAAGTAACAATGAGGCAGAAGGGTAGAAACAGAAAACTCAGAATAGACAAGATCTTTTTTTGTGAGATTTAGAAAGCAATTTTACTCTATATTTCAATGCATGGAGTATGTTTGTATTCTGGATTCTGTCTTGTCTGAGTCTCGACAATCTGTCTGCTCATCTCTTTCTCTTATTAGTTTATGATGGCATCTGAAAGAAATGGATTTGGTTCAGCAGATACTGGATTCATACCTAGTGGACCCCCGTTCTTTGCATGCCAATCAGACACAAAGCCTCCTGAATAAGCGACTCAATAAGCAACTCAATAACGGAAAGCAACTGAATAAGCAACTGTGGAAGGCATCATAACTCCATAATGAGTCATGATTAAAAGAGAGTAGTGAAAATACTAGCAACAATAATGCTATCAGTGGTTCAGATAAAAGCAACATTCTAGAAGGTTCCACTCAATAAGCCCCTACCATGAGCTATATTGTTGTATGTGTGTATGTGAGTGTGTGCATATATATGTGTATGTGCGTGTATGTTATACACACATATACATATATAGATACATACAGATATAAAATGTATAATATATACTATATATAATAAATACAATATATATAATAACACATAATATATACAATGTAAACACATCTGCACACATACAGTGTACAATATAAACAATATATACTATATATGTACAATATACACAATATACACAATATATGCAATATACACACATCTACATATATACTATATACTGTGTGTATACATATATACACGTGCCTACATATATACGCATATATACATATGCATGTGCATGTATCTGGGTATATATACGTACATGCATAAATATGCACACATATATGCATATACATATCATATGACTACATACATGCATACATGCATACATGCATTCCCTGCTGTCAAGGAGTTTATACCCTAAAGATGAGAATTTAAATGAGTGAATGAATGATTGTCAAGAAATGGAATGATGTGTAGAGAAATCTTTGGCTCTGGTGCCAGAGGACCTGAGTTCAAATTCTCCTTGTCATTTGTTATCTTGGGGTACATCACTTAAAACCTCTGGGCTTCATTTTCTTAACATTTAAAATGAAAGGAGAGGAAGGTTGAACTAGATGGTCTCTAAATTCTCTTCTAGCTCTAGATCAATGAAACTGCAGTTCAAGAATCCTGTTGGTATTAGGTCTTTCCATATGAAAAGGTTTAGTAGCACTCTCACCCCTCCCCAGCTATGTGATTATATATACATATATATATATATATGTGTGTGTGTGTGTGTGTGTGTGTGTGTACATATATATATACACATACATAGGTGTGTATGCACACATGTATGTATTATTTATGTATATATATGTGTGTTTATATGTATGTATGTGTGTATGTCTGTTTTCTTTCTCTAAAAAAAGAGAACAACTCTTTGAAAAGTTGACAGAATATCCAATTTTATAGAAACCTGGAGATGGAACAGAGAAGCAAATTGTGTTCCAAACTTGGAATTAATTATTTTTGTCCAGGAGAAAACATTCGGCAGGTTCCCATAAAAGGAACTGGTACATTAGGGAAAGCAAATGTAAATAGCGGATACTAAATATACTGTACTGAAAGACTTGTCTATTTCTTTTCTTGGGTAAGTTCGCCACCTAATGGCTACTCTTTTCTGTCTTACTACCATGCAAGCATTATGGGGAAGCATCATAAAATGATCGTCTGTATACATTAATTAGGTTTCATTTTCCCTGTATGGTTGTTGTTACTGCTGTGGGCTGCGCTTTTTTTCCAGCAGATAAGAATTAGAGGTGAACCTCTAGTATAGATCTATTGCTTGGCTAAGCCAGAACAAATTTCTGGGATGAAGAATTGACCTCGGCTTTCATTATATGTGGCTTTACTGTGTTTTCTTCTCCTCCGGCTCTTCCTCCTCCTCTTCCTCCTCCTCTTCCTCTTCCATTATTGTCATTATTTTTATTATTATTATTATTATTTGCTGTGATTATTTCTTACTTCAGTGGATTTGTGCTTCATCAGTATAGATAGATAGATAGATATAGATATAGATATATGTATGTATATACAATCCCGTCATCCAGGCAGCCCACATTCCTTTCATGCCTCCACATTCTAATTTTTCCAAAAGTCACAGACTTAGCTATAGCAATGGAGGCCCTCACCTTGTGCATCAGGATTGTCAATGTACCCGGGCTTTTCATCTTATTCCTGACGTTTTATCTTTCTTCTTAAAAAACTATTGATTTTGTTAAAATCATTTGTTTTCCCCAATATATACCTTCCTTGTCTCCTATCCAAGAATCTGTTCCTTAAAATAATGAAATTAAAAGAGCAAAAAAAAAGTTCAGTAAAATAAAACATAAGCTAACTTTGACATTACATAGTGCCTTCCCCTTGCAAAAAATTGGGGGGAGGTGCTGTCTCACTCACATCTCTTTTTTGGGGGGAGAAATCAGTCTTGGCTTTTATAATTCTATGGCATACAGTTTAATTTATTTATAGCATTCTAGTGCAGTACAATGTAGCAAGGGCTTTGAATCAGGGGTCAGAGGATTCAAATACTCTGTCTGATGTTTACTACCTATGTAACTGTGGATAAGTCATTTAAACTCCATCAGTCCCACTCTTTGCAGCTATCCAATGAGGAGATTAGACCAGCAGGCCCCTGAAGTCTCTCCTAGCCTTAGAACTGTGATTGTACTGTGGAGGAATTTTGTTAGTGGGCTTGGAGGTGCCTTCTGACTCTCACTTTCTTTCTGAAGCTATTTTCAGGAAAGAGCTATGCTGGGTATCAGTGTAGGCAAACACCTTCTAACATTAGCCTAAGTAAAACTTAATTAAGAAGGGAAGATGCTACACTGAGAAAAGAAGAATTGATTTACACTAAAAGAAAAGCTTTGTTGCTTGCCTCCATGGAACTTGGAGTAGATGAGTTTATTTATCTATTATTTACTCATTCATTTGTTCATTTATTTACTTATTTATTTACTTATAGGTTTGGAAATGAATAGTGACTTGAAAATTTAAAAAAAGGAATACTCTAAAGGCCATGAATTGGATGGAAGCATCCACTCTATGGTGGTGAACTTCCTCGATTAGTTTCAGCTGCATGTGATAATCACTGATGGAGAAAAGATGGGTGATTCAAGATAACAGGTGAGGATGTTAAAATCTACAGGGTTGTCTGCATTTCTCTTACCATCGGAATGCTAATAACCTTTGGAGAGCAAGGGTTTATGAAGGGTTTATAGTCATTCAGGATGATGAAATGGTAAGTAAGATTCCTCCTAGCTCCTGATCTATGGTCCTACAATGAAACTGCAGTTAGGTAATCCTGTCTTCAGTTTTCCCATATGAAAAGGTTTAAGAACTCATTAATCATGTCCCCCAGTTAAAGATGGCATAAATGGGAACAATGGCCATTAACAGCATGGCAGATAGAGGGCTGGAAATGGAGTCAAAAAGTTCTGAGTTCAAATCCTTCCTCTGACATTGGTGATTTGTTTGATCCATTAACCTCGATTTCTTCATCTCTAAAATAGAGTTAATAATTGTATCTACCTTACAGGGTTTTTGTGACGATCAAATGAGACGATACAGATGCAAAACACTTTGCAAAACAATGTGTGATATTGTTACATTATTATCATTATCATCATTATATTATCATTATATAATAGTTATTATATTCTTGTTACCACGATCGTCATTATTACATAGAAATACCTACCAACTACCAGACTCTGAGGATATAAATACAAAAGTGAGATAATCTGTCTGTGAAGAGCTTATGGAGGGAGATGCGTGTTCATAGAGAAGTAATTACAGGATATATACCGCAAAAATGTACTTAGAGAGTTGGAGGCTGGTGGGAGAAACACTAAGAACTGGGGCAGAGGTGGGGGATCAGGAAATGTCACTTGGGTTGAGTTTTGTAGGGAACTAGACATTCTAATCCCCAGATGGAAAAAAATGCACCAAATGTTTCTTTAGGGTTGCTTAGCCAATGACAGTCTCTGCAGAACATGGGGGGGGGGCAGATGTATCAGAGAAAATTGCTGAGCTTGAAATGAGCATGAATTCATGAAATCTGCACAAATGAAGATCTGCGCTTTTGTCATTATAAATATGGACCAATTCCAAGAGAAAAATCTAGCCCCAAAGAAAATATGACTTCCTCCCATATGAATTTTTTTAAATTATTATTTATTTTATTTTTAATTTATACGATATAAAGCAAGCATTTCAATAACATAGTGTGATATTTTTTTGAAAAATTGATTGCACATGAAACTATAATGAAATAATTTCTTAATTGCTAATACTTTAAGCTTTTCCAAATTTGCAAGGTACTTTACAAATATCACCTGTTTTATTCTCACAAAAACCCTGGAAGGCAGGTGCTGTTAACAATAGGTTCTTCTTACAGATAAGAGGCTGAGACTACAGAGGTCAAGCAAGTTGCCCAAGGTTATAGCGATAGTAAGTATCTGAGTCAGAATTTGAAATCAGGTCTTCCTAACTCTAGGTCCAGGTCTCTCTTCTCTGCACCACCTAGCTGCCTGTTAGTCGTTGAACAAATCTTTATTAAACACTAAACACTGATGAAACAAAGTAACAAATAAAACCGCCCCTCCCCCAAGGGAACTTACAGTCTACAGCATGTTCCTAAACTCTAGACACATAGGCAAAAATGCATATTTTCAAGAAATGAAATGAATTAAATTTTTATTTAATTGGAATATTAACAAATAATATCTTCAATATGATTTCCATCATTTGTGATGCAAAGGTTGATGTGCTTTGCAAGATTCACCTGAACTAGATGCAATAACTCCACATTGCCCTCAATTGTCTATGTGCCCAGACTTTAGGAACACCCTGTATAATGGGAAGAGGAACTTTGAAATATTCAGAGCTAAGTACTTACAGCACCCAATGTCTACATATATGAGCATATTCATGGTGTTCCAAGGACCTCAGGATGGCGCAGTGGATAGAGCACCAAAGCAGCAGTCAGGAAGATTCATCTTCCTGAATTCAAATCTGGCCTCAGACTCCTACTAGCTGGATGACCTTGGGCAAGTCACTTGACCCTGTTTGCCTCAGGTTTCTCAACTGTAAAATGAACCTGAGAACCAGTATGTCTGCCAAGAAAACCCCAAACGGGGTCACAAAGAGTTGGACATGACTGGAAAAAACCGAACCATCACAACAACAATGGCGTACCAAGTCTTTGCTCAGATTTAAGCTATTACAGCTTAAAACTGAACTAAGACTTTAGAGCACCCTGCATAAAATAAATACAAATACACAGTAATTCCAGGGGTGGGAAGGGCTAGTAGCATGAGGTGGCTTTGAAGGAGAATAGTGATTCTAACTAATGGAACAGTGAGGGCACTCCAGGTATGGGAGATAGCCTAGGAAAAGTGGCAGAGATGAGAGATGGGATATCCTGTGGGAGAAACAGCAAGGCGGCCAGTTTCATTGGATTATAGAATAAATGAAATGAGTCATATAGAATAGACCTTGAAAAGTAGATCAGAGCCAGTTTACGAAGGGACTTTAAATGTCAAGCAGGGAGTTTTAGGAGAGTGGATAGGGCCTGGTTATAAGAATGTCCATTGGTAGTTGCAATGTATTTGGAAATTGATTGGAAAGGAGAGGCTTGGGTCAGAGAGAACTTTTAGGAAGTTATTTTAATAGTTCAGGTGAAAGGCAAAGAATGCCTGACCAGGGTGTTGGCCCTGTGAGTGGAAAGAAGATTCTATGCAGTCAGAACTAGGGAGATTTGATGACGGATTAACATATGTGGGATTAGGAAGAGCTGAGAAGCTGAGGATGACTCCAAAGTGGCAAAGATGGGTGACTAAAAAGATGTCATTTCTGCCAACAGAAATAAGCAAGTTTGGAAGAGTTGTTTGGGGAAAGATAAGGAGTTATGTTTTGGACATGTTGAATTTGAGATGCTTATGGGGCCATATAGTTTGAAAGGCAAGTTGGTAATATGGGACTGGAGCACAGGAAAATGGTTAGGGCTGCCTGTATCATTCTGAGAATGATCTCTAGAGAGATGATACCTGGATCCATCAGAGCTAAGCAGGTTACTACAAGAGAACATAGAAAAAAAGCAGAGAAGAGAGTAGAGACCAGAGACATGGGGTAACCCCACAGTTAGGGGTTAGATAGAAATGATAATCAAGAAAAAGAGTTAATTCATATCTAAAACTCTCCAATTTAATTCAATTCGATAGTAATTTGTTTAATATCTTATATATGTATATACACATATGTAGCTAATATATACATATATACACAGATATGTATATATGCATGTATATAAATATATACATGTATTTATATATATATTTATTCTCTATATATTCTATGCTATATATTTATTCTCTCTATATATTTACATGCTATATATTTATGTCTGTTTATATGTTCTCCACATATGCTCTATGTGTGTATGTATATATATATATATATATATATATATATATCCTCAGAGTCTGGTACTTAGTAGGTATTTCTATGTAATAATCACGATCGTGATAGTAAGGATATAATAACTATTATATAATAGTAATATAATGATGATAATGATAATACTATAAAAATATCACAACTTGTTTTGCAAAGTGTTTTGCATCTGTGTCGTCTCATTTTATCATCACAAAAACCCTGTAAGGTAGATACAATTATTAAGCCTATTTTAGAGAGGAGGAAATCGAGGTTAATGGATCAAACAATTCACCAATGTCAGAGGCAGGATTTGAACTCAGAACTTTTTGACTCCATTTCCAGTCCTCTATCTGCCATGCCATTAATGGCCATTGTTCCCATTTATGCCATCTTTAACTGGGGGATGCGGTTAATGAGACCTTTTTATATGGGAAAACTGAAAACAAGATTACCTAACTGCAGTTTCATTGTAGGACCATAGATCAGGAGCTAGAAGGAATCTTAGTATTTCATGATCCTGAATGACTATAAACTTCATAAACCTTTGCTCTCCAAGAGTTATCTTAGACCAGCATTCCGATAGAAAGAGACATGCAGACAGCCCTGTAGATTTTAACATCCTCATCTGTGATCTTGAATCACCCATCTTTCTCTCAGTGATTATCAGGTGCAGCTGAAACTAATCCAGGAAGTTCAGCACCATAGAGTGGATGCTTCGCTCCAATTCATCACCTTAGGTGTATTCCTTTGTTTATGGAAATCAAGCAGGAGCCAGTACTGGTAGGTCACTGAGAAGCAAATGTTGTAGTCTTGAGCCAAAGAGAAAAAGTAAAGTGGGGTTTGCCATGAGGATATCTTGAAGTATCTAGAAGTAAAGGCTAGGCAACACAATGGTGCACTAATTAATGTACCTGAATGAGAAACTGAAAAAATACACATATATATGTGTGTGTGTGTGTGTGTGTGTGTGTGTGTGTGTGTGTGTATGTGTGTGTGTATATATATATATGTATATTTGTGTATATCTATGTGTGCGTGTGTGTGTTAGGTACTAGGTATAAAGGACATGGAAATAGACCCTGCCTTTAGGGAACATACATTAAAAAGTATGATTTATCAATAAATATTGATTAAAATAATAACTTAAATTTCTACCTTCTGTGCCTTGAGTTAGAGTATACATCTGGTATTTTTTTCCAAGTATCAAGAGTCAGTATTATGTAAAATTCTGAAGATGTTCAATGTATTCACGGCACTTTCCTTAGACCCCTACTACAGTGTCTTGCCTTGCCTGAGCTCCCCATGTTTCTGGTTCTATGCCTTTCAATTTCCCCTTAAAAACAAACTAAAAAGTTAATTAGTATCTAAAACTTTGATTTAATTCAATTCAAAATCTTCTATCTGTATAGGAGACTTTAAATAATAGAACTTAATCTATTCTTTGTTCTTCTCCTAAAGACTCTACTTTCTGTTCCTGAAAATGCCAGCTAGCTCATCAAAAAATTAATCTACTCTGGTGTGAATCATACTATGGTATAAAATGGAAGGGAGACAGCTTCCACTCCTTCCTCCTCTTCCTAGTGATATGTACATTTTATCAGTGGCCTTCTGGAAACAATATGCCTGTCTCAAACAAAAGTAATACATAAACATTATATTAGAAGACATCAACATCCAGACAGACCAATAGGAGAGAGACAATGACACTCTGGGGGCAAGTTAGGGTGGTTCAATGTCTTAATAACATTTCATTACATTTCTTTTAAAATTTTCTTCATGTCTTAACAACATTTCGTTACATTTCTTTTAAAAATTTAATTTTTTTTCATTTAACAAAAATTTATTTTCTCCCTCCCATCTTCCACCAACTAGGAAAAGGAAAAGAAAACCTTTGGTAACAAATATGCGTAGTTAAGTATTCCCTCAATGTCAATATCCAAAAAAAAATACACATCTTAATCTTCATCCTGAGTCCATCATCTCTGAATTAGGAGGTGGGTAGCATGATTCATCATCCATCTTCTGGAATCATACCTGGTAACCGTGTTTTTCAGTCTTTAAAAGTTTTTTTTTTTAATTTTAGAATTTTATTTCATCTTTATTATTGCATTTTTTTCTCATCATTCTACTCATGCCATTTATACTCTACATCAGTTCATATAAATCTCCTTAGGTTTCTCTGAAACCATCCCATTTGTAATTTCTTACAGCATAATAGCATTGTGTTATATCTATATGTCATGATTTGTACAGCCATTTTCCAATGGATGAACACCTCTTTAATTTCTAGTTCTTTGCCACCACAGAAAAAAATATGCTATAGTTATTTTTTGTAGTATGGGTCCTTTTCCTCTATCTTTTATCTCTTTGGGGTATAGGTCTGTCAGTAATATCACTGGGTCAAAGGCCATATGTACAGAATAGAATCTTGTGAGATTTTAGCCTTCTGGAATGGCTAAACCATAATGTATCTTTTCCCACAGCCCCTTTAATATTATCATTTTCCATTGTTGTCACCTTGGCTGATCCAATGGATATAAGGTGAAATCTCAGAATTACTTCATTTTGGCAATCAGGCTGTGGTACAGAATAGAATCTTGTGTGATTTTAGCCTTCTGGAATGGCTAAACCATAATGTATCTTTTCCCACAGCCCCTTTAATATTATCATTTTCCATTGTTGTCACCTTGGCTGATCCAATGGATATAAGGTGAAATCTCAGAATTACTTCATTTTGGCAATCAGGCTGTGGTAAAGCCAGGCACACTAAGGGTGCGGGGTGGGGTGGGGCCTTTTTCCTGTTAGAAGGATCCTCCTTTGGTATCCTTTCCTCCCCACTATGGATCACCACCTCATCCCCCTTTGCCTCAGGTTCCAGAGGGTACAGGTGGCACCAGTAGTGGATTTTCTGTGTGATGAATATTCCATGGTTTGCACCCAGCCTTCACTCCTGTTTACTTAGCTAGGAGGATCTGGCTTTCAGTTTACCGTGGCTTGGAAGAAGCAAAAGGAGCACGTGGTCTCCTCTGAACATTCAGCGTGGTCTCTTCTACAGGCTTGGCCTGGGCTTAGGAGGCACTATTTATCAGCTTTGGATGAAAAGGAGGGTGAACACCAGGATGGAAGAACACAAAAAGCTGCCACAATCTGAACCCACATTTGACGATATGTGGCCCTCAGGCTCTGATTGTGGTAGTGGCCTAAGAGCTACACTATCCTTCCTGGTGAAGGACATCTGCCCATCCAGCATGTCTCACCCTTCATAGTTTATCATGGGTATTCATTAATGATTTTTTTAAAGTCCCATGAACCATGGCCTGGGTCATCTGTGTGTTTGTGTGCATGTATAGGATTGTTGGAGGTTTTCTCTCTGCCTTGTAAAGTGGTAGCTCCTCTCATTTGCTCTAAAACCACCTTGTAACTAGCATCAGGCCATGAGGGGCCTCCAGTCTGAGGAACAACTCCAAATTCATCCTATCCACATCCTATGGGGGCATAGGAGATGGGCTACCATAATGGATGATTACAGTCACCCCCTTATACCACTCACAACAAATCTGAGGGTATAACTGGGTCAGGAAAAGGAAGGCTAGGTCTTGGGAGATGAGGTTCTCATGAATAATAAATTCCACTTCTCACTTCGAAAAAAAAACCCCAATTACTTTATTTTGCATTTCTCTAATTATTAGTGGATTTGTTGGCATTTGTTGTTTTTTTTTTTGGTTTTGTTTTGTTTTTACTTATGAGAACTACCTGTTCATATAATTTAACTATTTATCAGTTGAGGAATGGCTCTTATTTTTATAACTTTTTAATAATCAGTTTCCTGTGTATTTGGAAAGGAAACCTTTATCAGAGAAAGTTGCTAGAAAGATTTTTTTTCCAGTTACCTGCTTCTCTTCTCATTTTAACTTCATTGATTTTATTTGTACACAACCTTTTCTTTCTGTTTTATGTAATCAAAGCTGGCCATTGGATCTTCTACATTTAATTAAATTTCTACAAACATATGCTGTGTATAAAGCATACACACGCGCACGCGCGCACACACACACACACACACACACACACACACACACACAGCAATGTACTAGGCTCTGGAAGAGATACAAAGATAAGACCAAACGTTTTTCCTCCAAGATCTAACAATGTACTTAGTTTACCTCTGCTTAAAGGCAGCCCTGCTGGTCTGCTTCATTATGGGTTGGTGATCATATGCCATAAGGTAACTGAACAACAGAGAGTGATACATGGCAGTAGTGTCAACCTAAAATAGCTATGTATCCCTGACTTGGAAAGCCAAAAATTAACATTATCTATGTTTTGTTGGGGCAGCTAGATTGCACAGTGGATAGAGCACTGGAGTTGGAATCGGGAAGATTCATCTTCATGAGTTCAAATCCTGCCTCAGACACTTGCTAGCTATGTAACTGGGCAAGTCATTTAAGCCTGTTTGCCTCAGTTTCCTCATCTGTAAAATGAACGGGAGAAGGAAATGGCAAAGCACTCAGGGTCATGAAGAGTCACAGATGACTGAAAAATGACCCAACAACAACAAATGTCTTGTATTTTTTTTATTTGGTTAAATATTTCTCCAATTATATTTTAATCTGGTTTGGGCTTCCCAACCCCAGAATTTGACACCTCTGTTGGATAGCACTCATCCATGCTTAAGTCTTATGTAACAAGGGGCATATGAAGACTCTCCTGCTGCCTTTATCTTTTTTCAGTTACTTATTCAGGTACATTAGTGCACCACTGTCTTCTCTAGCCTTTAATTCTAGATACCTCAAGATCTCCTCGTGGAAAACCCCACTTTACCTCTCTTTGGCTCAAGACTGCAGCATCTGCTTCTAGATGACCTACCAGTACTGGCTCCTGCTTGGTTTCCATAAACAGTTCTCTTTCCTCCCCTACCCCTGGCAGCCATTTGGCAGTCCAAGGTTCTTCCTCTGCCAGTACTAGCCAGCTTGCATCCACACCCACACCCATTAGTGGCAACTGAGTCCTAATTTAGAGAATTTGAACAACCTAGAAGCTTAGGCTTCTGCCTTAGAACAAAAGGAGAAAATCAGCTCAATACTATTCTAATAATGGGAATAGTCCATCATCAGAGCTTCCTTCTGCCTGTCTTTTAAAAGTTTTAATCCTATAAATAATGCATTACAATAGCCTCAATCTTCAATTGCTGATACTCAGCACTTTGGTGGTACAGTATTGCATAGGATATAGAGAAGTTTGGTTTCTAATATTGACACAGAAAATTCTGTCCTTAAAAGACTGGAATTCAAAAGTAAGGTTCCATTATCCTTCTCTAGCTTATGAATCTCAATGAAATGATGGTCAGTAAATAATGCGAAAGATTAAAATGCCTCATTTTAACAATCAATATTGGTTAAGAACTTACTATATGCCAGGCACTGTACTAAACACTGCAGATACAAAGAAAAGCAAAAAACAGTCCCTACCCTCAAGGAGCCCACAATCAAATGGGAGAGAAAATAATAAGATGTACAAAAAACTATAGGAAAGATTAATAAGAAATAATTGATAGAGGTGAGACACAAAGATCAAGAAGGACTGGGAAATGATTGTTGCAGAAGATAGGGCTTTAATTGAGGTTAGGTGAAGGCCAGGGAACTTAGGAGAGGGAGAACATTCCAGGCAGCTGAGGCGTCAGGAAAGTCTTTGTGAAGAACGTCTTCTTTTTTTTTTAATTTATTTATTTAACATATTTAGTTTTCAGCATTGATTTTCACAAGAGTTTGAATTACAAATTTTCTCCCCATTTCTACCCTCCCACCCACTCCAAGATGGCATATATTCTGGTTGCCCCATTCCCCAGTCAGCCCTCCCTTCTGTTACCCCATGCCCCTCCCATCCCCTTTTCCCTTCCTTTCTTGTAGGGCAAGATAAATTCCTGCTCCCCATTGCCTGTGTATCTTATTTCCTAGTTGCATGTAAAAACTTTTTTTTTTGTTTTGGAACATCTGTTTTTAAAACTTTGAGTTCCAAATTCTCTCCCCTCTTACCTTCCCACCCACCCTCCCTAACAAGGCAAGCAATTCAACACAGGCCACATGCATATCATTATGTAAAATCCTTCCCCAATACTCATGTTGTGAAAGACTAACTGTATTTTGCTCCTTCCTAACCTATCCCCCTTTATTCAGTTTTCTCCCTTGACCCTGTACCTTTTCGAAAGTGTTTGTTTTTGATTACCTTTTCCCCCTATCTTCCCTCCCTTCTATCATCCTCCTTTTTTATCTTCTTCCTCCTTCTTTCCTGTGGGGTAAGATACCCAGTTGAGTGTGTAGGGTATTCCCTCCTCAGGTCAAATCCGATGAGAGCAAGATTCACTCATTCCCCCTCACCTGCCTTCTCTTCTCTTCCTACAACTGCTTTTACTTGCCACTTTTGTGTGAGATAATTTACCCCATCCTATCTCTCTATTTCCCCCTCTCTCATTCCTTAATTTGATTTTATTTTTTTAGATATCATCCCTTCATATTCAACTTGCCCTGTGCCCACACATACATATACACATACATACATACACATATGTATATATACATATACATATATATGCATATTCCCTTCAACTACTATAATACTGAGGTCTAGTGAATCATACACATCATCTTTCCATGTAGGAATGTAAACAAAACAGAATGTCTTCTTAAAGGAAGCATTCTCCATGGAAGAGTTGAGGAAGGAGTGAATGTAAGGCATAGGGGAAATGGTCAGTTCAAAGGCATAGAAACAGACAGTGGAGTATCATGTATAAGGAACAGAGAGAAGCCCAGTTTGGCTGAAGTTTGGAAGGGGAGGTAGAGGTGGTAAGCATCAATGGTCAAATTTGAACCCGTGTTCTCTGACTTAAAACTGATACACAAGACCTTTGTACTAAGCAAATGAGGTAGTTGGAAAAAAAAAGACTACTTCAAGACAGGCCAAGGGGAGAAGAACAATGACAAATTGTGGCCAGCCAGGGCTTCTTCTCATGAGTCTTTGTGAATTTAGCTAGGCGGAACCTTGGAGAATAGAAAAAAGTCTATAGCTGGGTCTACACTTGAAGGCTATACGGCTGGTAAGACTTGGAATAGCTTGAATTCTCCTTGTATAGCCTGAAAATTCCAAGGTTCACCCCTGGACCACAATGAAAACATCAGGATAAAAGTAACAGTGATTTCGAGCAATCTAAAGAACAGGAGAAATGCTGCTGCTAGCACATGCTCCAGGTTCAATGAAATGAATTTGTTTCTTTTAATGCATTTTTAAAAGTGTACTCAAATTTATATATTATATTTATATTATATATATTATATTTATATGTAATATATAATATATATTATATTTATAATAGTATATAAGCTCTTGAGGACACACACTTGTGGGGGTTTTTTCTGTTTCCCCATCTATTATTATAGTACCTGACATGTTGCAGGCACTTAATAAATGTTTGGTGTTGGACAAGCAAGACAACATTTTGTAAATCTTTTTCAGTCGTGAGTGGTCCCACTTGGGGTTTTCTAGGCAGAGATACTGGAGCGGTCTGCCATTTCCTTCTCCAACTCATTTTATAGATGAGGAAACTGAGGCAAACAGGATAAGTGACTTGCCAAAGGTCACACAGCTAGTAAGTATCTGAGGCCAGAGTGAACTCAGGAACATGAGTCTTCAGGACTCCAGGCCCAGCACTCTTATCCATTATATCACATAGCTGTCCCCTTTCTTTTTATTTATCTTTATAATATTTAGAAGCAGCTAGGTAGCACGGTCCACAGAGTGTTGAGCTTGGGGTCAGGAAGACCTCAGTTCAACCACAATACTTTCTATAGCACCTTAAGATTTACAAATCATTGTACATCGTTTACAACAAACCTATAAAATATTCAACTATCACTTAGGAAGCACCTACTATGTGCCAAGCTTGTGCTAAGTTCTGTGCCCAGGTAGGGGTTATCATCAGATGACCCGACAACTGAGGTTAAGAGACAGCGAATGACTTTAGGTAGGATGTGCCATAGGAGAAAGAGCACTGGTTTGGGAGTCAGAAAAACCGGGTTGTGATTGTTGTTCAGCTATTTTTTTTTCAGTCGCATCCAACTCTTCGTGACCCCTTTTGGGGTTTTCTTGGCAGAGATACCGTAGTGGTTTGCCATTTCCTTCTTCAACCCATTTTACAGATGAGAAGCCTGAGGCAAACAGGGTGAAGCGACTTGCCCAGGGTCACACAGCTAGTAAGTTTCAAAGGCTGGATTTGAACTCCGGTCTTCCTGACTCTAGGTCCAGAGCTCTATCCACTACATCACCTTGTTGCCCCATACTACATATGTTAGCAACATTTATAACATTATGTATAACACCCACTACGTTAGCATTATATCTTAGCACCAGTCGAAACCTGTGTTTCTGTGTTATTTCCATTTTCTCAACAATCCTCCTGCTTCCCACACTCCTGTATACAAACATGGAATTGGAATTAGGATAAAACAACAGGAAAATTGTCAGTTACCCTCTGTTGTTAATATTTCAAACAAGGAGCCTTCTTAATTACTTGATGCAACCTCTGGTTAGCGGTTGGGCTGCTGCTAAGTTAATAAAATAACAATTAACAAATCTCTTTGCCTTTCACATATTTTGCATCAGGGCTTTAGGTTCAGCCAAAACCCTTAGAGCTAACACCAGAATAAACTACAAGACATTATTTAAACCCACATTAGGTTTGGTTTTGTTTTAATTAAAATATGTAAGAATAATCCATGAATTAGCAAAATGTTTCCTGATGTTGACATTCAGAATAGATAGGTAAATAGGCAGACAGATAATATGAATGTATGTGCATATATGTATACATATATGTAACTGTGAATTTTGTACATACATGTATGTACACACACACACACATATATATATACAGACATCTACATAACTCAAAGCACAATTTGTTGTAATTGTATCTTTTAACTACTATCCTTTCCCCCCCAAGCTTGTCACTACTACCTACAATAATCTGTGAATAACAGTATCTGTTTTCACTACCTTTATTTAGACTATTAGATTTTAATTATATATGCCAAGTGTCTGAAAAATTTTCTTGCTTTAACAGCCTAAAATTATGCTAACACTTTTGGGACAACCCATATAATAAATAAATAATAAGTATAACATTATACTTACATATTAATAATATATTAATAGTATATTACTGCATATAATGATAATATAATATTCAATGTAATATAATATATAATAGCATCATAATATATTATATATTACCCAGAGTGTCCCAAAATATATAACATATATAGGCACATCAAAGATACAAATACTATATGTGTATTACATATGTATGTCCATATTTGTTTATAAACATATGTATGCATATATATTTTCACATGCATAAATATAGATATAGAAGGCTGGACAAGTCACCTAACTCAGTTTCCTCAACTATATAATGCACCTACCTGCCTCTCAAAGTAATTGTGAGGATTAAATGAGATAATATTTGTAGAAAAAAAACACACTAAGCACAGTGTTTGGAACATATACACTATACAAATGCTTTAATTCTTTCATATTCATGCATATGTATATACATATACACACAATATACATCTACACAAATATATGTGTGAAGGGAGGGAGCAAGGGGGAGAGAGAGAGAGAAAGAGAGAGAAAGAGAGAGAGAGAGAGAGAGAGAGAGAGAGAGAGAGAGAGAGAGAGAGAGAATGTTCTAATGGATAGAGAAATGGATTTGAATCTAGGAATGATAAAAGAGCAGTGGAAGGTGAAGGAACAAGAATTTATTAAATATCTGCTATGTGCTAGCCACTGTGCTAAGTGCTTTACAAATCTTATCTCATTTGATCTCCTCAAAATCACTATGAGGACAGTGCTTTTATGATTCCCATTCTGCAAGTGAAGAAACTGAGGCAGGCAGCAGTTAAGTGATTTACCAAAGATTGCACAGTGAGGATGAGGTTAGATTTGGGTTTGAGTCCCATCTCTACTGCACATTGGCTGTGTGCCTTTCTTAATGTTAAAATAGCAATTTGCAAAATAAGTACTAACTTATATAGAGAGAGGGTCTTTCCTCATCTGAGAATTCCCTATACCAAAAAGATCACAAGTCTAGTTCCTATATTATGCACCACACTGGATGCATCTAAAACAAGGCTTTATTACTTGGAGTCCTTGAACTTCTTTTGATAACTATTTAAATGTAATTAATTTTCTTTTTAATCTTAAGTCTTTTGTTTTATACATTTTTAAAATACTCTTCTAAGAAGGAGTATCTAGGTTTCACCACACTGCCCAAGGGGTCTATGACACACACGAAAAATAAAGAAGCCCCGATCTAAAGAATGATGGGAGATTTAAGCAATTTCTGTCAAGTTCAACTGCATTCCCTTTGCCACTAGGTGGCAGCACTATGAATCATATATTAGTAGCTGCAGAATAAAAGCCAAGTAGAGTAAGGTATAATTAATTAGCAAAATTTGATTACTTGGGATCTTAAATTCAGTCTAGCTCATTCTGATTCCTTAGTCCCACAGTGAAGGGTGCCATAAAATGTTTTTGGGGAAATACACACACACACATACACATACATATATTATGTGTATATGTATACGTATATGTATATGTGTATAATATATCTAAGTAATGTATGTAATATATGTATACGTTATATGTGTGTATGAATGTCTGTATATGTGGTATTCATGAGAATGAAAAATATGTAATCAAATGAAAACCATCCATTTTTCGAAGTTGTGGTATTGCTGTTTGGAATTTACTAAAATGAAAACCCTTAAATGCAGCATTATAGAGCAGTTAGGTTGCACAACGGATGGAGCACTGGGCTTGGAATCAGGATGACTTGTCTTCATGAGTTCTAGTCTAGCTTCAGACTCTCACTAGTTGTGTGATCATGGGCAAGTCACTTAACTCTGTTTGCCTTAGTTTCCTCATGTGTAAAATGAGTTGGAGAAGAAAAAGGCGAACCACTCCAGTATCTTTGCCAAGAAAACCCCAGAGAGAGTCACAAAGAGTTAGACATGACTGAAACTACTGAACAAATACAGCATTATGTAATTCCATAACACCACTCTACACCAGGACATCCAAGCACCAGGAAATTGAATCTCTGAGAAATTTGAAAGAACCAAAAATGAAGCTATTTTTAGAAGCACTATCTTTCTAAAGAAATTTCTTCTCCTTATGACCTTTAATGATATATATCATGGGAACTATCTAACCTTGATGTTAGCAAAGTGTCTTGAGATGCCTGGAATAAAGGTGATATATAAAACCGAAGGCACCTCCTGAGAAGAACTTGGCAAGATTTCATGATTACAGAACTATCAATTAAATGAAATTCTTAAATATCAATTAAGAAAAAAAAGAAAGAATATTAGTGATAAGAGCCTAAATGACAACTGGAAATGCCAGTTTGCTGTGAATCCAAAATACTTAAAAGAAAGAAAAATGGGGAATGTTAGTTTTAGGTGTTAAGAAGTAATGGAGACGGACACAACTCAGTTACTAAAAAAAACTCAATGAAAGTAGAATTTTAAAATTCAAAATAATGCCTAATATGGCAAGATAAATATGGAAGTGGCAACAGCCTTTTTCCACGTCACAACATGATATTGTCATATTCCCCAAACAGATTGTGAGCTTTATGAGGATAGGGAAAACATGAACCAAAATATATTTATTTAAATTTAAATTTACTCCTCCAAACTTCCCAATATCTTGCTAAGGGCACCATCAGTCTTTTGTTTAGTCACCCAAAGTTACAACCTTGCAGTTATCTTTGGCTCCTGCCTCTCCTAAATTTCAGCAACGTGACACAATGGCTAGAACCCTGGACTTCAAGTCAGGTAGAGCTGAGTTCCAATCCAGCTTCAGACATGTACTAGCTGTGTGATCCTGCACAAGTCATTTAACCTGTGTCAACCTCAATTTCTTCAACTGTAAAATGAGGTTAACAATAATAATAGCATCTATCTCCCAGGGCTGTTGCAAAGGTCAAATTAGATAATATTTGTTAAATGTTTTGGAAACCTTAAAGCAGTTTATAAATGCTAATATTATTATTAATTATTATTATTATTATTAGTAGTAGTAGTAGTAGGATTTCCAATCAATTACAGAGTCTTTCTGATTTTACCTCCACACCATCTCTGTCACACTTATCCTCTTCTCTCCACTCATATAGCCATCAACAGTTTAACATATGCTTTCCAAAAAGACTATTTTGTGGAGAACTCACATAGGGCAAGTGCTCATACGGTGATCAGAAGAAGCGGTACAAGGACACTCTCAAGGTCTCTCTTAAGAATGTTGGAATTCAGAAGAATTATGGAATCTGGATGCAGATTGAAACAAACTATTTGCTCTCTCTCTTTTTTTTTCCTTTTTTTGGTTTTGTTACATCTTTCTCAGGGTTCATTTCATTGATTATAATTCTTCTTTACAACTTGATTATTGGGAAAATAAGTTTAATGTAAAGGTATATGTAGAACCTATATCAGATTACATGCCATCTTGGAGGGGGAAGTGTGAGAAGGAGGGGAAGAAAGTTTGAAACTCAAAAACTTGTGGAATTGAGTGTTGAAAACTAAAAAGAAATAATAATAATTAATTAATTAATATATATATTTTTTAAAAAGACCTTTGGAGACACCAGCACAGGACTGCTCAGCATGGTGTGCCTACATAAAAGAAGGTTGCTATGCTCTATGAGCAAAGCAGAATTGAAATAGTTCAAAAGCAACTCAAGATGCACACATTTAGAAAATCCACCCCAAGATGTTCACATGGACTATTTGTACCTGACCCATGGTAGAACCTTCCGAGCTCCTATTGGTCTGGTCAGTCACAGTCAGACACACTGAAACTTGACTCTACCATAATGATGTCATTTTGGTCCTCCTCTTCAAGAATGAAGGGCAACAATCAACCAACCAGGATTCTTAAAGCCTCTGTGCTGGACCACTGCAATAGCATGCCAACTAGACTCCCAGCTTCCACTCTCTCCCCTTTCTATTTCATTCTTTTTCTGGAGCTTGCTACACATATCCATGTCTCTCCCACCTAATCCACCCAAACAGCATGTGTTATCTCTACGATTATTTTTGTTTAATCTATTTAAGGTAATTTTATCAACACATGTTTCTTTCCTTTATCCTTAACCTCCCCCTAACAGTCCTCTGCCCCCACCATCACACCCCTACTATTTGTCAACTCTTTCTGTAGATACTCTGGTTGTTAATTTCATCACTTCCTCTAGATTCAATTCCTAGCCCAAACCTCTTCCCTGAACTCCATTCTTCCATATCTAATTGTCTACATCTGAAACTGGATTTCTCACAGACATCTTAAACATGTCCAAAACTAAACTCATTATTTTTTCCCACAAACCCTTCCCTCTTCTTAAATTTCCTATTACTGTTGTTGAGTTGGTTTTCGATCATGGTCAACTGTCCTTGACCCTATTTGTGGTTTTCTTGGTGAAGATACTGGAGTGGTTTGCCATTTCATTTTCTAGCTCATTTTAAAGACGAAGAAATTGAGGCAAGTAAGGTTATACATATACATATACATACACATGTACATATACATATGCATATACATACACATACACATACACATACACATGTACATATACATATACATACACATACACATATACATATACATGTACATATACATATACATGTGTGTGTCTGTGTGTGTGTATCTGTGTGTGTGGTTGTGTGTGTGTGTGTGTGTGTGTAAAAGATAATATACTATGATTTTTAAACTGCTTTGGTAGATTTAGACCCAAAGGCAATAATATTAATCTCAACATTTCTTCCAGAACCGAGCTCTGGGAAACATGAAGCTTATTTCTTAGGAGAAATAGGTTAATCAATATCCTGTTGTCCTTCATTTTATGTTGTACTAAACCGCAGATTAACATTACTGAAATTGTACTAGTCTAAGTCTAGATATATCAGGCTCTTTTGTCTTGTTTTCATTTTCCTTAATAATTTCTGCAGTATAGACTATACACTGTGTCATTTGTTCTCATCTGAATTATTCTTCTCAAGGTTCTTATTTGTCTCTTGAACCAGTCTGTAGTATACTACTAAAGTCTCAGCAGTCTTGGGAATCTATAGGGTTCTATGTTTCCATTTATCAGGTATCAATCCAATTTCCTTCATTTGTCAGTATTTATTTGGAGGCACTTGTAATCTTTTTGTTATTTTAGTACTTTCTCTTCCCTTCTGATTTTAATATATTAACTTTTGATTTATCTGTGTGTGTGTTCTTAGTTTTTAAGAGCTTTTTTTGCCTCCTGAGATTTTTGTGTTTTTAAGACTTCTTCCTTATATTCTCCTGTTGCTCTTTTGCTACTTTCTTTTAAAATTTTACTATATCATATATAATAACATGTAATATATAAGAAAATGTAGTTTCCCTATTTTCTCTTGTAATTATCTCTTTTCTGCTGCCTTGACTGATATCATGATTGCTGTTTTGTTTATTTATTCAGCTGAAGTATAACAGATTTTGCTCTAGTCTCTTATTTTAATTCTGTCATGTTTAAAGTGTGTTTATTCTAAACATCTATCAGAGTCTGCTTTCTAATCAATTCTGCTATCCTCTTCCATTTTATGGGTGCTTTCATTCCATTCAAATTTATAGTTATCATTATCAACTTTGTATTTCCCTCCATCCTGTTCTCTTATACTTTTTTCCTCTCTCTGTTTTCTGTTCCTTTTTCATGAAGAGGAGGGTTGTAAGCAGGAGTATGCTTGGAACTGTACTCTATGCTCGATGCAATTAGTTTGTATCCCCCTGCCTTCTTTCTTTTACCCTCACTTTCTTTTAAAATCTCTCTTCACATTCCATACCTCTCCCCAGGTTAGGGTTTCTTTTTCTTTCTTTTTTTTTCTTTATGGAGGGGGGAAGGCAAGGCAATTGAGGTTAAGTAACTTGCCCAAAGTCACACAGCTAGTAAGTGTTTCAAATGTCCGAGGTCAGATTTGAACTCTGGTCCTCCTGACTCCAGGGCCAGTGCTCTACTCATTGTGCCACCAGCTGCCCCAGGGTATCTTTTTCTTATGGCTAAATGTCCTGTGAATCTACCTTCCCTCTTATTCTCCCATTCCTTTCTGTTTCCATGTTGAGTTGAATTCATTTCTACACTATTTCTTTGCTCTAGAGTCTAGAGCACATAAAGGTTCCCAAACTTATTTGGCTTACTGCCCCCTTTTCAAAAAAAAAAGTTACTTAATGATGTGCTGGAAATCTTTCTTTAACCCTAACAGTTTTTTTTTTTGAAATTTGTGTCATTTAAAAAATACTGCAACTATGGACATTTCCAGGGAGCCCCCCGGAGGGGGGCAGTATCACCCACTTTGGGAACTTATATGAAACCCTCCTGTAATGGTAATCAGGGAAGGATTTCTTGCTGTTCTCTTTAGTGCCTTTGATGAGTCTGGTCTTTCTTTGAATGAGGCAGGTAAAGTGAGATCTTTTTTGCCTTGGAGTATTTCTCAGCACTAAGACAATTGGGAGTCATTGATTGCAAACAATGTGGTACTAGTGATTAACTAACTTTTCCACACTCTGGTGTTAGTGATTTCTCACACTCTAAATGATGAGCCTCCAGCCCTCAGGGTCCTGAACAGGGTATATGTACTGGAAGGTTAGCATTTGACCTTTGGAGGTACACTCATTAAAAGAGTGGTGAAACTCTAGGCAAAAACAGCCCCCTCCCCTCCCCCATTTTCAAAGAAAACCTAAGTGTTGGTGCTTCTCTGGTAAGTATGTATTGCTATGGATAGACTTGTGTTAGCTGATATGTTTATAATGTATGCTTTTAATTTCTGTTTGTATTTGCCCTGAAGTTCAGGGGGCTGATCTTTCCCCCCTGAACTAAGTGAATGATGTATGTATGTATAGTTAAACTGAGATAGTTAACTCCTTAAAGTTGCTTTCCTTAGAAAAGCAGATCAAAGATCCTGTGTTGGCCGCCCTTCTGTGTGTTCTTGTTGTTGGTCTTACATAGCCACAGTAGCTGCTAACAACATTGTTGTTACACCTCCCTATACCAGTTCAGATGAAAGTGAGTTTCAATTAACAACCACTTTCCCTCATCCCTTTCTTGTTTGTAAATAGATCCGAGTACCCTGATTATGAGACAGATTTTCTTACCCTCCCTCCCCTTTTCTTCCATAGTATATTATTATTTCCTTCTCATTTTCTTCTAAGATTACCAAAACGTAACAAAATCAGGTTTTTATCTAATTTGACTCCCTATATTACTTGTGATGGCCTAACAGTCACCATTAAAATACAAACACTTTATCATCATAAAATCCTTTCTAAGTTACTCATTGGTATTTACCTTATATATCTCTAGTCTCAAAAGTTTTTGCTCATCTCTTTTTTAATCAAGTTTTATGTTTATATTTATTTTTATGTTTATCAATTTTCTGATGGCAGAAAAATAAATGTAGAGATACAAAACCTCCTTGGCTTCATAAGAAAGAATACTATATTCCATCAAGGTGTCCTTGGTATAATTCTCAAAATGACCAATTAAAGGAATTTTTCTCTTGCCAAAAGCTGGATAAGTGATAATCCTGGTACCCATTAATTTTGGACCTAGGCATGATCCTAGTACCTCCCTATAGAGAATTTTTTTCAGTATATACATGTCCAGAAATAATTTTTTGTCACTGTCAAAGATAAGCTTAAGATATTTTTGTTTGTTTTTCTTTTATGGTTTTTTTTCCCCACACCCATGCAAATTACAGAATAACAGATATTTCTAGGAGAAAAACCACTTTCAGATATCACTCAGGCTTTTTGTCTTTTAAATGAGCACTAGCTTTATGCAGTTTTAGACATTATACATCTGGTTTCCCGTCACCTACCATCTGTATGAAGCTTGGTTATTGATCGCTGTGATTTGGGGTGGTCGTGAGAGCCAGAATTAAGCATGACAATGTGTATCCTTTTTGGTATTGCTGGTTATACATTTTTGGTTTTTGAAAGATAGAACCAGTAACAGCAATGCAACTTTCTTTTTTTTTTTCTTTTTTTTTTTGGCAAGGCAATTGGGGTTAAGTGACTTGCCCAAGGTCACACAGCTAGCACATGTGTCAAGTGTCTGAGACTGGATTTGAACTCAGGTCCTCCTGAATCCAGGGCCAGTGCTCTACTCACTGCACCACCTAGCTGCCCCGTGCAATGCCACTTTCACTTCCTGTTTTTGTTTGGTTTTGTTGGTTGTCCTTTTTTTTAAAAAAAATTCTGAATAAGCACCAATGTCCTCTATCTTACCAGGGGGTCAATGCTTCAGCTCTGTAATAGTAACTATGTTGTTTGACTTTTTATGTTTAACCAAAAACTATACAGTAAGGCTGTGGGGGAGAAATCTTTTATAAGGGTATTATGAGAATAGCAGGCCTTGCCTAAGAATCACTAACACACTTTTTTCCTTCTTTTTTTTGTTTTTTGGCAGGGCAATTGGGGTTAAGTGACTTGCCCAAGGTCACACAGCTAGTACATGTGTCAAGTGTCTGAGGCTGGATTTGAAATCAGGTCCTCCTGACTCCAGGGCCAGTGCTCTACTCACTGCACCACCTAGCTGCTCTCACTAACACACTTAACCTCACTGAAGCATCGCCTGACTTTAAATCATCATGAGAAGAACTAGGAAATTTGAAGAACCAAAAAAAAATCCCTGAGAGGATGTTCAGAGGGCCACCAGACAGATGACTAATGTATTTATCATCAGGTCTTTCAAGAATGAAAATCTCTGTCTCTCATAGAAAAACATCTCTAGTCTTTCTATTTTTTTTCTTTTATCTTTCTTCCTGTTTTTTGTTTGTTTGCTTTTTTGTTTTGTTTTTGTCTTTATTCACACTTGTGACCCACATGGTTGTGACCCTAGGTAAGTCACTTCATCACTCAGGGCTCTAGGCAAGTCTCTAAAGATGTGTAAAAGAAGGTTGCAGGCCTGCAATGATAGAGGACATTCCTTATCTGGGAATTCCCTATATCAGTTAAGTTACAGGTGTCTATTCCTAAGTAAGCATAGCACTGTGGTAGCTTAGGAGCATGTCATATCTCTTAAGGAAACTAATCACAGAATAAGAGGCTACAATTCTAACAGGAGAGAGTTTGATTGAGTGTATCCAGGTCCCTAAAGTATGAAGACAGAAAAGGGAATTAAAAAAAATAGATTGTGGTAGGCACGCTCTTCTGTAATACTTCTTGATAAAAAAAATATATCTTCTGTCCAACATGTCCGTCATCCAAAGAGCCTGGAATTGGAGGCAAGGGTAATATGTTGTTCTTCAGTTGTTTTTCAGTCCTATCTGACTGGATGGGTTGGCAACCCCATTTTCTTGCCAAAGATACTGGAGTAGTTTGCCATTTCCTTCTCCAGCTCATTGTACAGATGAGGAAACTGTTAAGGTTAAGTGACTTGCCTGCACAGCTAATAATTGTCTGAGGCTGAGTTATTCCTGACTCTAAGCTCAGCAATCTATCTACTGAGCAACCTAGCTCCACCACCACCACTACCACCATCACCACCCTCCTATATGGGGAGTAATATAAAACAAGAGAAATCATTTCACTGTATTGGACATTGCATTGGACCCCTTCCAACTCTAAATTATGTGATACTATAATTCTGAATTTTTGGAGTTAAATAGCTCATTTGGCTTCTTTAAACAAATTTAAATTCAGAATTCTGATTTTTTTCAGGTTTGGTTCTCTAGATTACAGGGTTTTTTTTCTTTTTCCTTTGAAATTTAACACCCAAAATTTTAGTACATCTATCTTTTTATCTATCCCAAACCATTCTATCTATCCTGTTTTATCTAGTCCATTCTTTTTATCCCAGTCTACCTCTCTGTCTGTGTTTATATATATATATATATATATATATATATATATATACATATATATATTATATATATATATATATATACACACACACACACACACAATACATCAAACATTTATGATGCACCTACTTAATGAGTTAGGTAGGCATTGGAGATACAAAGACAAATTTAACAATCTTTGCCTGCAAAGGACTTACTTAACATGCTATATATAAGAGCACTGGTTATGGAGTTAGTGGACCTGGGTTCAAATTCCATCTTTGACACAAGTGTCTCACCTTGGGTAAGTTAAGTCACTTAACTTCCCTGGGACTTTGGTTTCCTTATAAAATGAGAGGACCGTCCCACCTTGTATTATCCCTCAATCTTCAATTAGTACCAATTGAACCATGTGGAACTATATCAGAGGTTCTCAAATTTTTTGGTCTAATTCTTAAAAATTATTGATGACCCCTCCTTCCCGAAGAGCTTCTCATATTTTCACCATAGGAGAAATGAAAATGTCTTAGTGTTTATTAAGAAAATAGTTTTGACTTCACAGATCCCTTGAAAAGTCTCAAGGACCTCCAGGGGGTCCCTGTAACGCAGTTGGAGAATTCCTGGTCTATATAATTTCATCTCTAAATCTAATTACCTTATGTATAAAGATTTTCATCAGGATGACATATTCAGAGAACAGCACATTTGGAAATTAGAAGAGCTGGAATGCTTGCCCCTAACTCTGACACTATGTGATACAACTTTACCTTTTGCAATCTGTTTACTTATCTCTAAAAAAGGGATTAGCAATACTTACCTTATGCACCTGAGAGGGTCCTTGCGGGGAAAACACTTTGCAAATCTTAAATGAGTAAAATGTGAGGTGTTGTTGAGTTATTGTAGGACTGTCAGACTCTACTGCCTATCAGAGTAGTTCTCAGGCTAATTGGTCCACTGTGCTGCCCTCTAGAGGTAGCATCTCATGTTTCCCAAATTCTAAATTCTATACTTCTCATATTGTGAAAGCCTACATATTTACCAGAAACGTACAGATTTCAATCTTGCACAAAATGTTAGAACTGTCAAGGGGACTCAAATCAGATCCATGACCCATTCTAAAATAATGAGTTCTATTGTCACTTTGATAAAAAAAAATTCACAAATAGATGTGAATCATATATATCATTATGTCAGATGATAGAGTGGAAAAAAATTAGCTCGAATCAGGAACTAGGGTTCAAATTTTGCTTCTTCCTTACTTGCCTGTGTGACCCTTGGATAAGTACACTTCACCACCCTGGCCTCATTTTCCTCATCTGTAAAATGAAGAGTTGGATGGCTTTCTCAGGGCTCTTTCCAGTTGTAAATGTTCATGATTTTAAGTTAATATGCTTCCAAAGTTTATTTTCATTTATTTATCTTTGTTATTTTTATTTTGTTTTGAGATTGGGTATCCCTATCTTCCTCAGACTAGAAAGAAAGTGTAGCAGCTTGCCACTCAAGGACTGTAATCCCGATACTGTTTGAAATGTACAGGAGCTTTGACTTCATCCTTTTTTCTGACCTAATTGCCCCTCTTTGGGCAGCCTTGTCGTCTCACAGCTCCCTGGGTCTCTTCATATGAATTAGAATGCCAAATTTAGTGGACTTAGAGCCTAAAGCAGCTTCGGCCTCAAGGCCAAATGTGGCCTTCCAAGTTCCACAAGTTTTACAGAAAAAAATAATCTTCTTAAGGAGATTTGTTCTGTGAAGTTTGGATTTAGTCAAAGTGCAGCACTTGAGGACCTAGAGGGCCACATGTGGCCTCCAGGCCTAAGGTTCCCTCCCACCCTGGGCTAAAGCCACATATTACAGCTCAAAACTCTGGAACTCAATTGATCCAGCAGCCTCAATTTCCCAGTAAGCAGGGAAAACAGGGCACGTGCCACCATTATCCAGCTACAAGTTGTCTCTTAAACAACATTTATGTCTTCCTGCATAGTAAGACTTTTTTTTCTTTTTTTCCTAAATACATTATCCGGAGAGTTGAGAGTTTTTGAGTGGGTAGGTATACACACTCTTATTCTTCATCTGTGGGTTACCTCAGAAAGACATCGTAGAAACCTGCTAAGTAAATTACGGAAATCAAAGTTCTTTGGGGAAAAAAAATTAATTTCTAAAAAATTGAATGAATGCCTGGGGAAAACCATTATTTTCCAGAAGTTATTAACTTAATAAAACATGTGCTCTTCACATACACCTCAACTGGCCTTTGTAATTTATAGTCTCTCTTTTTCACAAGAAAAAAAAAGCTACCCCCAGAAAAAAAATAAATTTAAAAAACCTATAAAATTGGGAAATAAAAATAAAATCAGATGTTCCTCCCCCTTATGAAAGGCCAAAAGTGATCTCT
The DNA here is from genome assembly GCF_011100635.1 of Trichosurus vulpecula. Lineage (NCBI taxonomy): Eukaryota > Metazoa > Chordata > Mammalia > Diprotodontia > Phalangeridae > Trichosurus > Trichosurus vulpecula. The sequence continues at coordinate 223,749,422 of NC_050577.1, read as the reverse complement.
CAAAAAGAAAAAAAAAACACCCATTCTTCAAAAACCATTCACCATGGATCCTCTGGACTTATTCCCAGAAAAGCATCCATCCAGGAAGCACCGCTTCAACATTTCTAAGTTCCATTGTTTTTAGCAGTTACCTGGGAATTTAACCAGATGTGCAAGTTGCAGTACTTGATATCTGACCATGGGGAATCCTCTCCATTCATGGATTATGGATTGCTGAGGCCATGGCAGAGAACCATATACACAGAAGCAACTTCATGTTCTTCTGAGGAAGATCCACGGCACTGTGGAACAAGGAATACAAATGAGCAATAGCACAAGACACTATCGATGGGGTTACCACAATAAAACCCACCAAAAAATGAGCTCTCAAGATGCAAAGCCTATTGGGGGCACAAAAGGTACATAGCAAAATAGAGAATTCCTGTGGTCCCACTGAACTACTTTCAAAGGACCAGTGGAGAAGGTTTCGTGCATTCAATGTTCAGTGCCACTGGAATATACTTTAAAATATTTAACATTCCAGTGTTGCTTAAAATTAAAAAGCAAACAACAGCAACAACAAAGAACGCTTAAACGTTCACAGGAATGCTAGAGACATTTACCTGAGGTCTCATTTGTACAATGTATTTATTTTCGTCCAGCATTTGCATAGGCAAAAAAAAAAAGGAAAAAGAAAAAAGAAAAAAAAGATAGCAAAAAAGTGCTAGAATTCCCTGGGTGGGGGCAGGTGGCAGGTGGGGGTGGGACTAGGAATGAAAAAAATACATATATTTCTAAATTGCTATAGTAAAAAAACCGTGTCCTATAAAGCAATTGCAACTATAATCCCCATTAGGGGCCTCCTTCTTCCCACCCATTAGTCACACACAAACAACATTAAAGTTTTTAATCATCTTACAATTTTACAAAGGAGGGGTGTGCATAGATAATATTTATTCATGGAACTCACTTTTATATTAGATATTTTTTGAGTTGCTAATTTCATTTTAGCCAAAGAATCAGTTCCATCCCATTCATCCTTCCCTCTCAGTCTAACACAGAACTTTCTGCACAATCATTGGGAATCTTTCTTGAAGCTTTTGGACAATTCTCTGTTCCCGGGTTAAAAAATCACAGTTCGAAAGGTTTGCTGGCTCTTCTTCAGGTGTTTCTGGGCTGGTGAGAGGGCTGTCGAGGCGTTGTTGGTCCTCGTCTTGCTGCTGCTCTTCCTCCTGGTAGTCCTCTTCTTCTTCTTCCATCTCCTCCTCCTCTTCATTCTCATCCTCCTCTTTCAGCTCTTCCTCCTCGGTCTCATCTTCTTTGAACTCTTCCTCCTCATCCCCCTCCTCCTCCGATTCATCCTCTTCCTCTCCATACCTCTCCTCTTCTTCATCCTCCTCCTCACTGTCCTCCTCCTCTTCTTCCTCCTCCTCCTCTTCCTCCTCCTCCTCCTCCTCCTCTTTCACCTCCTCTTCCTCCTCCTCATCCTCTTCTCCCTCCTCTTCTTTCTCTTCCTCCTCTTCCTCCTCCTCCTCGTCGTCATCTTCATCCTTCTCCTCATCCTCCTCCTCTTCCTCCTCCTCCTCTTCCTCCTCCTCCTCTTCCTCCTCTTCTTCCTCCTCCTCCTCCTCCTCTTCCTCCTCCTCCTCCTCCTCTTCCCCATCCTCCTCAATTCCCTCCTGCTGCAGAGAAAGGCGGAGCGCTTGCCCCTCGTCTTCCTCTTCGTCCTCGTCCTCATCGACCGCAGCCGCAGGGCTGGGCACGAGGCAGTAGAGCTGCTTCTGGACGAAGCTGTAGAAGGTCCCCTGCAGCAGCTGCATTTCCTTGTCTTCCTCGCCCCGGCTGAGCACTGGCTGGAGCGCGCCGCTGCCGTCTTGGGGGGTAGCGGCGGCGGCCGCTCCCGGCTCCTGCCTCGCAGCGGCTGCAGCAGCTGCTGCGGCCGCCGCTGATGTTGCCGCGGCTGTAGCCTGTCGCGCCCGCAAGGCCTCCTGCTGGCGCTCCTGCTTCTCCTGCTTGCGCATGTCCTCGTAGACCTGGTTCATGATGAACTGCGTGGTGTTGCGCGGGGCGCGCATGCCGGGCGCCCGACGGCCGTACAGGTTGACCGGGCGCAGAAGGGCGCTCAGGTCCACGGGTGGGCTGCTCTGCAGCGGGCGGCGAGGGTGGCCGCGCCGCACCCCGCGGCCCTTCCTCCCCCAGCGCTTCTTCTTCTTCTTGCGGTAGAGGCGCCCCGGGCCCGGCTTGTCGGGCCCGCTCCAGCAGGAGCAGCAGCATGGACAGGGAGGCCTCAGTCCGTACACCCGCACAACCTGCACGCGGCCCGGAGGCTTCCAAACTTCCATGGGCGGGCAACGCCACGGGCCCGGGGTCCAGCAGCCTCCGGGACCCCAGCAGCTGAGGCTGGCCGGACGCTCGGGACGCCGCTGCGTATGGGGCCAAGGTGGGCCCGGGTCATGCTGGTGCTTCGCCTGCTTTCGCAGTTCCTCGTATTCCAGCTTGGGGCCGGAACGGTGGCGCCGTCGGGACATCGCGGTGCTCCTCCGCCGTCGGTGGCACGGGGACCAAGGAGGGAGAGACGACGGGGAGGCCCAGCCGCCGCCGAGGTTCAGTGGGTCTGCGCGTCTGTCAAGGGCCAGGGCCATGCCTTCTTCGCACAGCTGTCAAGTCGAAGGCTGTAGAAGATGCTGACTGACCCACCTGCTCGAGCGCGAGGAGGGGTCGGCTACCGAAGATCTTAGGTGGCACCTGTGCCGCAGCGGTCCCCACGCACCTCGCGCCTCCTTCTCCTCTACTCTGCTGCCGACACCGCTTGCCTGCCCCACGTGTGCCTGCCCTCTGCGATCTCGCCTTCTCTCTAAAGGGGCAGCTTTTCCTCGCCCCCCACCCCCCGCCCGGGGGTGGTCGCTAAGTCCTTCTTGCCTTCTTTCTTCCTAACTTCTTTATTTAGCTCCTCTTTGCCTTCGCACTTGAGAAGTTGCCTCTCCCAGGCTAGGTGATGGATGGATGGATGGATGGATAGATGGATACCCAGATAGATGATGGACGGATGGATGGATGGATGGATGGATGGATGGGTGGGACGGGGGGCTGAGTAAGGATGGTCGGGGGGAGGGGAGTTTATTGGTGAGCTACGCGCTGTGAGCCCCGCTCCTTGTTCCCGCACAAACCCGTCTCCGCAGTTACGCGGGGGTGGGGATTGGGGGTGGGCGGGGGGAGCGCGTTACCTTGCTGCACCCTCTCTCTCAGCTCAGGTGCCAGTGTGGTCGCCGGTCCAGGCCGGACTGAGGGGAGCTCGGGGCCCGAGCTGCTTCAAATACCGGCCGGGGGCCCCGCGTGCCCACAGCGTCCCTGGTTACTCCGGGCAACGGCCAATCAGAGGGCTGGGTTGTGCTCCCAGTGTGTGAAGCCGAGGTTCGGCAGCAGAACTAGGGGTTGTATGAGTATTCTCAGGGGGCTTGTGACGCAGCTGGGGGGCAGGGAGGTCTAAGGAGAGGGGCAGGTAATGGGGGCTGGGTTGGCTGCTCAGAAGGAGCTGAAGTTCCAAAGAGTTCCTTGGACTACGTTGTTGGAGGGGACAGGATTGACCCCCAGGAGTTTAAAGATCTCCATAGATGATCAGATTTAGAGCCATGAGTAAACTTAGAAAAGCTTAGAAATGGAAGGAACCTCAGGGAATCTTATGGTACCTACAACCACCACCCCCTTTCATTTTAGGGATGAGGAAACTGAGGCCCACCCAGTGAGGAGGAAGTGACTTGCCTAAGTTCACGTAGCTAGTAAGGCGCAGAGGTAGAATTCATAGGAATTTTCTTTAATGCCAAATTCAATATTCTTGCTAATATGTCACATTACTTCCTTCATTTAGTCAAACCCCACCCATCATTTTTACTAATGAGGAAACCAACTTAGAGAGACTGAGTGGTACCAATTGACAAAACATGGCTTTCAACTTACTTTGGTCAAGGCCCTTTCTGAGGCCCTATGTACCACACAAGCTGACTGGGTTTTTGTTTAGTTTAGTTTTTGTTTTTGCTGTGTTTTCCCAGGTAGTCTAGCCACATGAATCAAAATGGCCACTGCATTCTAGCCACATGAATCAAAATGGCCACTGCATATCCTCTATCCTCTTATGGTGCTTGGCATATGTTTGGTGCTTAATAAATGCTTCTTTCACTCATTCATTGACTCGTTGTGAATTAAAGAAACGGAACTCACAAAGCCATTTCACTCACCCATTTATACATTAGGATTCAAGTCTGAAGCCTCCTTTTGCCCAACTGGTAGCAGAAGTCAACTCAACCTTGCTCTGCCAAGTTTGAGCTGTGACTTGCAATCTGAAAAGTTTGATATATTTCTCAGCATCACTTACTTACAGGGATAAAACGGAAGTTGCAAGAATAGACCATCACCCACTGAGAACACTGGTTTCCACATGCCTTCATGAAATCAATAAAGAACAGAATAAGCAGGAAATCGGCAGTCTGCTGAGATCACTTATTCAAGTCTTGGTTGGAAATTGAGACCAGTATGGGGTCCCTGAGTCTTAACAGTTTGCACTGAGATGAAGACTTAAGTAATTGTCTTGGGATCTCCATGTACAGCCAGGCCTCATTTAGGTTTCCTGGCTCAGCTATTAACTTCCCACCGACTGGCCTGGAATTGGAAGGTGGCACTAAAGGCTTCCATCTTTCCCCTCCACAGGGGAAGATGCAGCTGAATGCATTTAAAATTGTGCTTCCCTGGTCCCGTCTGGATCATGGTGGCATCCTGATAGGTCAAATGTATTCTCCTCACAACAGGTGGATTGCAATCCTTACTTGGTCCTGAAGGTTTTAGAAACTTTTTTTTTTACATTCAATTATAGAACCCAAAGACTCATTTTCCATCAGCTGCATCTCTGTGTTAAAAGAGATTTTAATTTAAATAATATTAACAAAAGAAATAGCACAATGCCTAAAACATTTTAGCTGCTTAATAAATGCTTATCCACTGACTGATGCGACATAATTTTTACCATCAGTATTGACTAGACAGACGCTAGGAGGACGTGGATTTTCTGAATCGTCACCCCACCCCTCCAGCCCTTTCCTCTGATTGGTCAGTTCTTCCCAGAACCTTCATTTTAAGCAAGGTGTCCAGGTCAGTCACATCTTCATTGTTCACTGGGCTCAGCTGATTCTCTGGACTTCTTCTCCATCCTACCCAGTTCCTCCCTCCCCTTTTCTCTCACCCCACTAAGATCATTAAAATGTAACCTCTTTTTGGGCAGGAACTGTTTTTCTCAAAATAATAGCTAGCATTCGCATAGTACTTTACAAATATTATCTCATTCAGTCCTCATAATCACTCTGGGAGACTAATGCTATAATTAACCCCATTTTACGGGAGAGGAAAATGGAGGCAAAGTTCACTTGTCCAGAGTCACACAGCTAGTGAGTGACTGGGACTGACTTGAATTCAAGTCTCCTTGATTCCAGATCCAGCCCTCTATTCACTTCAACACCAACAGGACACCACTTTTCTGTTTATATTCACAGAAGGGAATAGATGAGAGGAGAAGACTGAAGAGGGGAGAGGAAGCAAACATTTATTAAGTGCCTACTGTATGCTACACACTTTGCTAAGGGCTTTACAAATGTTATCCCTCACAACAACCCAGGAGGCAAATGCTATTATTATCCCCATTTTACAGTTGAGGAAACTAAGGAAGACAGAGATTAGGTGACTTACTAAGGGTCATACAGCTAGTAAGCATTTGATACTGGATTCGAACTCAGGTCTTCCTGACTCCAGGTGCAGCGCTCTCTCCACCTACATTCTATCATATTTCATGTTCTGTATAGGACTATGTTGTCAAATCAAAAGTAAAAAGTCCAGAAGCCCTTTACATAGGGCATTAAGGTTTACAAAATCCTTTCTATAGATTAGTTCATTTGAGCCTTACAACAATGCTATAAGGTGGGTTTTACAGTTTCCTATCATTCCCGTGGAGAGATGAGGAAATTGAGTTTCTAAGATTTTATACAATTTTCCTGGGGACATTCACAGGCAGGGGATTCGAACCTGAGTTTTCTAGACTCCAAGTCTATCAACTGTACTCGCTTCCCCATTCTACTGCTTATATATTCTAAACTTGGTCTTCACTGTTCTAGAAAGAAAAAGAAAAAAACTTGATGAGAAAGGGTAGAGTTCTACCACATGATGGCAGCAGCAGCTCATTCAACATTCAAGCAGCCATAATCATCTGCAACAGAAAGGCTCATGCATTGGGTAATAGAAGTCGATATTCCAGGTACTTTTTATAACTCAGTGCAATATTTTAAATGACATGCAATATTCTTGGACATAGTGATTTTCTTTGTTGTTTTTCAGAGAATAATCACGCAAGATATGTTATTCTTTTATGTGAACAAACTACTTTTTTGAAAAATTGTCAATATCTTAAGTACATATATTAAGTTCACCTCTTCCTGACGCATTTCTATAGATAAACTAATTCATTTAATAAGAAGTTATTTTGGTGCAGTTTTCATATTTTAACCCTTCACAGCTACTTTTTGCTTTCTCCTCAGCAAAGTGATTTCCTCCTATAAACGGATACCAAAAATCCATTCCATTTGCACAGATATCCTCACCATGCTCCCAACATAGCCCTTTCCTACCTTTCCAGTCTTTTTACATCTTACTCTCTGAAATGTACTCCCCAATCCAGTGACAATGGCCTCCTGACTGTTATTCCACAAACAAGACACTCCATCTCTCAGCTCTGGTCGTTTTTTTTTTCTTTTTTTCTGATTGTCCCTCATGCCTGGAACATTTTCCTTCTTCATCTCTGTCCACTATTTTTCTTTTAAGTCCCAACTAAAATCTCATCTTCTACAAGAAACCTTTCCCAACTCCTTTTAATTCTAGTGCCTTCCCTATGTTAATGATTATTTATTTATTTTATATATGACTTATTTCTACTTAATTATTGGCTTGTTGTCTTGCATGTTAGATTGTAGGCTCCTTGAGGGCAGGGACTATCTTTTGCCTCTTTTTGTATAGCACAATGTCCGGCACACAATAGGTGCTCATTAAGTGTTTCTTGACTGACCAAAAGAGAACCAGGCAAAGATTGTCTCCTTTTTTAAAACATCCCCGAATCCTAGGCTTTTAAGGCTAAACTGTCAATTAAGTGATTCTCAGCAATGAATCATAAATGGCAGTCAATAAAAAAGTCAAACAATCAGTAAGCATTTATTAGGCACCTATTATATATTAGGCACTGTGCTAAGCATTGGGGAAACAATATCTCGATTTAGAGTTAGAAGGAACCTCAAAATCTAATCCAACCTCCCATTTTACACATGAGGTAACTGATAATCAAGAAGCTTAAATGCTGCAAGTCACACAGGCAGCGAGTGTCAGAGGCATTATTTGAACCCAGATCTTTTCATTCTAGAACCAGTGTTCCTTTTACTGTATCATTCCCTTTTGTTGTTCAGTCGTTTCAGTTGCGTCTGACTCTTCGTGTCCTCATTTGGGGTTTTCTGGCAAAGGTACTAGAGTGATTTATCATTTCCTTCTCCAGCTCATTTTATAGATGAGGAAACTGAGGCAAACAGGGTTAAGTGACTTGTGCAGGGTCACACAGGTAGTAAGCATCTGACGCCAGATTTGAACTCTGGACGATGAGTCTTCCTGCCTCCAGGCCCTTCACTCCATCCAGGCCACTGCAATACCTAGCTGCCCATCGTTCCCTTATTAAAGGTTTATTGATTGACTAAACAACCCAGAGTCAACACTGGGGCAAGGTAATATACCAGAAGAGGGCTGTATTGGAGGATGACTTAGATACACCTGCCAGGTGGCAATGGTGAGAAAGAGAAAGGAAAGGATTAAGGGAGAACTGTCTCAGCTAAGCCCCTCAGACGCGGCCAAACAACTTTAAAAACAGTATTGTTAATGCTTTCATGTAGGCTTTAGAGTTTTAAGCCTTGCGTCTTACGTTGTTGTATTTCTTTGTTCTTTAACAAAATATTCTAACCCCCAAACTCTGGGTTGAACTAAGGAAAGGAAGGTTGGGACACGACCTCAACCAGGAACTAGCAAGAGTGATCGAAGTTCCCTTAGAGTTCCTGGTGAGGATGGTGATCTCAACAGTGAAAGAAGAAACCTCCTGAAGAAGTAGCATGGGAGTTCAGTATCCACGTTTAGGAAAGGCTCCTTCTGTCCTTTGCCATCCCAGCCCAGCCTTGGCAGTAAAGTGGGAGGAGCGCTGGAGTCAGAGGACCTGGGTTCGGACTGGCCTAGGTGACTTGGGAGGGTGGCTTCACTCGCTTCAGCTTCATCTTCCTCATCTCTAAAATGAGGGCGTTGGAAGAGTCCAGAAGACAGAAGAGGAAACGTGCCAGTCACCCACTCCCTGCCAGAAAAATGATTGATCGAGAATGAAAAATGAGACCTGGAGTTTTGAACTTGGACAATGTGGAAGTTTGTTTTGTTGGACTTCACATATTTGTTGGGAGGGTCTTGTGGTTTTTTGTTTTGTTTTGTTTTAAACTATTAAGTGGGGAAAGGAATGTCAATAGGAAGAAGGAATAATAAAGGCTTATAATATATCATTATAATATTATATGATATAAATCAAATCACATACTATAGTATTGTATCATATAATATTGTATCATACCATGTTATATATCATACAATACAAAACAAATACAATACAATACAAAACATATTATTAATGTATAATATTAATATAAGGTGAATATGTCATTGCTGCATTAACCACTAATATATGCCATATAATTTATATTATATTGTGTAATATTATATTATATCAAATTATGATATTATATTGTACTGTGTTACATTTTATTGTATTATATTATTTATATTACACTATAGAATATTGTTATATTACACTATTCCATATTATATCATATCATACTATATTATCCTATACTACATTATATTGTATTGTATTGTATTGCATTGAATTGTATGGTGCGTTACTACACTACACTACACCACACTATACTATGCTATGCTATGCTATGCTATGCTATGCTATACTATACTATACTATACTAAACCATACCATACTACACTATACTATACTATACCATACTATACTGGCTCTGGAGTCAGAAGACTTGGGTTATATTTTATATTGTATTACATTATATTACATTACATTATATTATATTATATTATATTATATTATATTATATTATATTATATTATATTATATTATATCATATCATATTATATCATATTATATCATACTTACATTTTACAGAAGAGATTAGACTAGATGGCCTTTGAAGATCCTTCTAGCTCTATATCAAGGATCTTATGTTATCCATTTCTTTCAAAACTCTGCTCAGGTCCCATCTCCTATGGAATGACTTTCTTACAGCCCACTTCAAATTATGTCAGCATTTTACTTACTGTATACTTTAAGGAGGCTCTTAGTATAATAATAATAATAATAATAATAATAATGAGAGAGGGAGAGAAAGAAAGAAAGAGGGGGAGACAGAGAGAGAGAGAGAGAAAGAGAGAGAGAGAGAGAGAGAGAGAGGGAGGGAGAGGGAGAGAGAGAACGAACTTTAAGGAAGGCATAAAAACACTTTGAATGTCACATAGTCCTTTGGCAGAGTAGAAAAGCTTTTGGACCCCTTGGCAGTCTGTCAAAATCTTAAGATCCCTTCTCAGAATCAGGCTAAATGTATAACATAAAATACATAGGACTACAAAGAAAACCCCCCATATTAGTATCAGGATGTGTTTTTTTTTCTATTCCAGATCAGGGACTTCTTGTAATATAGTCAAGGACCCCTGGTTAAGAAACACCTATGATCTAGTCCAGATCTCTCATTTTATAGATGAGGAAACTGATGCCCGGGTTAGGCAAGTGACTTCTCCAATGTCACACATCGGAGCTGGTATTTTAACCAAGTGTTCTGACTCCAGAGCCAGTATTCTTTCCGTTGCACCACACAGACCCCCCAATCTTAGTTCTGGAGCTGGACAGTATTTCAGAAGCCATCTACTCCAATCTCCTTATTTTCTAGTTAAAGAAAACAAAGCTCAGAGAGACCAAGTGATTTGCCCAATGCATCACTAGGGCATTCAACACATACCCCTTTATAAATGGAGCTACCTCGGTTTTCTACCTATTCAGCTCAAGTAAGAATACAAAAATATGGTCTTCCTGGCTTCCAAGTCCAGGCCTTGGTATCCACTCTGCCACCCAACTGAATCACTCAATTGATGAACAATTATTAAGTATCTACTGTATGCCAGGCACTGTGCTAAGGGCTAGGGATACAAAAAGAGGCAAAATAAAGTTCCTGCCCTCAAGAAGTTTATAGTCTAATGGGACATACAACATGCAAACACACATATAAAGAACAAGATATGTACAGGATAAGTAGGAAGTAGTTGACAGAAGGAAAGTAATAGAAATAAGAAGGACCCAGTAAAAGGGAGGTTTTAGTGGAGATTTAAAGGAAGTTAGGGAGGTCAGTAGGCAAAGAGGCATAGGGGACATCCAGAGAAAATGTCTAATATCCTTGCGTGGGGAATATTGGCGTATTGTAAAAGAGTCAGTGGTTGCAATGAGTTAACATAATAATGAATATTTTCCCAAAAAGTCAGAATAATTTTCCAGTACTTTTATTTGTTCACAACAATCCAGAATCTAATGATTTCAGGGGAAACAACACCATTGTTTAATGAAAAGAACAGAAAAGTCTGATTATAACAACAAACTTTGGGTAAATACTGAAAGTATATGTGTTTTTTAATAAATTTTCATTTATTGAACAATTAGCTTTAAGTCATACATACTGTAAATTAAATGTGAGTATTTAAGTATGAAAATCTTACATATTTTCTAATTCAATTTGCTCAACCTGTAAGTTTGGCATTGCCTTAGGTATTTCTATATTGATATCATCTATTTTGAATTTTTTTCACTTCAGATGTTTGTGATTTATTTTAACTTATAACAAATTTCTAAATACAGATTTGCAAACAATACATGGCTTTTTCTGTGCTAGCATGTTTATTACAATTCTCTTGCTGTTAGCACAGGGCATTGCCTGAGCCCTGAATTTGGCTTAGACAAGGCTACCAATTGGCAGACGAGGTAGACACATGTATGCCTGAGGAGTTTTACTCAAATTGATGGGGTTCCCATCCAGCCGAATGTCCTCCAAAGCCTTACGTATGTAGGTCAAGTTTTTCATATTGCAGAAAGTATCTTCGTGCATCTCTAGAATGTTGTTGTTCTGCAAGAGGAATACAAACAGCCATGTTATAAACCCAATTTTTGTCTTTATCTTTGACAAGTTAGTGCTTGCTTTAATTTCCCTTGCTCTGCAAAAAAACCACAGTGATGGCTTTTATACAGCCCTTTCAGGCTTGTCCTCCAAAAGCTTTGTGAGAAAATACAACTAATATTAACTCCATTTTATGGTGATGAAATTGAGGCTTGGAGAATTTAAATGCTCATTTCCAAGATCACACAAGCTCATAAGTGTCCTAGGTAGGATTTGAATCCATGTGTGTTCATTACAAGATCAATGTGCTATCCTCTACAATCATATGTTTTCTCCCATCTTCCCCAATCTGACATATGCTGCCATATTTTTACCCCCACCCTCACAACTCAAAAGGTATCTTTGTTCAATACCTGTTCTTCTAGGCACACAACTTTGCACCGTATTACTGATATTTATCTCATCTTTGTCCTACCTTCCCCTACTCGTTCTGCCCACAAACCCCGTTACGTCCTTCCTCTCATCATCATTAACAAATAACCCTAAGCTTATTTCACCTCTTTTCTTTCTATCACTCTTATTTTATGTAGACACTTGGGAAAATCACTTAACTTTCCAGGGACTGAGTTCCTTCATCTGGAAAATGAGGGAACTGGACCAGAAAGTTCATGAGGTCCCTTTGGCTCCAAATATATGATTACAGAGAGAGCAGTCAAAGGGTTTGATTGATCCAGGAAGGAAAAGAGGGCAGGGCCATGGGAAAAGTGAACCACCAAAAGAATCTAATAGGGTAGCTCTGAGATAACCTGAGAAAGTCTACGTGTTATTGTAGCATTAGGAACTCCCTTTTCTGAACCTAAATTGCCTTATCTTTCAGTGATTGGCCTTGGAGGCTCTTCTTCCCTAGAGAGTTATGATCCTATGACCCCAACTGAAATCTGAACTACATAACAAGAATATCACATTGGACACCACCTCCTCCTTTGAAGGGCTTGTCTATATTGCCCAGGTTGGAAGTATAATAGCTGTTCACTGGCCTGATTCCACTGCTGATCAGCAAAAGAACATTGATCTGCTTTGTTTCTGACCTGGGCCAGTTTACCCCTTGTTAGGCATCATGGCGGCTCCCAGTTCTAGAGGGACCATATTGGTCCTTGTCTTACTGCCAACACTCAATGATTGGCTTAAGTCCTACTGCAGCTCAGTACCCCTGATCTCAAGCCATCCACCATCCTAGGCCTCCTTGAAGAAGGGATTACATACATGGGCCATTATCTTAAAAGATCTTTTTTTTACCATTTTTATGAGCCAGTTCCAACATGGTAGATAACTTTAGCATCTAGATCATATTCCTCCTCTTGTCCTTATCCTAGACAGCTTTAATGTTCCCTCCACAATACCCATGGTGGTAAAGAATTATACCTTCAGTCCCCAGGTCTTTTCCATAACCCTTATTTTCCACAAAGAAATTGGAGAATATTGTCATCGGGTTTAGAAGTGAAAGGTATCTTAAAGATTCCTCTAATCCTTTCATTTATAACTTATATACTCTCATCTTCATCCATGGTCCTATCTATTCTCCTCCTACAGGGCTCAGAATTTAAGACTTTTCTAGTTAGGTGGCACCTGCTAGCATTTATTTAACATGATCATGGCCTTCAAGAGAATAGCTCACTTTTACAACATGAGGCTTCAGAACAGGATTTGAGACATAGTATACTGGCTCGTCTAGGAGGCAACTACACTTGAATTCAAGTCCCTCTTGTGTACCATACGAGCTATGTGACTCTGGGCAAGTCATCTCCCCTCACAGGCAGCACTCAAAGACTTTGAATCTCAGAAAAGGTGCCTGCCTTCATCAGTAGGAGGAATCTCCTCACCAAGTTGTTTCTAATACTAGTGAACTAGGTGGCACCATAGTGCATAGAGTCCCAGGGCTGGAGTCAGGAACACTCATCTTCCTGGGTTCGAATCCAACCTTAGACACTTACTAGCTGTGGGACCCTGGGTAAGTCACTTTAATTCTGTTTGCCTAAGTTTCTTCATTTCTAAAGTGAGCTGGAGAGGGAAATGGCAAGCCACTCCAGTATCTTTGCCAAGAAAAACCCAAATGGGGTCATGAAGTGTCAGACACAACTGAGAAATAACTGAAGTGAGGTATGGTCCAAAATATGTATGAATAAGGAAGAAGCCTGGACCTCTATTTGGGCTCAAGTAGTTTCTCTTTTTTCTAGATTCTTATTGTATTAATGGGCAGTATCCCTTTCTTAAGAACTTCATTGTGTTGGTAATTTCATATGTTTTATTTTATTTTATATAATATTATATATAATATATGTTTTTATTATATTTATATATAAATATAAGTTATAATATATTTATATATTATAACATATATATTTTATATATTTATATTATACTTCTTTCATTATCTATGTCCTCTATACTCAGAAAATGTCCTTTAATTTCCTTGGTCCCAACCACTTCTACTGGACGTGAGGTAGGAGAATAATTAATTAATGCTTGTTTATTGAGTAATTGGCCATTGAACAGGACATCAACTTAGGAAGAAGCCATGAGACAAGTCTACATGACTATTTAATACTATTTATCACAGGAGCATATTATATGCCGTATGACATTTAAATGAATTCTGGGAGTATTATTTATAAAAAATCTTGAGGGATATTGGGGTGAAATTAAGATGTAACATGAACACTAATTCTACAGATATTGTTAACAACGTATGGTTTCCGCAATATCAAAGTGTTGTCACGTTATTGGCACAAGACTGATCTCTACAAAATCCCACTTCTCCTTTGCCAATACCAAGTTTCAAGCAGTTTACAATCTGGGAGGTTAGTCCATTTAATGAGCGGCCCAGTTTCTTGTACGTAACCACTTTTTTCCCCTCTCCTAACATTCCACAAAGATAGGGACCAAACTTGTGATTTCATTGGCATCTGGAATTTCCAAATGAAGAATTTCCTCTAACCCTTACCCTTCTCTGTTAAGAACCTTAAAAAGCTCCCTGGGGATTCTGAGAGATTAAAGGATTTAAATACCCAGGGTCATATAGCCAGTTATATGTTAGGGAAAGGATATGAACCTTGGTCTTCCTGGTTCAGTGGCCAGCTCTCTACCCATAACACCATGCTGCCTCTAGTGCACATATATCCACCATAAATCATATGGAATCTTTGTGGGTTACTTTGAAATTAATTAAATATAGCCCTATCTCACCACCACCATTTTCTTGACAATCAGGTTATAAAATGGAAGGTGCTTTGTGACCATGAGTTATTGTTATTTATGAAATCATAAATCACAAAGGTGTCTTGACAATAGAGGAAATAGAGAACAATCACTTAAAATGTTGGTGGTTTTGTTTTTTGATTTGTTTGCTTTTAAACCAAATCTGTGATTCCACCAGGGTAGGGAAGAATAAGTCGTTTGGTGGTACAGAGGATAGAATGTCAGATCTGGAGTTAGGAAGGCTTAAATTTTTGAATCTTGCTTTAGACACATATGATCTATGTGATTCTGGGGGAGCCATTAAAACTTTAAGCCTCTGTAAAACAGGGATAATAATAACTCTTACCTCTCAGGGTTGAGGTAAGGATAAAATGAGATTATATATACATATATATATATATATATGTGTGTGTGTGTGTGTACATACATATGTGTATATATATATATATAAATTTATTATAAATAATAAATAATATATAAATAAATATATGTAACTATTTATAAACATCAAAGTGCCATATAAACAGTATCATAAATAAGAACCACTGCAGATCAGCACTTGCTATACAAATATTGTTTGTCTTACAGAGTTGCCTTTGACATTGAGCAGTGACTTGTCAAGGTCACATAGCTAGTCTATTTCTGAGATGGGACTTGAACCCAGGCCTTACTGGCTCTCTGTCTACTATACCGTGCTAAATCTCATTAAATCTAGGGAATTTCAGCTGAAAATATCCCCAACACCATGTAAATCTGACAAAAGTCCTGCCTCAATGGACTCTGAAACCCAGAGAAAGAAAATTCTTTCTGCCTTTTAAAGTGCTTTGAAAAAATTAGAAGCAGTTTCTTTTTTCTCTTTCTTGCTATGTTGTACACGGACTTCATGCACATGAATGCATTGGAATTAAAAGAACAGTAGTATGGGTTCATCAAGGGGTTCAATTATCTTGTTCTTAGTTTCACATTCTGATGGTTTTTAATGAGGATAAAATTAGTTAATATAGAAAAGAGAATTTTTGATACATGATACCAAAATTGGGGGTGAGGTGAGCAGTCTGGTGCAGTGCACATAGTAGATAAAGCTGGGTCCAGAGTTAGGAAGATCTGAGTTCAAATCCTGTCTTAGAACACTTAATAGCTGGGTGACCCTGGGCAAGTCATTTAATCAGTCATCTCCATTGATCCTCACAGCAACCCTGGGAAAGCAGGTGCTAGTATTCTTCCCATTCCCTATATGAGTTTGGGCCAATCACTTAAGCTCCCTGGACTTCAGTTTCTTTATCTGCTAAATGGAAAGTAGATTATCTAGAAGGTAGATAATCTTGCCAAGTACTAACATTCTATCATTCTATGAAACCATGAGACAATGTGGGGCAAAGGACTACTGGATTTGGGGTCAGCAGCCCTGTGTTCAAATTCCAGCCCTGTAACTCTCTTATATTTGTTACCTTGGGCAAATGATAGACTTTTTGAGCCTCAGTTTCCTCAACTATAAAATAAGAGAGCTGCCGTAAATGATTTCAGTGCCATCTTGTACTTCTGTCTGATATGACTACTATACAATTTAAAACGTGCCCATTCTTTGCTACTCTGGGTATAAATGGTCTTTCACTTCCAGGTATCTAATGCATATTCTAGGAAGTAATTGTTAGGGGAGTGTGACTTAACCTGTGGGTTAGATATTTTTCATACTTGAAATGAAGGATTAATTTGTTTGATCATATATTAAGCTAAAACATTTGTTTAAGATGAACATATCTGCTATTCCAATGATTCTTACAAAGGAGAAGTGATGCCTAATTGAAAAAAAAGCTAATGCTAAATCTTACCATTATGTTAGTTTGTGAGAAAGGAAGTGGGACTTTCTTTACAGAAATAGCTATGGGATTACTTCCTGCCCTTCCCCCTAAAAATAAAACATATGAGCAGTGAGTGTGAATTCTTATATAAAGCATGAAATGGAGTCCTAAGAATAGAACTTGTTTCCCAGGAGCTAAATAACAAAATGGAATTGTAAGTTAGAATAATTTTACTGTGTGGTGTTGGTCAAGTCATTTCCTTCCTTTGGGCCTCAGTTTCCTCATATGTAAAATAGGGGGATTGGACTAAATAGCTTCTGAGATCCCTTTCCCTTTGGATTTAAAGTCCTATTATCTTATGCTCTCTTTCACTGCCCCTAAGAGTAAATATCCTTCCCCACTCCACTATCCTATCTCATGCTGGTGTGGTTGTCTTGCATTTTTTATTTCAGAGAAACATGTGAAATAAATAGTGACAGATATGGAGGGATAAGTTTCTAAAGCTTTAAAGTGTTACTAGAAATTAATAAGTGGACAGAATAACTGTTACAATAATTTCTAATTTTCAGAATAAAAAGAGGACATAAGAACATAGATTTTGAGTTGAAGGAAGCATTAGTTCAAACACTTCACAGGCAGTGAATTGTAGAGACAGACTTGACTCAGAAGTCAAGCGAAAAGAAAAATATGGCATTTCATTTTGCCAAATCATCATGGGAAGATGAATGTATTTTCTGACGAATAAATAAGTCCCTTTGCCATCTGTTTTCTCTCTGAAGTGGGACATCATTCTTTGTCCAATCTATTTCCTTGCTAAAAGCCTACCTGGAGATGGAGGGCTCGGAGGTTTGCAGGCAATGGTAGTGGGATGTGATCCAAGTTATTGTCCGTAATGTAAAGATGATGGAGATCATACATATCCTATTGGAAAACCAAAGACAGGAATTTGGTGAAAAGTGAGAACTATTGTAATTTGACTTTTACTCTCATTTCTCATGAAACTTTTTTTTTACCAATCAACTACCAGAGATTTATTTTACAGAACTAGAAAAATAATATCAATTCATCTGAAAGGATAAAATTTTGATAATATCACATGAAACTCTTTAAGAAGCATAAAAACAAAGTTTCGTACAGTGGGAATACAAGTGTGTCTTAGACTGGGATTGATGGCTAATAGCTACAGCAAAGATAAAGTAGCTTTTTATGGTCAGTGCACATTTCAAAGGAGCCCAGCACTGGCTAGATGTTGGATACTTGAGAAATGCTTCTTGATGATGACAACAACTGCTTCCCATGACCTTCATGAAGACCAATTTTTTTGGTTGTTTGCTTTTCTTAAATTGAAGGAAATAGGTAATTCTGCTTTCTTTCAGGAAAGAATAAAAGAAAACATCTGCAAGTTGTTCTGTTTCTCCTAAATAATTTTTAAAGGTGGATGATGTATGAAAAAGAGGAGAGAAGAGGAGGAAGGAGGGGACTGAGAATGGAGAGAGAGGGTGGAAGGAGAGAGACAAAGACAAAAAGAGAAATAGAGAGAGAGACAGAGCTCCTAAACTTACTTTAAATGCTTCTTGTTTTATCCCTTTTCTGCCCAGCCTATTGTTGCTGATGTCAATGAAGGTCAGTGTGGATGGTAACTCTGGAAGCTGTCTGATTCGATTGTCACGAAGGACAAGTTCCCGAAGTTGAGGCAATTCTCTGAAAGCATCTTCATCAATCTCAGATATTAAATTTGATGTCAAATCAATCCTTTTTAAGTCACCTAGAAGAAAAAGTAAACAGAAAATATCATATTCCTTTTTTTCACCTCTTTAATAAAAGCAAAGAAGAAATCAAGAGATTATGATTGTTCTTAGAAATGGACACTTAGTGAACCTAGCTTTCTGTCTTTAGTGAGCTATCATTCAAATGCTTTACTATTTCCTGTGATATTCAGGCTTCCCCCAGGTAACATGCATATTTATGCAATTATAAGAACATTTAATTTCAGCAAAGAAATGGACCTCCTATCTTTTAAAA
Organism: Trichosurus vulpecula; assembly: GCF_011100635.1. Taxonomy (NCBI): domain Eukaryota; kingdom Metazoa; phylum Chordata; class Mammalia; order Diprotodontia; family Phalangeridae; genus Trichosurus; species Trichosurus vulpecula. Next base: position 223,731,088 of record NC_050577.1, on the reverse strand, counting down.
ACACAACCCATTTATTCTTTCATATTCCATGAATATCCATGGGCACTGCTCTTTAAAGGATACTTCTCAGTAGGTGTAGCCCCTGATACATTTTCCGATAGTCAAATTTGCAGAAAACAAAATCTCTCAACAAAAATGTTTCATGATCACAAAAATTCATCTTTTTAGTTTGAAGAATTAAACAACAGCAGCAGCAACAACTACAACAAAAATCATGGAAAAGCATTTGATATGTTGGGTACAAGATTTATAGGAGGATATTGCCAAAAGTTCCACAGATAGACAGATGTGGACGAGTTACAATCTATATCCAGAGACACGAAGATGACAGATGCATCTAAGAATCCAAGATGTTTGAAGAATGATCACCAATTCAGCTTTGACCTTGACTCCTGTGGTACCTACAGGTTGGCCACATATATAATTGTGTACAGACACACACATACACACACACGCACACACATATATAATTGTATATATACACACATATACATATTTATGTACATATAGTCTATTGTAGTATATATTACATCTATCTATCTATCTATCTATCTATCTATCTATCTATCTATCTATCAATCTATCTATTTACTACCTTTCTACTGTCATGAGGCAGCTAGGAGGCCCAGTGATTAGAGCACTGGGCCTGGAAGCAGGAGGACCCTAGTTCAAATTTGGCCTTAGACACTTAATAGTGGGACAAGTCACCTAAATCTGTTTGCCTCAGTTTCCTCATCTGTAAAATGAGCTGGAGAAGGAAATGGGAAACCACTCCAGTATCTCTGCCAAGAAAACCCCAAATGGGGTCACAAAGAGTTGGAAATGACTGAACAACAACAGTAGACATATCATATAGGCATGTATTATACTATGCAGTTATCATGCAACTCTCTAAGAGTACAAATTACAGAGCAAGAGCCCATCCCCATTGTTAGAGGCTGAGTCTGGGGTCAGGAAGAGCTGAGCCTACCTGTGTGATCAAGGACAAATCATTTAACCCTTGTCGGCCTCAGTTTCCCCATCTGTCAAATGGAGATGACAAAAGCACCTACCTCCCAGGGTTCTTGTGAGGATCAGATGAGATATTTGTAAAGCCCTTGGTGCAGTGCTCGGCGCTTGGTAAGCACTATGTAAATGCTTATTCCCTCCCCCAACCCCACAACTAGTAGAAAACAAAGAAACCAAAAGCAATCAGCAACAAAAGCAGCAAATTAAGGAAAAGGGGACTTAGGGCCACCATTCATACATACGTAGATGTGCAAAGTCATTTTTGTTGATCTTTTTTATTCTATTAAATCGGGAATAGAAATAGGCTGTGTTCTTGGGCAGAGGAGGGACAGCATCAAGTTCGTGGTCATCACAGTAGACTGTGGTGCTCATACACGTGCACAGGAGACAGGTGGGAAAGTCTGAAAAGACAAAATCAAGCAAGGTAATTTACATTTTTTCTAAGGAAGAATAGGATGATGTCACATATTGTAACAAGATATAAATAGCTGCATATTTTGGTACATTTTACCTTTGTTTTTATAAAGTCAAATGTTTATTGATGTGGATTTATTTTGGGGGGGATGAGGCAATCAGGGTCAAGTGACTTGCCTGGGGTCACACAGCTAGTGAGTGTCAAGTGTCTGAGGCCAGATTTGAGCTCAGGTCTTCCTGACTCCAGAGCCAGGTGCTCTATCCTCTGTACCACTTAGCTACCCTTAAAGCCCAGTGTTTAAATGGAAAAAAAAAATGTAAGAGCAAAGCATGTTAGAGCCAGAAGGGGTCATCTAACCCAGTGGTTCTTATACCTTTTGCTCTCAGGACCACTTTACATTCTCAAAATATTGAAGCTCTCCCAAAGAGTTCTATTTTTTTTCTTCTCAAAATTTGTTCTTTGTTTTCAACATTCACTTCCACAAGTTTTAAATTTTCTCCCTATCCCTTCCCTTTCTCTCCCCCCTCCCTTCCCAAGACGGCATGCAACCTGATATGGGCTTTACATATACATTTCTATTAAACACATTTTCACATTGGTCATGTTGCACAGAAGAATTATAACGAATGGGAGAAACCATGAGAAACAAAACAGAAGAGAAAATAGTCTGCTTTGCTCTGCATTCAGACTGCATAGTTCTCTCTTTGGATGTGGATGGCATTTTCCATCATGAGTCCTTTGGAATTGTTTTAGGTCCTTGCATTGCTGAGAATGGCTAAGTCTATCAAAATCAGTCCTTGCACACTGTGGCTGTTACTGTAAACAATGTTCTCCTGCTTCTGCTCACTTCACTCAGCATCATTTCATATAAGTCTTTCCAGGTTTTTCTGAAGTCTGCCTGTTCATCATTTCTTATAGCACAATAGTATTCCATTACATTCATATACCACAACTTGTTCAGCCTTTTGCTGATTCATGGGCATCCCCTTGATTTCCAGTTCTTGGCCTCCACAAAGAGAGCTGCTATAAATATTTTTGTATATGTGGGTCCTTTTCCCATTTTTATGATATCAAAGAGTTCTTCTTTATGTAGGTTATGTAAGAGTTGTTTACTGTATCAGAAATGAAAACATCTTAATGTTATTATGAAAATATTTTTGACCTCGAAGATTCCTGAGAAGCTCATAGGGATCTCCCAGAGGTCCCCAGATCATATTGAGAACTGCTGGTCTCTTCCTGTCTTTTCATTTTGCAAATGAAAAAAACCTGATGCTTAAAATGGTTGCTATTTGTCTGACTCCCAGAGTGCCACTCTTTCTATTATAGGCAGGTTGGTCAGGTAGAGCATAAAATGGTGGATGTGGAGTCAGAAAGACCCAATTTCAAATAACATCTCAGTCACAGGCTGAGCCTGGGCAACTCATTCATTGACTCTGAGTTCCCTGTCTGTAAAAAGGGAATGATAGAAGCACCTCCCTCTAGGGTTGCTGTGAGGCTCAAATGAGATAAATTTGCAAGGCACTTTGCAAACCTTAAAGTGCTATATAATTGCTAACTATTGTTATTACTTTAATACCAGGTTTCTACCCTAATTAAAGCAAGAAAAATATGACATAG